>NW_026262734.1:71881838-72481838 GCF_021869535.1 Mytilus californianus
AAAAGTCAAAATTGTCAACCAAATTAAAAGGACCATCAAAAGCATGTAATTTATCTAAAACATCCAAAGAATTGTTTACACTCCAAAAATAGTTCATTCCACTATTTTCATATGTTTTATTACAAAAGTTTATGATAAGTTCTTTGACAGTAGTTAAGGAACTTGTTAAAAACACTGAAAGATAAGTTGTAGAACACTTACTAAAGGCCGAAATGAAAAGATATCTTAGGTTTTTTTGTGTAGTTTAGGTAACCAACCTAGTAGGGACCTTCAAATGTTCAGAAGATGTCTTAAGCTGAGGTGTGGTAATGATATGATTGTTTACTATATGACTCTCTGTGGAGCCCAGTGACCTGAATGTAGAAGAATTTATAATTTCATTCTTAAGAACTTTCATGTAGAATTTACGTCATACCACCATCACATTATTGGCTGCTCTGCTTTGTGAGTATTTCAAGTTGGTTTCTTATTCTAGAAATAGGCGTATTTCTGTGGATTCATTATTATTCGTGGGATACCAATTTAAGTCGATTTCATGAGTATAGGTGAACCACGAATTCAAATGTTCAATGAAGTACATTGTACAACTTTTCTATAGGGTTGTATGCTGACTTTGGCAAAACCACGAAATCAAATATCCACGAAAATACGATTTTTCCTCAATCCACGAAAATTGGTACCAATGAAAATAAATGAATCCACAATATTAGGTCTTTCCACTTTTCCGTTGTTACGAATCAAGTTACGTTTCAGATTTCATTGTACGCAATCTATGTATTACTGGTAAATCATTGAGTCAAGGATTTCCTTACCACAAATTACTTCAAACCTTTACTCAACTCTTCCATGGATACAAAGATTTGGTTTGGAAGTTTTTGTACCTGTAGAAAGCTAATTGCAAAAGGGATAGCAGATCCTAATTTTTACGGTGATGTGAGTAAACTAATCGATCCTTTGAATAAACTTATTCTAACAGGTTACCAATTCAACTCTATAATTAGATCTTTGAATATTGGTTTTATCAGTGTAAATATTGATTTTGTTATCAGTAAATTAAAACTGAACTTAATATTATTGTCATACACATATGTACATTCCCGGTCCTACAATCTGTCGATACCTATATTTTGGCATTGCACAAGGTCATGTTTTTCTCTGACTGTTAATGACGTCTTTACACTAAATCCATTGGATGTTGGATATGTACTGATTAATATTTTAGTCTTAGATACATGATATTTTTTTAGATGTTATTGACTTTGAACTAGCTTTCAGTAACTCACAGATCTGTACTTTGTGTCCTTTGTGTTTTTATTAGGGTTTTTTGTGCTTTGTATGGATCTGATGGGTTAAGCACTTTCCAACTGATTTTTATAGTTTGTTCTGATGTTGTACTGCCATTGTCCAAGGTTATGGGGAGGGTTTGGTCCCAGCAAACACATTTAAGCCCGCCACATTCTGTATGTGCCTGTCCAAAGTCAAGAGTCTGTAATT
This sequence comes from Mytilus californianus, assembly GCF_021869535.1. Taxonomy (NCBI): domain Eukaryota; kingdom Metazoa; phylum Mollusca; class Bivalvia; order Mytilida; family Mytilidae; genus Mytilus; species Mytilus californianus. The sequence continues at coordinate 71,883,333 of NW_026262734.1, forward strand.
CAGTGGTTGTCGTTTGTTCCTGTATATCATATTTGTTTTTCGTTTATTGTTTTGTACATTAATTAGGCTGTACAGTGACCTATAGTTGTTAACTTCTATGTCATTTGGTCTCTGTTGGAGAGTTGTCTCATTGGCAATCATACCACATCTCCTTATTTTAATACACACCACAAAAAACCTAAATATTTGCCAATTAACCATGAAAATGAGGTCAAGGTCAGTTGAAACCTGCCAGTCAGACATATACTGTAAACACCTTACAATTGTTCCATACACCATATATAGTTAGCCTATTGCTTATAGTATCTGAGATACAGACTTGCCTTGACAACGTAAACTTCTACTTTAACACTGACCAAGGTCATATGAACCCTGTCTGACTGATGTGTACACCTTGCAAGGATCCCATATACCAAATGGTCTCTAGTGCATGAAATTACGAGGTTCATGTTCGGGTCTAACAAAGTAAGTGGGAACCAGTTGGTGTAATTCTTTATCTCGGATATCAGAATGTGTAACGTCATGAGAACTTGATTGATTATTTTAAAGAATGACTAGTGTACAGTTTTTGATATTTTAGGTAATCCACCACGTCTTACTTTCTAGTGTGTGAAGTTGGTATTTAAAAATGACTTATAGCACTAAGGCCAAACACTTTCATTTAACATGGTTAATTTACTATGGGTTTTTTAAAGTGAAGTTACAAGTATTAAAATGTATTGAATATTCAAGGATTACATTTCATAAGGAGAAACCGTGATGTAGTCTTTTGTAGTCTATGTCTATTAAATATGAAACTTTTACATCGATCTTGGTTATTTGTAATATGAGTGAATACATTGCTTTGCACAATAATCACCTCTGGTCATTTCTGGGTTTCTGACACCTGTCTTTTTTTGTATCGTGTTGGTTCTGAGGATTGTCAGTTTGCTGTCCTAAGACCTGGAGCGAAAGCACAGGCCGAACCCTCTCTACCAGTAATGTAAATTGTTGATCTACCAGGGTATAATTCCATGAGACAAATATGAATGGAACATCCGTTTACACACAAAAACCTGTTTGCGTTGCATTATTCACAAATTAGGTATCCATTTTCACCACCTGTGTGCATGTTCCACATGTACTATAAGCCAGTTTGTGACTTTTTCCAACCCAGTAAAAAAAAAAAAATGGCCAGCAATACAAATGTCTTGTTTAAGGAAGGTGAAAATCATACTTTAAAAAACAAGAGTAATGTATATTAATGCGTGTTTAAACGTGCCTTTAAAAAATTCCCTCTATCATAATGTCTGCAAAAACCTAAATTTTTTTAGGTAAAAATCATCTTTCAAGGGCAATAACTCCTATAAAGGATCAATTGAAAACTTCTGTAATGTTGACTTATTTTTACCTCTTACTTTGCTGAACATTTTTCCTGTTTGAAGTTTCTCTATATCATTGTTTCTGCGAAAAACTTTTAGAGTAATAAAGCTAATAAAAATAGTATTTCAAGGGCAATAACTCCTATAAGGGATTAATTGATGAATGCATCCTTAAACTAGTTGGTAAATCTTACTTTGCTGAATATTTTTGCTGTTTAAAATTTTGCTTTATCTATAATAGTTTTCAAGATAACAACCAAAACCTGAGAAATTTCATGAAAATAATTATTTCAGGTGCAATAACTCCAAATTAGGTTGTCTGAACCTTTTGTAGATTTTCTTACATCAAGAACACGTAAACCCAGAAATTATAAAGGATCATAAGTACAGGAATATCAAGGTATATATATGACCATAATTGACAAAAAAGGGCAAAACCCAGGAGTCATCTAATAATTTTGGTGTATTAAAATGAAAGTAGTTAGATTTTTACTTTTTCATCCCCAGGCATTACATTCTCAGCCTATATATTGGTGAGTTTTGGTAGCGTCTATGGGCCATTCGTATATCTTGGGAAACAAGATTCTCGGTACCTCTTGGAAATTTTCGATCATTTATACACGTTACTGAGTTATCTATGTCTTTGATACGGTCCCTCTATGGATAGGCTACCACGTGACATTGTATATTTCAACAATCAAAGTTCATTTGTAGATAGGATAGTAAAAAAATAAAGACTGTAGTGTGTGATAACATTTTGTGAGGGAATTCGATGTTTGCTATACCACGGTTCATTTCAACGCACTTTATGACAATACCACTATACCAATCAGAATGAATTTTTTTTGCAGTGTTTTAAGAAATGATTTTACTTTGTATCCATGTATTATTTGTGAAACATTAAATGTTTTAAAAGGGCGAATATTCTGTATAAAGTCAATAATGTAGACTTTTGAAGCCCAAACTTTCTATTGCCTTAAATACGCAAAGGAAAGATCCGAAAACTTTTCCAATACAGTATGACATGATTTTGAAATTTTAGCACAACTTTTGGTTGACAAATTTTTATACGTTATTACAAAAAATGAACTTAAAATATGTGCCATTTTCTCCCTACCCAGTTTACCCCTATTACTTATTATGATGTGGACCGGTCATTGTTATTGAATCTTATGCAATTTGATTGGATTAAGTTATTATTATTTTACCTTCAAATTGTTTATTTTTTTCATACATGTATATTGATTAAATCAGAACGTGCATGAATGTTTACAGGAACTTAAATGGCCTTCAAACTGGACATTGGACACGTCCATATTATTTTTTATCAATGAAACTAAAGGTATGAAAGGTAAGAATTGCCACTTCTTATATTTTCATAAAAATTTCCACATATACAGAAGATAGTTTTTTTTTTATAGCCAATTCCCGAGAAAATATAGGAAATTTACAAATCAGACGTTCTATTCCATTAAACAAGTGTTTTTTCGAAGAAAAGTTCGAAATACATTATACGCACTTCTACGCCAGGTAAAATTACTGTTTATCTTAACAAAACAAAATATTTTTCAGTCTCATTATAATGTTATAATTACAATTAATCCCAAACAAAAGTAGTCAATAAATAAAGTCAAAATATGTCCGATCTGTCTATTTTTGGACATCAAAATTCAATACGATCGTTTTAAGGTCAATTTCGTCTACTTCACAAAATCTTGTTGGCACTATAGGTTGCAGTCAAAAAATCATTTATATGTCAGAACCTATTTCCCTTTGGACACAGCATATGTGTTTTTAATAATGCGAATGTTTATTAAATATCAAGTATAATGATAATGATAACACAGTTATATAATTCGTGCTTTGAGACGGTCCGATCCCTGTACGCATTGTGTGTGTAGTATTTAATACAGATTGTGACAATAAACCTGGGAATAATTTATTAATATATAATGTCCCAGAATAAACTGATTATTTCTGAACGAGATATTTGTATTCAATCATAGCCTGGGAAATTGTCGGAAAGCATGAAGAAAATAAACAAAACGATATTTCTGGTATAAATATCTATCTTAGGTCGGAAACACAGTGGTCAGAAAGCAGAAAGATAATTAAACAAAAGGATTTTTCTGTCAAAAATATTCATTTTCATTAATACATACTACCAGACCAAGAGAATATTCATTAAAATTATTAAGTTTAAACTGAGATTAAATTTATCTTTAATAGAATATAATTAACAAGAAGGTGTCCATAGTACACGGATGCCCCATACCCACTATCATTTTCTATGTTCAGTAGACCGTGAAATTGGGGTCAAAACTCTAATTTGGCATATAAATTAGAAAGATCATATCATAGGGAACATGTGTACTAAGTTTCAAGTTGATTGGACTTCAACTTCATCAAAAACTACCTAGACCAAAAACTTTAACCTGAAGCGGGACAGACGGACGAACGAACGGACGCACAGACCGAAAAACATAATGCTCCTAGGTAGATATAACTAGAGGCGCTCAAGAGCCTGTGTCGCTCACCTATATTTACTGATGCTTTGGAAATCATGTAAAATAAGGTTAAAATCATAATTAATAGTATTAGATATTAGATATTTATAATAATGATATCTAAGATAACAAAAAACTGCAAAATTTCTGTAAAATTACTAACTCAGGGGCAGCAACCCAACAACGGGTTGTCGGATTTGTCTGAAAATTTCGGGGCAGATAAATCTAAATCTGATGAACATTTTTGCCACCTGTCAGATTTGCTCTAAATGCTTTAGTTTCAGAGAGTAAAAACTGCATTTTACCCCTATGTTCTATTTTTACCCATGTCGGCCATGATGGTTGGAAGACGGGGTCATCGGACAAATCTTTTAAACTAGATACCCTAATAATGATTAAGGCCAAGTATGGTTAAATTTGTCTCAGTAGTTTCAGAGAAGAAGATTTTTGTAAAAGATTACAAAAATTTACGAAAAATTGTTAAAAATTGACTATAAAGGGCAATAACTCCTAAAGGGGTCGACTGACAATTTTGGTCATGACGACTTATTTGTAGATCTTACTTTGCTGAACATTATTGCTATTTACAGTTTATCTCTATCGATAATAATATTCAAGATAATAACCAATAAAATGCTTCGCTGGGCGCAGCTTGATACGACCGCAGAGGTCGAACCCTGAACATTTGGGGCAAGTATGGACACAACATTCAAGCTTGATACAGCTCTGAATTTGGATTGTGATTAAATATTTGACACAGCATAGGTTTCTGACACAGAAAGAATGTGGTCTAAGAACTTGAATTTTTTTAATTTACCTATTATGGTCCAATGTCCAAAATCAAAATACATGGTTAGATTCAGCATATCAAAGAACCCCATATATTCAATTTTTGTTGAAATCAAACAAAGTTTAATTTTGGACCCCAACTTGGACCAACTTGAAAACTGGGCCCATAATAAAAAATCTAAACACATGTTTAGATTCAGCATATCAAAGAACCCCAAGAATTCAATTTTTGTTAAAATCAAACTAAATTTAATTTTGGACCCTTTGGACCTTAATGTAGACCAATTTAAAAAACGGGACCCAAAATTAAAAATCTAAATACACGGTTAGATTTGGAATATCAAAGAACCCCAATAATTCAATTTTAGATGAAATCAAACAAAGTTTAATTTTGGACCCTTTTGACCTCAATATGAACCAATTTGATAGGGGGGCCCACAAATAATAAATCTAAATACATGGTTAGATTCAGCATATCAAAGAACCCCATATATTCAATTTTTGTTGAAATCAAAAAAAGTTTAATTTTGGACCCCAACTTGGACCAACTTGAAAACTGGGCCCATAATCAAAAATTTAAACACATGTTTAGATTCAGTATATCAAAGAACCCCAAGAATTCAATTTTTGTTAAAATCAAACTAAGTTTAATTTTGGACCCTTTGGACCTTAATGTAGACCAATTTAAAAAACGGGACCCAAAATTAAAAATTTAAAAACACGGTTAGATTTGGCATATCAAAGAACCCCAATAATTCAATTTTTGATGAAATCAAACAAAGTTTAATTTTGGACCCTTTTGACCTCAATATGAACCAATTTGATAGCGGGCCCACAAATAAAAAATCTAAATACATGGTTAGATTCAGCATATCAAAGAACCCCATATATTCAATTTTTGTTGAAATCAAACAAAGTTTAATTTTGGACCCCAATTTGGACCAACTTGAAAACTGGGCCAAAAATCTATAATCTAAATACATGTTTAGATTCAGCATATCAAAGAACCCCATATATTCAATTTTTGTTGAAATTAAACAAAGTTTAATTTTGGACCCCAACTTGGACCAACTTGAAAACTGGGCCCATAATAAAAAATCTAAACACATGTTTAGATTCAGCATATCAAAGAACCCCAAGAATTCAATTTTTGTTAAAATCAAACTAAGTTTAATTTTGGACCCTTTGGACCTTAATGTAGACCAATTTAAAAAACAGGACCCAAAATTAAAAATCTAAATACACGGTTAGATTTGGCATATCAAAGAACCCCAATAATTCAATTTTTGATGAAATCAAACAAAGTTTAATTTTGGACCCTTTTGACCTCAATATGAACCAATTTGATAGCGGGGTCCTCAAATAAAAAATCTAATTACATGGTTAGATTCAGCATATCAAAGAACCCCATATATTCAATTTTTGTTGAAATCAAACAAAGTTTAATTTTGGACCCCAATTTGGACCAACTTGAAACTGGGCCAAAAATCAAAAATCTAAATACATGTTTGGATTCAGCACATCAAAGAACCCCATATATTCAATTTTGTTAAAATCAAACTAAGTTTAATTTTGGACCCTTTGGACCTTAATGTAGACCAATTTGAAAACTGGACCCAAAATTAAAAATCTAAATACACGGTTAGATCCGGCATAACAAATTAATAAATGTGGTCAAAGATTTTACAAATCTAATGCCCCATACTGTGCAATTAAAGATTACTTCTTGAAATATTTCAATATTTGAAATTTGAAAAAAAAAAAAATATTTGAAGAATAATTCTTTTTAATTTCTGAAATCTGAAATGAGAAAAAATTGACCCCCCACAATTTCTTTTTACCCCCCCCCCCCCCCTTTTTTTCCCCAAAAAATTCTTTCCCTCAAGATATGGTCATAATCTCAATTCAAATTTCAAATGGAGTTTGCAACCATAATTACCCATTTAAATTTACCATAGTGCTAACTTAATCTATTTTATAATAGAATTTAAAATATAGTGTCAAATCTTTCATATGGATTTTTTTGTAAAAAAAAAAGATGCACCATTTGCAGATATTTTTACTGGTCTTCCTTTATAAATATGCATTTCTTTAAACATAATTTAAAAGCAGTGTAAGGGAAGTAACCAAAACGTTGTATTTGGATTACCTCCCTTACACTGTTTTAAATTATCTTAATTGTTCATTAACCATTACTTTATACATAATTTAAAAGCAGTGTAAGGGAGATAATTTCAATGATGTATTTGATTTATCTCCCTTACACTGCTTTAAATTATGTTTTGTACTAAAGTATTTGTCCATTAACCAGGACAACCTTGTTTTTCCCCCTTTTTTGCCCCTAATTCCTGAACGGTTTGAGCCATAACCCCCCAAAGCAAATCCTAACCATCCCTTTGTGGTATGGAAACTTGTAGTATAATTTCAGAGAGATCCATACACCGTTCCACAGTTATGGTCTGGAAACTAGAAAATGCTTATTTTTGGCCCCTTTTTGGTCCCTAATTCCTTAACTGTTGGTACCATAACCCCCAAAATCAATCCCCACCTTCCTTTTGTGGTATTGAACCTTATGGTAAAATTTCAAAGAGATCCATTCACTTAAACTAAAGTTAGAGTGCCAAAACCAATGTGTCTTCGGACGACGACGACGACGACAACGTCATACCAATAAAAACTGCAAAATTTCCTTAAAATTACCAATTCAGGGGCAGTTACCCAACAACGGGTTGTCAGATTTGTCTGAAAATTTCAGGGCAGATAGATCTTGACCTGATAATCAGTTTCACCCATGTCAGATTTACTCTAAATGCTTTGGTTTCAGTATTTATAAGCCAAAATCTACATTTTATCCCTATGACTATTTTTAGCCATGCGCCATCTTGGTTGGTTGGCCGGGTCATCGGACACATTTTTTAAACTAGATACCCTAATGATGATTGTGGCCAAGTTTGGTTAAATTTGGCCCAGTGGTTTCAGAGGAGAAGATTTTTGTAAAAGCTAACGACGACGGACAACGACGACGGACGCCAAGTGATGAGAAAAGCTCACTTGGACCTTCGGGCCAAGTGAGCTAACAATGTTATATATACGTGTATTATGTCCCACAGGTTTGATATATACGTGTATTATGTTCCACAGGTTTGAACAGTGAATACATTTATGAAAATTATATGCGATGTATGAGCACCAATGAGCAGGGATGCGTACACATAAGTTAGTATCTAAATTTTAAACGGTAGTGAATGAAAAAATACTTGCATGGTTTCAATTCACAAAGATTTTAAATCCTTGCATCTCACTAAAAACGTAATTAATATTTTACAATAATCATTAAAAAAAATTAACTACTACGTTAATTATTTTATACTGTTTTAATATGGATTTATAAGTCTCTGCTAATATTTTGTATAGCAATATATTCATATAGTGGAGAGTTAGACTTTAAGAAGAGATTGATTTGATAAATAAAATGTCCATCAGTAAATACTTGTTGTTTGTGTTTATTGATATTATATTCTAAATTTTGGAAAAGATTCATTAACAGGAATGTATATATATATCAATTATCAATTTTCAATTCTTTTATTTTAATAGTTAAACTTTATAGCATCTAAATCTTTGCAATATGGTATGGTTTTGAAAATTGTATTCATTGTGTTGATCAGCTATCCTACACGTCTTGGTTCATTTACATGATATATCACCCTGTTCACACGACACACTATCGGTTTGCAGTCACGCAAATTCCAGATTAAATGGCAATGAATCCAGAGTCAAAACACTTGAGGTCGGTAGTTTGACATCCGAATTCAACTATTAAACATTAGATTTGAGCCTAGATTAATATATGTGATGACACAAATGCATATTCTTATCCAGAGTATTAGTGCATATGCTTTCTATTTACTATTTCTGCGCAAAAAAAAACCACGTGCATACATAATTATTAATTTCACTCTCAAATGTAAATTTTTGCTTTTTTTTTAATCTAAATTCAAGACACAGCAGGAAGAGCTTGACATGTGACTTTCAAGCATGGTCATCATTACTAAAGGTATTCTGACCTCTAGCTGTTTCTCTTTTTTTTTTGAGTGGCTGCCATATTATAAACTTTGACATTTTCGAAATACTAAGGATTTTCTACCCCAGGAATAGATTACTTCAGATGTATTCGACAAAACCTTTGTTTTCGAAATTTTGGGTCCTCAATTCCTTTCAACTTTGTACTTTATTTGGCCTTTTTAACTTTTGTTATTTGAGCGTCACTGATGAGTCTTTTGTAGACTGGTTTTGCATCTGGTGTTCAACATTTTAATCCTGGTATCTTTTTATATCTTCAAATCTTTTTATATAAATTGGTTCTTTTGAGAATATGTTCAGGAATTTATAAAACTTCTGAAAATAAGATATTCTTCAAAACCAAGTTTTCCTGCAGAATTTTTGGATTGATTTAAGTAACTTCAGGAAATCCTTAAAATTTGAGATGTTTTATGAGACCAAAATAATTGTCAGTATATAAGAGGTCCCAATGAAGCTGGTGTGTTACTCTCAAGAAAAATATACGAAACCTTCTTATAAGTTGCATACCAAGGGTCTCACTTCTCATGGAAATTGGACTTTAAATTTATCTATACAATATCTACTATGAGTACATGACAGCTTCAATAACGAGTATAAGAATAACTGAAGGCATCCAGGAAAGAAAATATGAAGATATGATAGATAAATAAATGCGTACAGATTATAAAGCAAACGGAGTGCTTAAATTAATATATTGCGATTGGTTTGTGTAATTTGCATTAGACATACGGTTTGCAGAAACTGGGATTTGCAATGGGATTATGAAAAAATGATGTACACTCCCAAGTAATAAATTAATTAGTCAAGCCTTAAAATGTAAATTCAAATATTAGCTGTATATATTCACTTTTCTATTCACAACTATCCAACATTTCTTTTAATTGAGTTGTGCAAGAATCTACACACAATTACATATTTTCAATAAAGTTTTTTAACATCATCGTTATCTTATTCTATTCACGGTCAATTATTTCAAATCAAAAGCAAACAAAAATTCAGCAACAATTTTTTGGTGACCAGTCAGCTGTCTCGGGTTTACGTATTGCTTTTCTTTTTTTAAAGAAAGCAACTTGTTTTTTTATCTATTATTATTTTCAGGATAGGAGACAATAACTTACACATAACCATTATATTCTATTTTAAGTGACTGCAACAATGTTGGTTGGTCAGCAAAAACAAATCTGAAACTAGACATCCTAAAGCAGTAATGTGACCAACTTTGGCTTCAATTGGCACAATATTTTCTGAGCAGGGTACAACAGAAAAAGCACTCTCATGGAAAGCTGCCTACCAAACTGCATTTAATGGTTTGCCCAATGGCCTAACAACTGTACAACAGATAAAACTGTAATTTAACAAATGTCTTCACACTTCAATTTAGGTAATGGATAGTTAATAAATATTTTAAACCCTACCTCTTTTGCAAACTGGGGAAGGGTAAAACATGCCCTATGGACATCAGTGTTATAATACTTTAAATTCCTTTCTTTAATTTCAGCATCTGTATAAGTCATTAATGGCTCCCTAAAACAGGTATCCTGTTGAGAAAAAAAAACAGGTATCATAAGCACTTTTATCCTGTAAAACTACATCACAAAATGCCTTTTATCCTGTAAAACTACATCACAAAATGCCTTTTATCCTGTAAAACTACATCACAATATGGCTAGTTCAATGGTTTCTTTTTGTAATGTGTTTATTGGCAAAAATACATGTTTCAATGATTATGGTGATTAGTCCATAGTTATATCTGAAAATGCAAGACAAGTGCATATAGATGTTTCTTTTTGCCTATTCTATAAATGAACCATTGGACAAATACTAATGATAAACCTAAGAAGTCTGGATTGAGGGGGTATTTTTATAACTAAACAAATTACTTCTTTTAATTATTCTATTATCTGGAACCAGGTTTTCCAGCACGAGTATGCTCTTTACAATGCCTACTTTATATATAAAATACGATTTTTTTCAATTAACAAATTTTCTTTCAGATAATTCCTTAATGCTATAATATTTACTTGTCCGTTTAGCATTTTTTCATTTTTTTTTGTTTGTATCTATAATACTTTGTTAACAATATCAAGAGGTTTTTTATGTAGTTTTTTCCAAGTTAAGTGGTAGTCTAATTTGTACTTTTGAATATATTCTATTTAGTTCTCCTCATTCCTCAAATATTTGGAAAAATCCTGAATATGTGTTCTGTGGTTTCTATTGAGTCCTTATAGAAAGTACATTTATATCTTTGAATAACTTTAATTTTGTAAAGAAATTCATTTGTCCCCAATATTCTGTGAGTGTTCCTGTATTGCAAATGGAAATTTCGAATTTTTAGACATGGTTTAATGCTGTATGACATAGTTTACAGACAAAAAAACTACATAATACAACCAAAGATCTGCTGTATAATATATAACATGATATTTTCAAGTCCAATGCTAAAAATCATGACATAAATGAGTCAAACTGAACAAAACTCACCAATAATCTGTAACTACTAAGAAGAAATATCAGCTCAATAGCTCCACATTTTGCTAACAGCAGTAAAATACCTTGTAAAATCTTGTTGTAATAAGGAATAAAGAAGATTCCTTGGAATAAACCTTAACTGTTATCTGAGACTACTTATTTCACAACTTCAAACTAAAATCAATCAATATTTACAAGGCTTACGATTTTTGCCTGTTTTTGTCATATTTCTAATTATAGAAACAGTTTACTATCAAACTTTGAGAAAAGGATGTATTTAAAATCCCAATATATATGTTAGCGGCAATAAGTGAAATTAGGCATTAAGCTTAAATCCTAGGCAATAAGCTAACGCCTAGGCAGTAAGACTATTGCCTAAATAATGTTAGGCATTACTCTTAAATCCTAGGATTTAAACTTAAATCCTGAAAATTATGTCCAGGCATTAATGTTAATGCCTAAAATGAAAATGAGAGTAGATAAAAAGAAATCTATTCAAAGTTAAAATACATTTTGTACATAATAAAATAATAAGAACTGAAGTTTGAATTTCAATAAAATCATAAGTAAAATATTGATGTTAAAACTCATTGAATAAACCACTTAAAATATATTTAAACTTGTTGAATTGTTGTCCCATTGGCAATCGTACTACATCTCCTTATTTTTATATTGATATAAAATTTGTATTGAAATTTATTTGTTACCAATTGATGCGAGGCTATGGCACAGACTTCACAGTTTTATTTTTTTCTAACATTTGTACCTGGTGATCGTCCAATACCTTTGTGTAGAGCAGAATTCTTTTGTATATGGACGAATTTGATTCCAATTGACCACTGTTATTTCGTTGTTCCTCATCAATGCAGTAAGCATGTCATGAATATTTCGGTCTGACCACTCAATACTACCCTGTGATTGGAGATGTATTGGCTTCCCGTGAACAATAAATAGTTCTGGCCACATTATCATTAATTCAGATATAACCTTAGCTGTAAATTCACGACCTTTGTCACCTTGCTGTTTATGTGGCACACCAAATATTGTGAAAACATTGCCTTTTTTGACGAAAGAGCTCTAGAAATATAATTTTTGTTAGGTGATCTTGGTACACCATAAGAAAATATAGTTTCCATCTCACTTTGATTGGAAATCGATTTAATCAACCTGTCCTCTTCTGCAAAACTCTTTTGATAAAACGGGTTTTAATTCTATGGTCTATAATAATAATAGGCCGCTTTTACATATTTCTTTATGTGTTTTTCCAAAAGTACCATACAACTCTAGAAAAACATAAACTTTAAAATTTCCCTCATCATTCTCTTTTACTTTAGTTAACAGTCTTTCAAACCTCCAATGGTAAAAAATTGCCATACTATTTTAAATTGTAATAGTCTATAGTTGCCTTATTTTCTGATTTTGAAAGTTTAACCTTTGCCAAATGATCATTGTACTTTTGCCTTGGGTATCACTACATGAAAAGGCAGATTTACAACAATTTGGACAGTCATGTAAATGTTTGACAAATATAACTACTTTTCTGCCAGATATATTTGCGGACCTACTAATGTATATGTAAATGTTTTATTCCTTTGGCATTATTTAGGACGTCCTCAAAGATATGCTAAAGATAATTGTTTTATTTCCATAGCTTTATTCATATTCCAAAGATATGTAAAGATAGGCCTTAGATTTACATGCACTTTCCAGGATAGGAGATATATGCAAAGTTTAAAATTTGCATAACTGTTTTACAGAAGTGTGGGCAGTTTTGAGAGACTGCGATTTATAAAACATTTACAACCAATGTAAATGATGTCAAATGTTTCTGTTATATTTGCAAACGTTTCTCGATATCGTTCATGCATGTAAAGAAATGTATTTTATTTACTTATACTTTCCAGTATTATAGTTATTTTGATAAATATTGACATTTGCAACATATCTTTACAGACGTATGCAAAGTTTTGAGAGACCGCGGTTTATAAAATATTTACAACCAATGTAAATGCTGTCAAATGTTTGTGTTATATTTGCAAACGTTTGTCGATATCGTTCATGTTTGTAAAGAAATGTATTTTATTTACTAATACTTTCCATTATCATAGTTATTTTGATAAATATTGGTATTTGCAACATATCTTTACAGACGTATGCAAAGTTTTGAGAGACCGCGATTTATAAAACATTTACAGCCAAAGTAAATGCTGTCAAATGTTTGTGTTATATTTGCAAACGTTTGTCGATATAGTTTATGTATGTAAAGACATGTATTTTATTTACCTAATACTTTCCATTATCATAGTTATTTTGATAAATATTGGTATTTGCAACATATCTTTACAGACGTATGCAAAGTTTTGAGAGACCGCGGTTTATAAAACATTTACAACCAAAGTAAATGCTGTCAAATGTTTGTGTTATATTTGCAAACGTTTGTCGATATCGTTTATGTATGTAAAGAAGTGTATTTTTTTTACTAATACTTTCCAGTATTATAGTTATTTTGCTAAATATTGATATTTGCAACATATCTTTACACCGGTATGCAAAGTTTTGAGAGACCGCGGTTTATAAAACATTTACAATCTAAGTAAATGCTGACAAATATTTGCTTATTTTTGCAAACATTTGTCGGATGTATTCATGTATGTAAAGAAATGCATTTTATTTACTTCATAGTTATCATATTAAACATTGATACTGTTAAGTTGTCTTCACAGAGGTACAGCTTTGCGAGACTGCAGTTTATATCTTGCCTGCACAACAAACGTAAATGAGGGTCGTGATTAGAGCTAAAAGAAGAAAAAAAAGAAAATAATTTACTCCCAAAAAATTAGATAAAAAGGGTCTAATATATACAGAATAGAAAATAATCATGACAATGGACATAAAATATAAAAAAAATAGAGAAATATTACCTAAATTATCAAAGAATACAGATATGAAAGACCCCATCCAGACCCTAGTAAATGCTGTAAGATGTGTCGATTATTTCGCATTTACGGAAAAAATAAATCCATATATTGTATAGTAATTTTTGCAGCAAAGTTCACGTATTGATGGTTTCAGAGAGGCACACTGAGCGAATATTTGATTTGAAGTAGATATTGTTCTTCCCGATTCAAAACAGAACTGATTGAAGATATAATTAATGATATTAAAAAATGGCAGGGTGCTTTTTAAATGTCGGACCGATGATATTTTTTTCTATTTGAATAAATAAGAAAATCCCCAAAGCTTTACTCCAGAACCATGGAAAGTATTTAAAACAGTAATGGGGATTTTTTTTAAGATCTTGCTTGCAAAACACAAATGCTTTAAAATGTTCATAACTTTCTTTACAACAGAGTTTACAATTCGATATGCTTGTATCAGAACGGAAACTTTAACTGAGACGATGAATTGTAACAGTAAATTGATATTTTTTTTTACATCTTATAGACACATAATAAATGGGTTGATGGATTGATTTGTGTAAACGTCCAGTTGCAAATACAACATGAATCTCAGGTGTAGGAAGAAATGCACTATTATAATAACACTGTACTAAATCGTAAGCAGCTTTACCTTTTGTACTTCAAAATATGAAAACAACGATGTCATTCAGGAATGAAATCTAAACTAGAATAAATAATATCAAATCGATAAACACGGTACGTTTTCTCAACCCAAGCTTAAGTCTATCAATCTTGGTGTGGACTTGGAAAAAAGTTAGTTTAGCTTCTGCTCATTTGTGATCTTTTTTCATTTTAAACAAGAGAATACAAATTAATTATTTCCATATAACTTGAGCCAAGGCGTGTGTTTTGCATGATCCTATAATTTGAAAATACACGAGTATGCACATACAAATGTACATGTACATGGTATTTATCAGAATGTTTATGTTTACAATTGAAAATGTCTAATAATACAATAAAGAAGGAGCATGAATCAACTATCCCTTAATAGGTGATAAATGTGTCACTTGTATGTAAATGAAGGGATTTTCCTGACTGTGAAAAGATTCATCATTTAGCATTATGGGGTACCTTAAAAGGAAAACCGTATGTGTTAATTACCAAAATTGATCTAATAACCCTAATTGTGTATAATAAAATCCAGATGTTGTAAAGAGATTGATAATATACAAATACATGTATACCAATTACGCAAGCCAAGAATATGCCAGATAAAGACATCGGTATCATTCTGTAATTAAACATGCAGTTTGTATTCGTGAAAACATGTTAATACTTTGAAAAACGCAAATAATTTAAAAGTTTGCATGCTAGAAAATTAAAGAAGAAATAAGAACAGTTACTGTAACATTGTATCTAAAAATATGTTTAAATTATATACAGTAAAACTGTTTTTAAACAATTATCTTTTGTATATAAAAACATTCTCGCTTCCCCGCTTCTCATAGCAGATATAATAGATTCGATGCAAAGCAAGTACTTTAATTTTTGAATCAGGTATAACCTCTGTATTTCGTGTTTTAACAAGAATAAAAAATGACCAACATTAATGAAAAAAACTACATCAATTTCAATAATCTTCCTGCTCCTGTATCAGTTTTATTCTAATGATATATGCAAGTATTTAATCAATTCAAAATTTTAATAAAAAATATTGGTGCCCTTTGGTTTCCCGATCTTGACTTTATCCT
Source organism: Mytilus californianus (assembly GCF_021869535.1). NCBI lineage: Eukaryota > Metazoa > Mollusca > Bivalvia > Mytilida > Mytilidae > Mytilus > Mytilus californianus. The sequence goes on from NW_026262734.1 coordinate 71,899,196, forward strand.
ATTTAAAGGTATAATGATATAAAACAAAATTCCCAGTACATGTATTTGTTCCAATCGAAGGCTCAAAATTTTTAAAACATTTCTTATCAAGATTAGCATTTCATTTGAAATCAAAATAATGTTGTTGCTGAATGGTGTAAAGTTAATCGTCAATATCAAACTCTACCTCCATTTTGTCATCAGTGACAACATATTAGAATTTGAAAACCTTTGGATGAAAGGTTCATAAGTCATCGCACGAAAACGACTGGAGCAGCCCGCCCGCTCGTCCGCGGTATAACAATAAATCAATAACGGGACGGGAAATCCGGTAATAAAAATAGCAAGTCATTAATAAATGTAAAATAAATCCGGTTTACTGTCAACATCTGACATCCTCATGTTTATGTCGTATACTTGTAAACTGGTGTTTGTCTTGGAGTCGCCTTTTGTTTTTACTCAATTCAATAAGCAGTGTGTCGGCACTGATTTTTGAAACTTGTCAGCAACAAGGCTGATATATACCTGATATATAAGTTTTATAAAAATCTAGCAAGAATTGTACACGTTAGAGAGCTAACAAGACCGGACGGAAGGACGGACGCCCGGTATTTCTATGTCCCCATCAACGCGTCGCGCGGGGGACAAAAATCCAACGACATCTTAAAATCATGTTGAATTTAGATTCATATTAATTTGCACTTTGATCTTCGGGGATGGGTGTGTTTTTGATGTTTTGAGTTAGACATGATGAACAGGCCTGGTACAGCTGGTAAAAAATGCACCTTTTCACAAAGTGGGGAGACAAAACGACTAACAGACGGTTAGCAAAGGTGCCTTTTTGTAGTGGGCATATTGGTCACATAGGCGTCGGGAAAAGCCAGAGAGTATTCACAGTCTTATAAGGAGTTTTTCTAACAAGTATACAAGTGTTTATGCAAATTAAAAGGGTTGCTATTTCTTTATTTGCATAAATGGAAATGTGGGATATGCACAGCAACCGGCCAATTAACGACAATCAAAACCAAAGACATACAGATAACACGTGACTAATGCAGGATGGACAAGTATTTTTTTACTGCTAATCTGTTACAGTAGTTTTAGTAACGATTCGTTGGTCTCTTGAATATGAAAGTTAATAAGTATATTTAGTATAGCAAGTATTAAACATATCAAATTATAACATCATATGTTCACAACAATAGTCAAATTTAAGCTATAACAGCAACATAGTTCAGTCTCCTAGTACGTATTTGATAGTCTTGAAAAAACTCAAACCATTATGACATAAGGAGATGTGATATGATTGCCAATTAAACAACTTTCCATCAAAGACCAAATGACGTACATGCTAGCTTGCTATATTTGAGATCTCCCAATTACCATCCCACTATGAACTGCTTATACAAAAAGATATTTTGTCACCAAATGATTTATAATAATTTATAAAATAGAACATCATTATATATACTAATATAAATTGTGTTCCCTTGGCTAAATGGGATCATATTGTTTTACCAGTATCCTTTCGACAGTCCATCCCGCACTTGGTATACTAGTATAGGTTTATACGGCTGATTTCGTAGGATTATGTACAGTTTTTTAGCTTAAACTTTTAAATGATGTACCTGGTGTTAGTACATACACTAAAGATTTGCATCTTGTCAATTTTTTTCTTTTTTTTATGACAGGTTGCTAAATTTGGCATTTTGAAATATATTGCGCCGATTTATTTTTTACCTATATTGAGAATGCATATATATTCTCAGGATAATTTTTTCTTTAATAATTTTTCACGAACGACAGAATGTTGAACTTGGTGTATTTGAGTGAAATTTTGCAAGGTTTGTCCGACTAACTACGCACACAACCCACACGTTTACATCATACAGAGTATACTATATTTATATTGTGTATTGTATCAGGATGTTGATTTTCTTTTTAATTTTCACAACTAACAGAATGTTTAACCTTTCTTGACTGCTGCACCAAATGGGTTTTTCAGACACAACAATTCAAATTGCACTTTATCGTCCTGTAAATGCATGAAATATTTGCCACCGGACATTGAGCGACCATCAATCAATCAATTCAAATTGTACATCAATATCACTGTTTACCAAATTACGTTATTCTGTAACGTCACACGTTTTCTGTCAAATTCTAAGCGTATCGGTCAACTTTGAAGCAATGTATATTAAAAAAACAAGGATGATGACATATGTGTTTCTATATATATATAAAAAAAAAAGAGGATGTGGTATGATTGCCAATGATACAACTCTCCACAAGAGACCAAATGACACTGAAATTTACATCTATAGGTCACTGTACTGCCTTCAACAATGAGCAAAGCCCATACCGCATAAGCAGCTATAAAAGTCCCCGAAATTACATATGTAAAACAATTCAAACGAGAAAACTAACGACATAATTTATGTACAAAATAATGAACGAAAAACAAATATGTTACATAGCAACAAACTGAGTTACAGGCTACTTGACTCGGGACAGGAACATACAGAATGTGGCTAGGTTAATTTCGTTTAAAGGCGCCAACCCTTCCCCTAACCTGGGACATAAACTGGACCCCTGTTGTGTTCACTTATCGCTACACTAACGGTGCGAAGCTTCAGATGGAATGGCGGACCAGTTTAACCTGGGACAGTGGTGTAACAGTACAACATAAGAATAAACTGTAGAAATCAGTTAAAAAAGGCTTAACTCATCAGATGGATATAAATAGAATACATATAACAAAAACAGAGTGGACGTGGAAGGGTACTTATACTTCCCAACAACCAAAAGACTTTAAGTACAGATCTTAGAGTACTCGCAGTTACTGAAAGCTAGTTGAAAGCTAATAACAACTAATACAAAAATCATGCATCTTAGATGCATGGATTCAGTATACAATCCTGGATATTATGTTAGTTTTTAGTCTTTAGATATAAGAAGATGTGGTATGAGTGCCAATGAGACAACCTTTCTCCGTATATAAGAACAAATCCATGTATTGAAAAATAAAAAATAAAGGTTAAAACTAGGCATTTTCTCTATGTAAATTTATCGTCAAAATTGACGTTTTCTAATCAAATTTACGAAAAATCAAAAATGGTGACCCTCATTTTTTTATTACATATTCCGATGTAACTCGATTCAAAGTACAAGTGTGCCGAAAATTTTAGAAATCGGGAGATATGCCATTCGGTATCGTGTTATCTTGATATATAAGTACACAGTTTTGGATTATGAAGAAAAATTGCCCACTTGCATGGAACACGAAACTGCATTGAAAATGAAAAAAATCTGGAGCAAAATCAAACATACAAACCAAGGTTAGAAAAAGACACTACTTTTAAAAAAGAAATGAAAAAAATTAACATTAAGAGATAAAATCATAATAATTTAGTGCAAATAAAAAAGACGTAGATAACTAGAATGACATCTTTTATGAGGGTGTGGATGGAGTTTACAGAATAGAAAAAAATGGGCTAAAAAAATAAAGAATAGAAAAAAAAAGGAAAGGCCAAAAATTTAAGAATAGAGAATAGTGGGCTTCTAGAATATAAAGAATAGAGAATGATGGGCAAAATTTATATAGAATAGAGAAAAAATGGCGTAAATAAGTGTGACAATTATCACCTTTTACAGAAAGATCTGGTCCGAAAAGATCAATAGAAGACCACCGCTAGTATCAATATTCATCAATATAATAAGATAGAATAATATTATCTATCGATTTTGTTTGATTTCATTGGTAAATTGTGTGTCAATTATGACACGTGACTCATTGGTTCTTTGTTTGTAATTTTTAACTTTCTTTCTCACACACAAGAAAGTTTTTGCAGAGGACGTTACTGAAGCACACGGAGTTCAACATCTCGTGACTGGACTTAACGGATAAGGAAAACAAATTTTACAAATATTCGTCAATAGATTTAACGTTTATATATGTGTGCAAACTAGCCGATTCTTTAAAAAAACATTCTCTCAAGGTGTGTTTTGTGTCAAATATTATGTGGCAACTAATCTACCGATGAAGGAATATTTCTAGACTATTTCAGAAACTTGGACTTTTTATAAAAACTTGATAAATCGCTCGATAACCTTCCGAATGCTACCGATTTTAAATTTGATACTGAGGCCGCATATCTAGTATTGTTTAGGCTTAATTTGTATATGTGTATTATTTCTACCAGTAACCAGAGACATATATATATAGTATATATGTCTCTGCAGTAACATATAATACATATTGTAGTATATGTCTCTTTTTAAAAAAATTAAATTCTATGTTTTATAAACAAAGTGAATTATGACTCGTGCAATTCCAGAAGTTTCAAAGAGATACTCAAAGGAAACGATCGTTTTATGCTATGCGAATGAACCATCATAACTTCCCGAGAATAGAAGATTTTGATGGATAAAGAAATTCACGCAGTACATCAAACAGAGAAGAGATCAAGAATCGATTTTGTAGACCCGATTTTTTTTATTAAAACGAAATTTTTAAAATACACGTATAATAAATGGTATTACCAATATGCCAAAACCAATCCCAAAGCAGCTATATTTGTCATATCATAGCTTGACCAGTAAAGCTATGGCAATATTTGTCCATATAATCTGCACCTTTCAAATATATCAGCAAATTAAAAGCAAATATAACTATTTACCATACATTTCTAGCTGTCTTAAATATCTTTCTTTATAATATCTTTGTATACATATTCAAAGTTACATATGCCCAATATATTTACACATACATTTCTAGCTGTCTGAAATATCTTTCTTTATCATTTCTTTGCATATGTATTCAAAGTTACATATGCCCAATATATTTACACATGTCATTGATATTATTATTTGACCACATTTCTTAATTAAACAAATTGTCTGCAAATCTATGTATTTACCATACATTTAGGAATATGTTCAAAGGCTTTTGATATGTTCTGATTTGTCATACATTTCAGCTGACTATAAAGACTAACAAATATATTCCTTTACAATACATTTGACAGGTCTCTGCATATTAAAGGAAATGATGCTTTACACCCCTCTATAAAGTTCTCGTTTTGAATTGGTTTACATACCAGGCAAATGTAGATGCACCTTACACTTTATAACCCCTATAAAACTATTTGAATGATGATGCTTTGCTACCTAGACAAAGAAACACATTTGCGGATAAATTTACATCATAGAAAAATACATGACAAAGATTTCCATTTGTAGAGGTATACAAATACATAAGTTTGCGAAAGTTTTGAGATGGTCATAAATATATGCAAATTCTAAACTTTAAAATGGTTTGATTAGGTGTTAATATATTTTATAAACCGCAGTCTCTCATAACTGCCCATAGGAGGGTATAGCACAAGAAATGTTGATATTTACTACATGTAAAGATAAGATAAACTAAATGCAGCGGTTTGTAAATATATGTAAATGTCGGTCTCTGAATACATTTACATAACATTTGCATACTTCTTCAAATCTGGGATTTCGTGTAGTGTATATGGTCTTTGTTTTCCCTGATTCAAATTTATATTCCGCAAAGATTCAAGATTTTTTTTGTTTCTTAAATGCTAATAATCCAGATTAAGAAATGAAAAGACAAGATGGGTATTTAAGAAGATTTACATATCCAATAAAACAGATGGGAAGATGATGTGACTGTCAAAATTTCATATCTTCAATTGTCTATTTTTTGACCAGCTCAAACCGGCTTGACCATTGAAGAGCAATACCACAAAGAAATACGAGTAAGTTCTGTTTTGAATACGAAAAAATACTAAAAAATGAAGATCTTTTAAATCAGTTTATATTAATTTTTGGAATATAATTTTAAAAATATTATTCATCAAGAGTATTTAACCGAAATAACATGTATTGGTAAGATAAACAATAAATGTGGATTGTGACCACATGTGTCCACAGATGATGCCCCCACCGAATTTCGTACTTAATCTGTATTATGTAGTAATAAGCATTGTGTATAAGTTTCATAAAATTTGGTTGAGACAAACTAAAGTTAGAGAATGGAAACAATATTTGTACTTGATCTTAGTTTTGTGGTAATGAGTATTGTGTATAGGTTTCATAATGTTTGGTTGGGGCAAACTTAAGTTACAGAATGGAAACTAAAAATTTTGCAATTTTTCGATTTATAAAGGGGCATACACAATAATGGTTAAAGTGACACTACCCAAATTCAACTTGATCTGTGTTTTATCAGTGGAAGGCAAAATTAAACATTGCATTGTATAAAGCATTGACTGTAGTTGATTTAACTATAATCATACACAAAGAAAGATAACTCCAATTTTAAAATTACTTGAATAATGACATTGATATTTTTGGAAAAAAAATGAAAAATTTAGCAATTTTTCCATTTGTAAAGGGGCATAACTCTAGAACAGTAAAAGTGAAGCCCCCAAAATTCAAACTTGATCTGTGTATTGTGGTAATAAACATTGTGTATAAGTTTGATAACATTTGGTTGAGGCAAACTTAAGTTAGAGAACGGAAACCAATTTTGGGACGTACGGACGGACAAGGGTAAAACTTAATGCCCCCTCCGCCTCGGCAGGGGCATAAAAATCCCAAAATTAACTTATTGCCTGAAATGATGTTTGGCAATAGGTTGAATAATCATCATCAGATTTCAGGAAATAAGCTTAATGACTGGAAATTTCAGGCAATAACTTAATGCCTAGACATTAGCTTATTGCCTAGGATTTAAGCTTAATGCCTAATTTCACTTATTGCCGCTAAAATATATACCAAATATTGGTTGATGATCCCATCAAGTAAAATTAATGGTTACTGATCTCACCAAATTATGGTTACCATAAGTTACCATAACCATAATTTGGTGGGATCAGCAACCAATATTTTTACTTGATGAAATCATCAACCAATTTTGGTATATATAATATTGGGATTTTTGAATACATCCTTTTCTCAAAGTTTGATAGTAATTGGCCCCTAAAAGGATTTGTTTTCTGTAATGCTCACATTTGATTCATTTCTAGTCACATTGGTAATGTAGTTCTGTAATGAGGAGTTAATACGTGAGGCACACAAGGTGCCAGTATGCTGCAATTAGCAAATGATAGTCAAAGTCAAATAACTCCCCCCGAACACGTCAAATTAAAATGAAGGTATAGTATGTTTCAGGAACCTCTGGCCTTTGTTAGTCTTGTATGTTTTTTAATTTTGGTTCATTTATATGTTTTGGAGTTAAGTGTGACGTCCATTTTCGCTGAACTAGTATACATTATTGTTTAGGGACCAGCTAAAGCACGCCTCCAGGTGCGGGGTTTTCTCGCTGTGTTGAAGACCCATTGGTGGCCTTGGGCTGTTTTCTGCTCTTTGGTCAGGTTGTTGTCTCTCTGACATATTCCCCGTTTCCATTCTCAATTTTAAGTACACATAATTACATTACACATATGTTTCATTAGAATCCATAATTTTGATTGGCTGACAACATTCGGCAGGAAAAGAAGCATTCAATACTTAAATAATGATAAACAATCCTACAAAATATCAGGGCTTAATATGGCCTATTCTCTGATTCACAAAATATCATTGTGTCACAAAAGTTTTTAAAAAATGGTCACAAGTCCAACATGTCCAATAACTCAAGCAATAATTTTCAAATCAAAATGACAGTATATTATGGTCAATAACAAATGCTGCCAAACAATCATACCAAGTCTTAAATCAGATAGCCTCAGATTAGATAGGCCTTCAAAAATTGTCATTGCATTTCAAAGGTAAAAATAATTGTTAAAATTCCATAACTCCCACAAAGAATGTGAAATCAAAAAGACGGTATATAAAGGTCAACTACAGATGATTGTAAACAATCCTTCCAAGTATGAAAGCATTCTGTCATACAGAGGCGTTCCCTTCACCAGATGTCTTGTGTTACAATAGTCTGAAAATGGCTTAAGCCCCCTTACTTCTGCAAAAATTGTCAAATCAAAATAGGTGGATGACATTAACCATAAAATTTCATTTTTAATGCACCCACCTAACATACGGCTAAATCATATACCATTCGAAAGCACATCATCTGTACTATCTTTTTTGCCTGGTCGTCAAAAATTTGTATGGTTCAATTTCCGTCAAATCACAATGAAAGGTCAAGGACAGACAATTTATATTTTTACAAGATGTCAGCATTTTTGCATATTCTGTCTTCTCAATAATAATATTTTGTATGGACATATGAAAATCTGTTAGAACAGATGTTAATAGTTACTTATCAAAAGCACTTTGAAATATTAATGAATGATTTTTGTCAAGCCTGCGACTTTTGTCGCAAAAGCAAGACATAGCGATCCTACATTCCACAAATATTCACTCTGTGGTTAAAGTTTTTGAAATTTTAATAACTTTCTTAAACTATCCTGCATTTCAACCAAACTTGGATACAAGCTTGTTCATGATCATAAGATAGTATCCAGAAGTAAATTTTGTAAAAAAAAAAATCCTGTTTATCCGTTTTCTACTCATAAATGGACTTAAGTTTTTCTGCCAGTTAACATTACATTCACTCTGTGATTAAAGTTTTTCAAATTTAAATAACTTTCTTAAACTATCCTAGATTTGTACCAAACTTGGACAGAAGCTTGTTTATAATCATAAGATAGTATCCAGAAGAAAATTTTGTAAAAAAAAAAATCCTGTTTATCTGTATTTTACTCATATATGGACTTAGTTTTTCTGCCAGTTAACATAACATTCACTCTGTGGTTAAAGTTTTTCAAATTTTAATAACTTTCTTAAACTATCCTGGATTTGTACCAAACTTGGACAGAAGCTTGTTTATGATCAAAAGCTAGTATCTAGAAAGAAAATTTTGTAAAAATTTATTTCCTGTTTTTCCGTATATTACTTATAAATGGACTTAGTTTTATTCCAGTTAACATTACGTACAGTCTGCAGTTAAAGTTTTTAAAACATTTATTAGATTCATAAACCTTCTTGGATTTTTACCAAACTTGAACAGAACTTCTTACAATCAAAAGATAGTATCTAGAGGAAAATTTTTAATAACTTTTTCCCCATTTTTGTTGTGCCTGCGACTAACAGCAAAAGTAGGTGAGACACTGGGTTCTGCGGAACCCTTACAAAATTTTTAATAAATAGCGCCGTTTTCCAGAAATTCCAGTAAAAATGACAAAAATGCGTGAAAACCCAAATTTGTGTCTGTGATTCAATTGTTATTCACCAAAAAAACAAATAACATATTTCATTTAGTGCTAAGGATGTTTTTGACATCATCAAAATACTGTAATTACGCTTCTGGTTTATTAAACAGCCAATTATAACAACCTATGCAGTTGCTCAAAATACCACCATCTGCAAAAAGATAGCTTTTTAGCTGTTCTATGTTAAAACAATTTGTATGTAGTTAATATTAGGTTGAAAAACACAAATCTTAAAAGTGCAAAAAATGATAAAGGATATAATAGACAGGAAATTCGTGCTTTTAGGGGAAAATTTGGGAGCGAAACTTTGATATTTCAATATTTCAGTATTCATAGGTCTTTTGGTTGCTTATACTACATAGTGCATTTATTAAGGAAGTAAAACTTAATATAAGCTAGCCACTGAAAATGTTCTCCATGCCTGACCAAGGTATTTAATCCTATCAAACTACGCAATTTCTTGTAAATAAATTGAGACATGTTGCAATTATATTTACTTCCATTAATTTTTGAGTTGGAAATTCTAGCAATTTGCAATTACAATACATATTCTACCTGAATAGTTTACATATACATTCATTGTAATATAAAGATGATTGATTAATTGTTGGTTTTTGACGCAATTTTAAGCACTTTTGGCAACTAAAGTATTTTGCGCCGATCAGTTTTTTTTTTGTTGGTTTAGGCCAACGGAGTGTCCAAGGAACCACCCACCTTTGATCATCACCATCAATCGCCTTTTAAAAAAGTAGGCAACCTCTTACCTAACAAAGTAGTTTTGATATTGATGTATACTTAACAGAAACATAAATGTAAATGCATTTGAACCACTTTTTCATGATTTTGCATTAAAATTTCAATGTAGATGTGCCACTTAATATTTTCATTAAGGCATTTAGAAAAACAGAGCGCTATTGTAGTAGATCACCTGTTAAGCATTGATTGTAGTTTGATATATTAAAGATAGTACATGTACATTTAGAATTTATATATGGTTAAAATGAAGTTATTTTATTCTAAAATATCTATACAATTGTGAGAAATGAAAATTGTGGTTGAATTTTTCCAGTTTTTTAATTGGTTCATGTCATCTAAACTTAAGGATGTTTACTCCTCTTGTTTTTGAATTTTTGCCAGATATTTGGAATCCTCTGGTTTTATCCATGTAGTGCTATTAAATATTTTTGCCCACTTTTCTTTCCATAAATTGAATACATATAGTTTAAAAAGTCATCTTTGAAAAACTTATAAAATCTTTGTTATTTTTTCATAGTTTTTGAAAGAAAAAAGGTGCCAATGTTAAATATATGAAAGATCTAGAGAGAATCATTTTCCGCCAAATTTTCAATGGGCTTATATCTCGAAAACAAGGTCATGGACCCTTCATTTTTTTCTGCTTTTTTAGTTCCATTATTTATATACTATCAATTTATAATAGTCTTTTAAAAAGCTTGTTATTTTGAAACAGAGTAGCGAACATCCTTAAATTATGTTTGTGGATATTTATTTTGCACTATGCCATCTGTTGTTGATCTGACGTCGACTTTTGGTGATTTTCTCACTTAATTTTCATACTTTTTTCGTTTTGGTTTCTAATGGTACGAAGATCTCACAACAATGATAACTGATATAAGTTGACATGGAAACAAAACCGTACACAATGGAATGTATAAGTGTTAAAAACATGGGATAAAACAATCTGACTAAAATTCAGATCTATCACGACTCCCCTGCTCATATATCATATGAGGATAAAGAAAACGTTAACTTTATGAGATAGATCAAAAGCAGGTATGTTATGGTAAATTTAAAGTGCTCACTATTTTTAACTCTATTTGAAAATGTCTATTATGAAACAAATCCCTTCATGTACAAACTCCATATGTGTCATTTGAACTTCACGAAAATCTACCAAGCAATGTAGGAGGAATATTGATCACTACAAATTTGTTTTAGAATAACAGATGGATGTATGAATGGAAAGAATAAAGAACTAGAGGCTCTCTAGAGCCTGTGTCGCTCACCTGACTCTACTTTGGTTTTAGAAATCATGTAAAGATAGATAAAAATCATAACAGATACCCAAATAATGATTGAGGCCAAATTTTGATTAATATTGGTCCCTTTATTTAATAAAATATCCTGGTGGCCATCTTGAACAGTAAATCGGCAACAAAGTAGAGACACTTGGTCACCTCTTCATAAGGAACATTCATGCCATGTTTGGTTTCATTCCATTCAGTGGTACTCTAAAAGAAGACATTTGTATGTATTTCCCATAGGGTCCTATGTTAAAAAAAGCCCCCCGCAGGCGGCCGTCTTGGATGATGGATCGGCTACAAAGTAACAACACTTGGTCAGCATCTCATAAGGAAGATTCATGCCATGTTTGGTTTCATTCCATTCAGTGGTTCTCTAAAAGAAGACATTTGTATGTATTTCCCATAGGTCCTTTGTTAAACTAAGTCCCCTGCTGGCGGCCATCTTGGATGATGGACCGACTGCAAAGTAACAACACTTGGTCAGCACCTCATAAGGAACATTCATGCCATGTTTGGTTTCATTCCATTCAGTGGTTCTCTAAAAGAAGACATTTGTATGTATTTCCCATAGGGTCCTATGTTAAACTAAGTCCCCCGCTGGCGGCCATCTTGGATGATGGACCAACTGCAAAGTAACAACACTTGGTCAGCATCTCATAAGAAACATTCATGCCATGTTTGGTTCCATTCCATTCAGTGGTTCTCTAAAAGAAGTCATTTGTATGTATTTCCCATAGGGTCCTATGTTAAACTAAGTCCCCCGCTGGCGGCCATCTTGGATGATGGATCGGCTACAAAGTAACAACACTTGGTCAGCACCTCATAAGGAACATTCATGCCATGTTTGGTTTCATTCCATTCAGTGGTTCTCTAAAAGAAGTCATTTGTATGCATTTCCCATAGGGTCCTATGTTAAACTAAGTCCTCCGCTGGCGGCCATCTTGGATGATGGATCGGCTACAAAGTAACAACACTTGGTGAGCACCTCGTAAGGAACATTCATGCCATGTTTGGTTTCATTCCATTCAGTGGTTTTCTAAAAGAAGACATTTGTATGTATTTCCCATAGGGTCCTATGTTAAATTAAGTCCCCCGCTGGCGGCCATTTTGGATGATGAACCGACTGCAAAGTAACAACACTTGGTCAGCATCTCATAAGGAACATTCATGCCATGTTTGGTTCCATTCCATTCAGTGGTTCTCTAAAAGAAGACATTTTAATGTATTTCCCATAGGGTCCTATGTTAAACTAAGTCCCCCCGCTGGCGGCCATCTTGGATGATGGATCGGCTACAAAGTAACAACACTTGGTCAGCACCTCATAAGGAACATTCATGCCATGTTTGGTTTCATTCCATTCAGTGGTTCTCTAAAAGAAGTCATTTGTATGCATTTCCCATAGGGTCCTATGTTAAACTAAGTCCCCCGCTGGCGGCCATCTTGGATGATGGATCGGCTACAAAGTAACAACACTTGGTCAGCACCTCATAAGGAACATTCATGCCATGTTTGGTTTCATTCCATTCAGTGGTTCTCTAGAAGAAGTTCAAAATGTAAAAAGTTAACGCCGACGACGGACGACGCCGGACGACGCCGGACGACGACGGACGACGGACGATGGACGCCAAGTGATGAGAAAAGCTCACTTGGCCCTTCGGGCCAGGTGAGCTAAAAAAGGACATAGGGACAAGATGATTCCTACATTACAGCTATATCATATAAAGAGAGAGAGGGAGAGAAGAACGAGGTTCATGACAATTGTTTTCCATTCATTTGATGTGTTTCAGCTTTTGGTTTTGTCATTTGATAAGGGACTTTCCGTTTTGAATTTTCACTTGGATTTCGGTATTTTTGTTGTTTTACTTTTTTTATATTTTGCATCGATATCTGAGTTTTAAGTTCTGTTGTCTTTTATTCGCTCTGCTTCGAACCTTGTGGTTTTCTTTTCTTTGGTTGAAAGAAGGAACCAATTAATATCAAGGAAGCAGTGTCAAACCATAGTCGAAGAAAAACAGATGACAGCATTACCAAGGCAAAAAATAGGACAGACAAACAACGCTCCTTAAAACACTTCATTGAAATGTGCGAACACTACCTAAACCCGTATGGTGATAACAGTTGCTTAGGAAGGGTATTCAATTTTAATTAATCTTAATTATTAATTTTCAGTCATACTTGATAAAACAATTTATAAAGTATATAATAATGGGCTAAAGTTAAAAGGATTTTGCCGGATTTGTTACTGAAAAGTGCACAGAACAAACAGTTTTCATTCGAATATTAAACGAGAATAATCTTCGTAACATGTCTTTCCACATTGGAAAACTAATGTTTACTAAATATACCTTGTTTGTTTTTTAAAAGTTCTTCCATTACCCTTTTTTCAAATATGGTTGATCATTATCTGCCGAAATTAACAATATTAACTAGCCAGTTAAGGCAAAAAGATCCCTATTTGCAGATGGTGAGTTTTAGGTCAACTGCAAAAGGTTCATTAGAAGGCTGAATCTTGACTTATATCATATTTATTGCAGTTTAAAACGATGAAAAAAATTCCCTTGGCCTACACACGATCAATCTATTCTATATTTGACATATAAATATTCAAATCTCAGAAAACATTTAGATTTTATTGCAATTTTATCATTTTTGGAAGTTTTTTCAAGAAATGCAATCTTCTATTAATATTGCTCAACCAACATTAAAGTTTGCATTTGATTTGGAATTATGGTAGTTTGTTTAATAAGGGTTAGATAATTTTTAGAAAAAAATACCATACAAATACCAGAAAATGGCATTTTCTTTAATTCTAGCAAAATTTAGGAATGTTCAGTTTTGACCTTTGACCTTAACGAAAATTGCACTGTACAAATAATGGACGACTGGGCAAAACAAAAAGTACAGTAAATAAGCTTTCGATTGATATATAATATAGCCTTATGTTAGGTGGGTGCATTAAAGTCGTTAACTAAGCCTCTTTTTTATAACTGTCACTCGCCTAAAATGACATTACAGTATGGTCAACTACACATGATGACAAACAAATCTACCAAGTATCAAAGATTTCTCTCATACCGTCTAAGAGAAGTTGCATTCATGAGGTGTCATAATAAAAGTGGTCAAAGTCTCATAACTCCCCCGTACAAATTGTTAAATAAAAATGACCGTAGAGTAGGGTATGGTCAACTACACATGATGACAAACAATCCTACCAAGTACGAGAGCTTTCTTTCAAATGGTAATGAGATGATTAAAGCTGTAAATTTTCTCCTTGAAAACATCTATGTACATCTTGGCAATAAAGATATGAACAGGTTGTAGGTATTCCTATGGGCACAAATTGCTCCCTTCTAAAGCAGAGTTATTCTTAGTGTTTTTATCTCAGTTAATGACCAAACAGTAAAATAGTGGCATTATAGATTTCAATGATGGTAATCTTTGTATCACTAAAAAATTATTATGTCAGGGATTTCGTTACCTCACATTACTATAAACCTTTACCACATTCTATCATACATACAAAGATTTGGTTTGGATGTTTGACTGAACATTCAGAAAACTTATTACAAAAATTCGTAAGGGTTCCGCGGAACCCAGTGTCTCGGCTACTTTTTCTGTTAATCGCAGGCTCAACAAAAAAGAGGAAGTAAATCAATAAAAATATTCCTCTTGATACTATCTTTTGATTGAAAGAAGCTTCTGTCCAAGTTTGGTAAAAATCCAGGATAGTTTATGAATCTAATAAATGTTTAAAAACTTTAACTGCAGACTGAATGTAATGTTAACTGGAAGAAAACAAAATTTCCTTCTAGATACTAGCATTTGATCATAAACAAGCTTCTGTCCAAGTTTGGTACAAATCCAAAATAGTATAAGAAGTTATTAAAATTTTAAAAACTTTAACCACAGAGTGAATGTGTTGTTTCCTGGCAGAAAATCTAAGTCCATTTAAAAGTAAAATACGGAAAAAATGGATTTATTTTTTTACAAAATTTCCTTCTAGATACTAGCTTTTGATCATAAACAAGCTTCTTTCCAAGTTTGGTACAAATCCAAAATAGTATAAGAAAGTTATTAAAATTTTAAAAACTTTAACCACAGAGTGAATGTAATATTTCCTGGCAGAAAAACTAAGTCCATTTATAAGTAAAATACAGAAAAAATGGAATTTTATTTTTACAAAATTAACTTCTGGATATTATCTTATGATCATAAACAAGCTTCTGTCCAAGTTTGGTAGAAATCCAGGATAGTTTAAGAAAGTTATTAAAATTTCAAAAACTTTAACCACAGAGTGAATATTTGTGGACGCCGCCGCCGACGCCACCGACGGAATGTAGGATCGCTATGTCTCGCTTTTTCGACTGAAGTCGAAGTTCGACAAAAAGGATATCACATCCCTTATTTTTACAGTAATGTTGATAAACATGAATTATTTAAGAGTTTAATTGGCTTTTAACTTGCTTTAAGTAACTGTGAGTTCTCTTAGATCTTGTTTTATTTTTGTGCTTTTGTTAGCTGTTTTTTGTGTATTGTGTGGATCTGACAAGTCAAGCCCCTTTCAACTGATCATTCTTACAGGTTTTAACAGTTTGTTCTTATGTTGTGCTGTTTCACCACTGTTCAAGGTTAGAGGAGGTTTGAGCCTTCGGAAACATGTTTAACCCCACCACATTCTGTATGTGCTTGTCCCCATGGTTGTTGCATATTGTTGCTGTCTGTCATATTTATATTTTTTAACATAAATCAGGCCATTGGTTTTTTCCAATTGAATTGTTATACATTTGTCATGTCTGGGTCTTTTATAGCTAACTATGTGGTAAGGGTTTGGCTCTTCTTGAAGGCCGTACAGTGACCTATAGTTGTTAACAGCTACTGTATATCGGGTTTTTTTTCTCGTCTGCTTTTTTTTCGCAAATATCTGTGTAAATGTGATTTATTTTAATTAAATTTTTACCTTATATGCAAAATGTTCGGGTAATCACAACAATAAATAAATCATCCTTTATTGATATTTTTGAACATGTCACTGATTGCTGTGTTGTCAAAAGGTATGACATGTATCACAAGCCAATTTAATTATTATAAATACAAACTTCTTAATTAAATAGCACTTTCTTGTGATCTGTCAGTTAACACAAAAGACTGATTTTATGTATAAGGTTCTTTCATCTTTAGGGTGAAAATTGTTTACTCCGTAATTCACAGTATAATATATGCAACGTTTAAACAGAGAGAAATCTTGGAATATGCAGGGAAATTTAAGCGGGGTCAAATTTTCAGGTTTTTTTAACTGCCGCGAACAAAGCAAAAATTAAACACATGCGAAAAAATCCCGATATGCGGTATGTCATTTGGTCTCTGGTTGAAAGTTGTCTCATTAGCAATCATACCACATCTTCTTATTTTTATATAGAGACTAAAAGGACCCTGAATCGCTCGACTGACATTTTTACATTAAAAAGATTCAAAGCAGAAAAACATATGTGTTGAATGAAAACTGTGTAAGCAAACCTCTTCATCATGCTAATCATGTTTTTCTTGGCCAACATCTTGTATTGCTGATCATTTTTGCTGGGCCAATTTTCTGTTTATCCATAACAATTTGAAAGATAAACAACTTCTGTAAGGAATCTCTGGACAATTTCATTCATATTCACTTATTTGTAGATTATTGTGTTGCTAATTAGTTTTACTAATCAGATTTCAGTCTATCATTAACTCCTATAAGAAGACTGTTGAAATTGGCCTGTAGATCTAGTGTAATTGATCATTTATAGCTTTATCTTTATGGCCAAAATCACAAAAAAAAAAGGTAAAAATAGTCATCTAACATGTCTAATAAGGACTTGGTGACCTATTCAGTCAAGTAACCTATTTGTTGATCTTATTTTGCTAACCATTTTTGTAATTCATGGTTTCTCTCAATCTACTTAAGGTTTAGCAAAGAAATATTAAAAATGGGTAAAAATTGTCATTAAAAAAATTACTCCAATAATGAGTCATCTGATGATTTCGACTATGTTGACTTATTTGTAGATCTCACAATGCTGGTTTGATTTTGGTAAATTTTTAAAAAGTTTTTATCTATAAAAGTTTCTAGATAATGACCAAACAAGCTCCTAAGAGCCTGAGTAGCTCAACTGTCAAACTTATATCTTGAATTGCTGATCATCTATAATAGTTTTTGAGATAAAAGAGAAAAATTTGAAAATAAATAAAAGATCGTCATTTGAGGACAATAATGCCTAATGAGTCATCTTATTGGATTTGTTCACTGCACATTTTGGTAGATTTTGTTTTGATGATCATTTTTGCTGTTAACAATTTCTACTTATATATCATAGTTTTCAAGATAAAAGACAACATATTGAAAATAAGTACAAAATAATCAATTAGGGAAATAACTCCTATAATGAGTCATCCAATGGCTTAATTCTGTCTTATAAAATTTTTTGTAGATCTTGTATCCCAGTGATTATACATAATCCCTAATTATACACATTTACTGTTACATATACTCCATATGCAGGCGCTGATGGAAAGTTGCTACATAGAAATGAAAAATTCACAATTGGGAAGCTGAAATTATCTCTTTTGTCGTAAAGTTTTGTTCTCAACCGACACTCATTGGCAATTTCTAGCAATTTCTTGATGTCACAAAAATAATCAAATAATGAATTTGTCAATATAAAATATGTGTCTCTTTACGTGATGCAAATTTTCAATAATTAAATCAACCAAGTCAATCATTCAAGCAAGCCAAACAACCAATAAATTGATAAGGGAATGTAAATTCATCATACAACTTAATGTAAAATTTCAATCAATCAATCAATAAATCTATCTACCAACCATCCAAACAAACCAACCAACCAATTGATATAAAGAGCCTGTCACTTGAAATCATGCAAACTTTTTATCAACCAACCAATAATCATGTTAGAAGAGGTGGAATGGCCTTAACTCACAATTGTTTTATATGTATTGGGAGCATTTTTTGAATAGCCATAAGTGTACCGATATAAATCAGAAGATGTGGAATGAGTGCCAATGAGACAACTCTCCATCCAAGTCACAATGTATAAAAAGTTAACAATTATAGGTCAAAATACGGCCTTCAACACGGAGCATTGGCTCACACCGAACAGCAAGCTATAAAGGGCCCCAAAATGACTAGTGTAAAACAATTCAAACAGGAAAACCAACAGTCTAATCTAAATAACAAACGAGAAACGAGAAACACCTATGAACCACAACAACAAACGACAACCACTGAACAACAGGCTCCTGACCATTCATTGATCAATCATTAAATTCATACTTTTGAGATGACCCCTTATTTAAATGTCTCACCTCTCAACTTTACACTCTAAATCCTCAAGTGTAAACATTTATCTTACCATATTAGTTGTTATAATTATATACATTAGGTTTTTGTTATAAGTAACTTATTGCTTCGCATCACGGTGCGGAACTATTAGTTTCAGTCGATATACACGCCATCTTGAAATAATTACTTATCACATATAGATTCTGATTGGTTGCTTTATGATGCGGCTGAGATACAGCAACAGCTATTGGCTTAAATGAGATAAAGAATTACAGACTTTTCTCGTCTCAGGATAAGACATCAAATGCCGGAAAATTAACTATGTGTATTTCAGTTCCGATCAACTGTCAATAATTCATGTTCGTTTTATTATGCATATATTGCACACTGAAATTCAATATTGAAATATCAATTGTTAATACGTGTTTATTTGCTTTGTTAATCTGCAATATGCACGATTTGTTTTGCTAAACAATGTTCCTATACAATGTTTACAAAAATGCATTATGCATTATCTGTATTCTATAACTTCTGCCAATCTAGGCACATCTCCAGAGTCGTGTCTATTTGTAAATGCCTTGGTTTTGATTGTTATCGTCTTCATCACTCAAAATCATGTTACTCTTAGTCAACATACCTAAACATTCATATATATCTAGGGGCCTCAGTGGCCGAGTGGTCTAAGTAGTTACTACTGTAATCACTAGCCAGTCAACACTGAGGTTGTGAGTTCGAACCCCGCTCGTGCGGGTGCACTCGACTCCAATCTTAATTGACTAGGATTGTCAGTTTCTCCGGGCATTCCGGCTTCCTCCACCAATAAAAAACTGGCCGCCACGAAATAGCCCAAAAGCGGTGCTTAAAAGTGGCGTTAAAACACCAAAAAATCAAAATCAAATCATATATATCTAAATAAATTATATACACAGAATGTTCGAGACATGATAAACAGGAATATATATGGTTTAGGGGTGGGGATCTCGACCATTTACAAGATATTATAACTTTCTCAAATGGCAGGGGGTCGGGATGACCCATGGGGACTAACCCTGAATATCATTCAAACCAAGTCGCAAGTCAATAACCAGCTGAAAGAACTAGAAAACCACACTCCACAAAAACACATTGACAACTAAACACTGAACAGCCAGTTTAAAATTTCAGAAAAGTTCATCTTAATATATATACAATAAACAGCTGCGCCATGAGCGCATGATACGCCCGTCGTCTTGTGTGTGAATTTTTATGCAATAATCATAAATAGTTTCTGACATACGGCCTGACATGCGAAAACCCTCTTTTTATTACAAAAAACTCAATATCTCTAAAATAAAATTTTGAATCAAAACCAAAAAGTATACAGATCTTAAGATTAATAAAACTAAGAAGTGTGTAAAATTTTGAGCAATAATCATAAATCGTTTTTGAGATACAGGGCGACATGTGAAAACCCCCCTTTTAAAAAAAAAAAATCAATATCTCAAAAATAAAATTTTGAATCAAAACCAAAAAGTATACAGATCTTTAGATATAATATAAATAAGAAGTGTGTAAAATTTTAAGCAATAATCATAAATCGTTTTTATACGCCCGTCAATTTTTGACGGGACGTATTATGGTATACAAATGTCCGGTGTCCGTCCGTCCGTCCGTCTGTCCGTCTGTCTGTCTGAAAAACCCCTCCTCCTTTTTTTACAAAATACTCAATAACTCAAAAATAAAATTTTGAATCATCACCAAAAAGTATACAGATCTTAAGATTAATATAACCAAGAAGTGTGTAAAGTTTTAAGCAATAATCATAAACTGTTTTTGAGATACAGCGTGACATGTGAAAAACCCCTCCCCCTTTTTTAACAAAATACTCAATATCTCTAAAATAAAATTTTGAATCATCACCAAAAAGTATACAGATCTTAAAATTAATATAACTAAGAAGTGTGTAAAGTTTTAAGTAATAATCATAAATTGTTTTTGAGATACGGCGTGACATGTGAAAAAAAACACACACCTGTTTTAGTTACTAAGTCCCGTAACTCAAAAAGTTTTAATCTTATTTTCACCAAAAAGTATACAGATCATTTGACCATCATAAGAAACTACTATGTTAAGTTTCATTAAATCTGGATAAGTCGTTCTCAAGTTACGGTGCAACATGTTTTCGCCGGACAGACAGACGGACAGACGGACGGACGGACACCAGACATTTGTATACCATAATACGTCCCGTCAAAAATTGACAGGCGTATAAAAATTGATATTCCAAGTCTAAGACAACCATTTTATATCAATCAATAACTAAAAATACCACATTTCCATTACTAAATAAAAAGCAACATGCACACATATTACCTTAATTTAGGATAGAGCGAAGCAGTCCACAGCTTTTTAGAAAGTTCAAACTTGTTTAGCATTTTGGATTCACTATATTTCTGAGAGAGGTAGAATATATTTGCTTAAAATAGAAATGGACTGTTGGATTTTATGTTCAATGTCATAATGTATTTGAATAAAAGAACAGAGTTCCAATGTCCCCTGCATTGCACATATTTTATCTGTCCAAGGCCAATAACTGAAAAACAACTTTTTTTTTTGTTCTTTAAAACTATTTATAAATATCATAGAGAAATGAAAGCTTGAGAGCAAATGCAATTTCTTATATTATTAATATTTCCAAGGGACATAACTCTTTTAAAAATAATAGATCCACACTGATTTTCAACAGTCCGAGACATCGCTGATTTAAACCTTTGATATACAGTTGATGAAAATCTGGCAAAAATTGTACATGTGAGAGCACTTACAGTGCTATTTTCCATATAAATGATATTTCCAAGGGCATAAATCTTTTAAAAATATTAGATCCACACTGATCTTCAAAACAATCCAAGACATTGCTGATATATACCTTTGATATAAGTTTGATAAAAATCTGGCAAAAATTGTACACGTGAGAGCGCTTACAATGCAAGTTTCAATATAATTGTCATTTCCAAGGGGCATATAAAAATAAGAAGTGGTATGATTACCAATGAGACAACTCTCCACAAGAGACCAAATGACACAGAAATTAACAATTATAGGTCACTGTACGGCCATCAACAATGAGTAAAACCCATACCGCATAGTCAGCTATAAAAGGCCCCGAAATGACAAATGTAAAACAATTCAAACAAGAAATGATTGTAACAGGATGCTGTTACGAAGTCTCCCAAACGAAGCTCCCATAATTCGTAATTCCCAGGGTCGCCTGACATTGGACAAAGTCCAGTGAAAATTGGTTTGGTCGTGTAAAGTTATATGCATTAGTGATGCCTGGGGACTAACCCTGTATATCATTCAAATCATCTTGGCATGACAAACCAGAATATATATGGTTTAGGGGTGGGGATCTCCACCATTTACAAGATACTAGAACATTGGGGGTGGGGGGAACCCCTGGGGACTGACCCTATATGTCATTCAAATGTTCGAGACATGATGAACAGGAATATATATGGTTTAGAGGTGGGGATCTCGACCATTTACAAGATATTAGAACATTGGGGGTGGGGGGAACCCCTGGGGACTGACCGTACAGTCATTCAAATGTTCGAGACATGATAAACAGGAATATATATGGTTTAGGGGTGGGGATCTCGACCATTTACAAGATATTATAACTTTCTCAAATGGCAGGGGGTCGGAATGACCCCTGGGGACTAACCCTGAATATCATTCAAACCATCTTGGTATGACAAACCAGAATATATATGGTTTAGCGGTGGGGATCTTGACCACTTACAAGATATTAGAACTTTCTTAAATGGCAGGGGGTGGGGGTGACCCCTGGGGACTAACCATGTATATCATTCAAACCATCTTTGCATGACAAACCAGAATATATATGGTTTAGGGGTGGGGATCTTGACCACTTACAAGATATTAGAACTTTCTTAAATGGCAGGGGGTGGGGTGACCCCTGGGGACTAACCCTGTATATCATTCAAACCATCTTTGCATGACAAACCAGAATATATATGGTTTAGGGGTGGGAATCCTGACCACTTACATGATATTAGAACTTTCTTAAATTGCAGGGGGTGGGGGTGACCCCTGGGGAATATCCCTGTATTTCATTTGATGTGCTTTATCATGACAAACCAGAATATATATATGGTTTAGGGGTGGGGATCTCGACCATTTACAAGATATCAGAACTTTCTCAAATGGCAGGGGGTCGGGATGACCCCTGGGGACTAACCCTGTATATCATTCAAACCATCTTAGCATGACAAACCAGAATATATATGGTTTAGCGGTGGGGATCTTGACCACTTACAAGATATTAGAACTTTCTTAAATGGCAGGGGTGGGGGTGACCCCTGGGGACTAACCCTGTATATCATTCAAACCATCTTTGCATGACAAACCAGAATATATATGGTTAAGGGGTGGGGATCTTGACCACTTACAAGATATTAGAACTTTCTTAAATGGCAGGGGGTGGGGGTAACCCTTGGGGAATAACCCTATATTTCATTTGATGTGCTTTATCATGACAAACCAGAATATATATGGTTTAGGGGTGGGGATCTTAACCATTTACAAGATATTAGAACTTTCTCAAATGGCAGGGGGTCGGGATGACCCCTCGGAACTAACCCTGTATATCATTCAAACCATCTTAGCATGACAAACCAGAATATATATGGTTTAGGGGTGGGGATCTCGATCATTTACAAGATATTAGAACTTTCTTAAATGGCAGGGGGTGGGGGTGACCCCTGGGGACTAACCCTGTATTTCATTTAATGTGCTTTATTATTTAGAACATTTTCAATTAAAAAGATTGTGTCTATCACAAACGGTTTTCAATTTATAATCATTTGAAAATTTAAAAAAATAAAATCCCATAGGGTTCTATAGTAAAACCCTCCTTTCTTTTTGCCCCTCAAAGTACCCCTTTATAAACCCCATTGCACAAACAAAACCCTGATTGCACCACTAGACATGTTAGTCTAACATATTGTGAAACCCTAAGTTAATCTGACAAGCGGTTTTGGAGAACGGGTGCGGACAAGTTCAAATTTAAAAGCGGCGGAAGAAAAATAATAATAATAATAAGAACTGAGCAAAACCAATAAGTCTTCCCAAACTTCGTTTGGGAGACTTAACAAGAAAACTAATGGCCTGCTTTATGTACAAAATAATGAACGAAAAACAATTATGATCTACAGCAACAAATGACAACCACTGAATTACTGGCTCCTGACTTGGGACAGGCACATACAGAATGTGGCGGAGTTGAACTACTTTCAAGGCGCCAACCCTCCCCTAACCTGGGACAGTGGTGTAACAGTACAAAAAACTATAATAAACTGTTGACACAGAGATATGTCTCGCCTATGGGCATAAAATACAGACTAGACAAAGTGATGCCCCTGCACTCCACTCTGAAGTAACTGTATTATAACAAAGTCAATGTAGGACTTTTTTTGAGATATTACTGTGTCTGGGAGACACAAATGATGCCCCCGCAGATGCAAAGTGTTATTTTAAAATACACCAAGTTGAGCATGGGAGCACATAGGTCTATGGTTCACTGTAGGAACACCTATTATGCAAGTATATACTCCAAAAATGACAAAGTTCAACTATCTCCCAAAAGAGCAAATCTTAATAAAAATCAAAACCCTGACCACATGCACACCTTCAATATATGTACAAACAGCCAGCAAAGTGAAAACTTCCTAGCATTCAAACTGTAGGAGGAGTATCAGGAAACACTATGCACCTCTTATGCAAGTAAATACTCCAAAAATGACAAAGTTCAACTATCTCCCAAAAGAGCAAATATTAATAAAAATCAAAACCCTGACCACATGCACACCTTCAATATATGTACAAACAGCCAGCAAAGTGAAAACTTCCTAGCATTCAAACTGTAGGAGGAGTATCAGGAAACGCTATGCACCTCTTATGCAAGTAAATACTCCAAAAATTACAAAGTTCAACTATCTCCCAAAAGAGCAAATCTTAATAAAAATCAAAACCCTGACCACATGCACACCTTCAATATATGTACAAACAGCCAGCAAAGTGAAAACTTCCTAGCATTCAAACTGTAGGAGGAGTATCAGGAAACACTATGCACCTCTTATGCAAGTAAATACTCCAAAAATGACAAAGTTCAACTATCTCCCAAAAGAGCAAATATTAATAAAAATCAAAACCCTGACCACATGCACACCTTCAATATATGTACAAACAGCCAGCAAAGTGAAAACTTCCTAGCATTCAAACTGTAGGAGGAGTATCAGGAAACGCTATGCACCTCTTATGCAAGTAAATACTCCAAAAATTACAAAGTTCAACTATCTCCCAAAAGAGCAAATATTAATAAAAATCTAAACCCTGACCACATGCACACCTTCAATATATGTACAAACAGCCAGCAAAGTGAAAACTTCCTAGCATTCAAACTGAAGGAGGAGTATCAGGAAACGTTATGCACCTCTTATGCAAGTAAATACTCCAAAAATTACAAAGTTCAACTATCTCCCAAAAGAGCAAATATTAATAAAAATCTAAACCCTGACCACATGCACACCTTCAATATATGTACAAACAGCCAGCAAAGTGAAAACTTCCTAGCATTCAAACTGAAGGAGGAGTATCAGGAAACGTTATGCACCTCTTATGCAAGTAAATACTCCAAAAATTACAAAGTTCAACTATCTCCCAAAAGAGCAAATATTAATAAAAATCTAAACCCTGACCACATGCACACCTTCAATATATGTACAAACAGCCAGCAAAGTGAAAACTTCCTAGCATTCAAACTGAAGGAGGAGTATCAGGAAACGTTATGCACCTCTTATGCAAGTAAATACTCCAAAAATTACAAAGTTCAACTATCTCACAAAAGAGCAAATATTAATAAAAATCTAAACCCTGACCACATGCACACCTTCAATATATGTACAAACAGCCAGCAAAGTGAAAACTTCCTAGCATTCAAACTGAAGGAGGAGTTATCCGGAAATGCTATGCACCTCTTATGCAAGTATATATTCCAAAAATGACAAAGTTCAACTATCTCTCAAAAGAGCAAATATTAATAAAAATCAAAACCCTGACCACATGCACACCTTCAATATATGTACAAACAGCCAGCAAAGTGAAAACTTCCTAGCATTCAAACTGTAGGAGGAATTATCTGGAATAACTATATATACCCATAATGGTACAGATGGACAGACGGACAGACAGGGGTAAAATAATATGCCCCTAACTTTCAGTTGCAGGGGCATAAAAAAGACAATCTGATGGACAGCAACTTTGCTTATTAATTCAGTCACTGGACCAGGATCTAGTGGGCAAGGCCTGAAAATGGTAGACAAACTGAGATGTACAGACAGTAATGTAACTTTATAGAAAATATCATTGTTTATTGTAGGTAGTTCCTATCAATATAACTTAAGCAGAAAAACTTAACATTGAAAATTGTTAATTAATTCAAGTCACTGGACCATGTCCTAGGGGGCAGGGCCTTGAAATACTAATCAAACTGATATGAACTAATAGTAATGCAACTTTATACAAAATATCATTGATCCATCACAAGTAGTTCTTATCAAACTGACTTAAGCAGAAAAAACTTAACATTGAAAATTGCTAATTAATTCAAAGTCACTGGACCATGTCTTCAAACTGATATGTACTGATAGTAATGCAACTTTCTATTAAATATCAATGATCTATCACAAGTAGTTCCTATCAAACTAACTTAAGCAAAAAACTTAACAATTGTTGACGCCGTCGCCGCAGCTGTTGCTGGAAAAGCAATCCCTATGTCTTGCTTTCCGCAACTTTCGTTGCAGGCGAGACAAAATCAGATGAAAAGGGCTTAACTAATCAAATAGATACAAAGCAGACATACATCTAATAAAAACACAGAGGGGACGTGGCAGGGTACTCATACATCCCTACAGCAAAAAGACCCTAAGTAAAGATCTGAGAGTACTCGCAATTACTAACAGCTAGTTCATAGCTCATAACAACTAATAAAAAAAATCATGCATCTAAGCCTGAACTGTCAGAGACATTGCTGATATAAACTTATGATATAAGTTTCATAAAAATCTGGCCAGAATTGATGTAGGATGCCTGGAATTTCTATGTCCCCCGCAACACATCACACGGGGGGCAAAAAAAAAAACTTCAGTTCTATTTTAACTCATGAACATCGAAAGTGAAAATAGTCAAAACTACTCTTGACTTCCATTTTGTCATTAGAAACAACATATCAAAATTTGAGTAGTATTTAATCAAACATTCTAAAGTTAACGCATGGAATCAACATAAAGTGACATTTACCAATCAATTAAGGACTATAACTCCTGAACTCCAATAATGAAAACCTCCAATATCTAAATTGACCTCAATTATAAGATCAGTAACAATTCAACAAGGTAAAATTTGAACAGTAAAGGTTGAACAGGTCTCAAATTATTGCATGGAAACAGCTTTAGCCCCATAGCATAAAGCCCCCCCTCTAATAATATCCCAAATAAATTACAAAATTCATAGCAAAACCAGAAAATATGGTAAACAAGAATGTGTCCATAGTACACTAACCCCAATCCCACTATCATTTTCTATGTTCAGTGGACCATGAATCTGGGGTCAAAACTCTAATTTGGCATTAAAATTAGAAAGATCATATCATAGGGAACATGTGTACTAAGTTTCAAGTTGATTGGACTTCAACTTCATGAAAAACTACCGTTGACCAAAAACTTTAACCTGAAGCGACCAAAAACTTGAACCTGAAGTGGGACAAATGGACGAACGGATGAACGGACAAACGGACGGACGCACAGACCGAAAAACATAATGCCCCTAGGTGGGGCATAAAAAATATTTCATGCCTTTTTTTAGTGAGTGGTAGTAAAAAGCCTGCAATTCGGATTTTCACATATTTACACAACAAGAAGGGGAAAGGAGGACTGGAATTTTAGCAAAATGGAATATGCATGTTATCTTTGAGATTACTTGTATGCAAAATTAAGTCCTATGAACTGATTTAAGTATTGAAGGCAAATTACAGAACATAATTCCTTAACAGAAGTAGAGGCAGATCCTTGAGGAGTGATGCAAGAGGTATAAATTTAATTTCTAGCACAGATCTAAAACATTTAACAACCTGAAAAAAATTGGTAAAATTTGTCATTTTAGGGCAATAACTCATATAAGAAGTTGTCTGACAGTTTTGTCATAAATGATCAATAGGTAGAGCTCAACATTCTAAACAGTTGATTTTTAATACCTTTTTTTTTCAATTAAATAATTTTGACATGATTGGAAATAGAAATCTTCAAAGGAAGGTATCTATATTACTAAATGAATAGAGTTGAAATTGGGTGTCGCGTTTTCTTCTTTCACATAAAATCCACGAATATTGTTTTATACCACAAAGGGATAATGACCAGCGTAGTTTATTATGTGTTTATTTCAAGATCTTTTGGGGGGTATTTGGGGGTTAAAATCGGAAAAAGCCAGTTCGGATCTACCGTCCTTCATGACGTTCGGCTCTGAAATTTACGTGCCGTCATCATTTCCGTCATTGCACGCCTGCCCTGCAAAATTAAATTTTATTTCGTAGCAGATACGGTAAATATTGACCTTACACTGAAACACTTTGTGATACACATTCCCTTGACGCTCTCAGCAATTTAACAACAGATTTTTACACGTCAAGAGCTTTTCCTTCCTGGGAACCGCATCAATTCAACATGAAAAGGGTGGGGGATAACTTCGGTTTTAGGTTAAAAATGGGTACAGAAGTGCGGCTGGAATGTGACCCCCTATTCATATATTAATGCGTAACATTTTCAGCCCACTCATATATGGGGGTGGTTCTGAGCACGAAAACACCTGAAATCAGATGCGGATTGACCTTACACTGAAAAACTTTGTGATACACATTCTTAAGTATATTTTGGGGGTATTTTCTAGTAGTATTGTATTCAAATACATGTACAATTACCTGACACTTTTAAATAGCAATATAATGGGGAATAAACAAATAAATTTGATTGCAGAAAATGCCCAGGTTAGAGTTATGCATATTTGTTTATTGTTTCCAGCAAATTCATTATAATTGTAACTTAAATTAACCTAAATTATTGACTAATATAATATCAGATGATTATAACTCTGATTTTACAGTAAAATAGACCCTGCTTGCATTTTTATACATAGATTGTTTTTTGTCTTTTCTATGCAAAAATGCATCTTTTTAATCCTTAATCATTCATCTTTGAGACATAATTTACAGAATAATTTTATGTAGTGTAGATTTAAAATATTTATAGGTATACTATTGAGGTCAATAATTGGCAATAAATTGTGTATTAAGATATGAACTGATGTGCATAATAAAGAGTATTCAATTATGTAATTTACAAGAGATATTAACTGTGGTCAATTAAGATTGACATTAAAGTAGAGGTGATTTCAATTTAAACTCCCAACTTTGTGAGTGAAATTGTATGTAAATAATGACAGTTGTCTATCAAACTGTAATGCATCAGTACTCTTACTTGCATAAGGAAAGAATTTGAATAATAGCATTTCAAAAAAGTGTGGGAATCAACTTTGATATCAATACACATCTTGTTCCAAATTTTATTCAATAACTCACACAAGCATAAGATACTGATAAAATACTTTCATAATTCTTATCAAATGATTACGTTTGATATATTACTTTTTCACATTAATTCATCAGTAGTAATTTATTATAAATTTTGATTAATGAAGGAACTATATGCAAGTGTATATCTAAAATAAAGTAGCTGTTCCACCAACATTTTCTTAATTCAAGGGCAAATAACATGTCAAAAGTTGGCAGTTGATGATTAAAATGGGGAATAAGGTTCTGCAAGTCATAATATCACATAATTAGTTTCATGATATGTCTTCAACTTAGAATTCTGCACCATCTCAAAATCCTGATTGATCACATAGATCCAGCATGGCTGAATCAAAAACAAAGAGTTAAAACGTCTGTGTCAAGATAATTTTAATATGAAAATAAGGAGATGTACTATGAATGCCAATGAGACCACTCTCCAATAATTCTATCCATAATAGTGAAAATATCTTTTATTTAGATTAGATGCAAACAAGAATGTGTCCATAGTACACGGATGCCCCACTCGCACTATCATTTTCTATGTTCAGTGGAGCGTGAAATTGGGGTCAAAACTCTAATTTGGCATTAAAATTAGAAAGATCATATCATAGGGAACATGTGTACTAAGTTTCAAGTTGATTGGACTTCAACTTCATCAAAAACTACCTTGACCAAAAACTTTAACCTGAAGCCGGACAGATGGCGAATGGACGGACGGACAAACGAACAGACGCACAGACCGAAAAACATAATGCTCCTCTACTATTGTAGGTGGGGCATAATAAAAATCTAAACTGACAATTATGAATGATGGTTATTCCAAAGATTAAATTCTCTTGAAGAAAATGTAGGTACATAAGTTCAAATAAACATTTTGAAATAGGTGGATGACAAAATTACAAAAATAGTCTATTTGGAAAAATGATTTTTTAGGAAATTGTGACCATACGAATTTCTTACGACAGGGATGAAATTAAAGAGACATATGTATTTTTAATATAAGATCAGTGTTAGCCGTGTGTTATTAGGGGAGATTAAACTCAATATTTAGACAAGTTTTTGCCTGTTTGTCACAGCACTACTAATATGCAATTAAAGGTATGTTGAATTTTTCAGTACAAGTCAGGATAAGGTATAGTTTGACATGAAATGACTGCCACTTTATTTGAACTTAAGACAAAGTAGCTATTAATGCTTGAAATTGCAGAATTTAACATAAAAAGCAATGAGGCTATGAATTAGGAGTTTTTATCCTTAATTGTTAATTATTTGCCACTGGACGTACAGCAAACAACAATCATTCAATCAAACAACCATAAATCTATTAATTCCCAAGTTTCTTGATGAGTCCACTCAAATAGGGAAGATACTTTCAAGTGAATGATGTGTATGATTATTTAAAGTCTAAAAAGGGGTTAGTAAGGCTATTTAATCGTTCTGAATAACTGATCAATGTTTTGATTTTTGGACAAAGAAATTGGTATATAACTTAATTCATAATATCATCATATTCAGTTTCATTTAATAGATGTTTCTTCCTTAAACATTCATAATAAAATTCAATTTCTGAATATTTAGTAGTGTACATTTAACTCACACAAGGCCTACATTGACTAATGACTGCATGTAATCAAAACTTGATTTAAACACATTGATATTAAACAATGGGAACATAGTAAAGTTTAGTTTACGAGTTGAGGACACTAACACCACACCAAGTTTAGCTCAATGTGAACACAGTCTGTTTCATGAGTAATGAAAATTTAGCAACAAATACTTTTTAATATTATATTTCAATAAAATGCTTCGCTGGGGCGCAGCTTGATACGACCGCAGAGGTCGAACCCTGAACAGTTGGGGCAAGTATGGACACAACATTCAAGCTTGATACAGCTCTGAATTTGGATTGTTATTAAATATTTGACACAGCATAGGTTTCTGACACAGAAAGAATGTGGTCTAAGAACTTGAATTTTTTTAATTTACCTATTATGGTCCAATGTCCAAAATCAAAATACATGGTTAGATTCAGCATATCAAAGAACCCCATATATTCAATTTTTGTTAAAATCAAACAAAGTTTAATTTTGGACCCCAACTTGGACAAACTTGAAAACTGGGCCCATAATCAAAAATCTAAACACATGTTTAGATTCAGCATATCAAAGAACCCCAAGAATTCAATTTTTGCTAAAATCAAACTAAGTTTAATTTTGGACCCTTTGGACCTTAATGTAGACCAATTTAAAAAACGGGACTTAAAATTAAAAATCTAAATACACGGTTAGATTTGGAATATCAAAGAACCCCAATAATTCAATTTTTGATGAAATCAAACAAAGTTTAATTTTGGACCCTTTTGACCTCAATATGAACCAATTTGATAGCGGGGCCCACAAATAAAAAATCTAAATTCATGGTTAGATTCAGCATATCAAAGAACCCCATATATTCAATTTTTGTTGAAATCAAAAAAAGTTTAATTTTGGACCCCAACTTGGACCAACTTGAAAACTGGGCCCATAATCAAAAATCTAAACACATGTTTAGATTCAGAATATCAAAGAACCCCAAGAATTCAATTTTTGTTAAAATCAAACTAAGTTTAATTTTGGACCCTTTGGACCTCAATGAAGACCAATTTAAAAAACGGGACCCAAATTAAAAATCTAAAAACACGGTTAGATTTGGCATATCAAAGAACCCCAATAATTCAATTTTCGATGAAATCAAACAAAGTTTAATTTTGGACCCTTTTGACCTCAATATGAACCAATTTGATAGCGGGGCCTACAAATAAAAAATCTAAATACATGGTTAGATTCAGCATATCAAAGAACCTCATATATTCAATTTTTGTTGAAATCAAACAAAGTTTAATTTTGGACCCCAATTTGGACCAACTTGAAAACTGGGCCCATAATCAAAAATCTAAATACATGTTTAGATTCAGCATATCAAAGAACCCCATATATTCAATTTTTGTTGAAATCAAACAAAGTTCAAATACTGGACCCTATCTTGGACCAACTTGAAAACTGGGCCCATAATCAAAAATCTAAACACATGTTTAGATTCAGCAAATC
Source organism: Mytilus californianus (assembly GCF_021869535.1). Classification (NCBI taxonomy): domain Eukaryota; kingdom Metazoa; phylum Mollusca; class Bivalvia; order Mytilida; family Mytilidae; genus Mytilus; species Mytilus californianus. Next base: position 71,931,550 of record NW_026262734.1, read on the forward strand.
AAAGAACCCCAAGAATTCAATTTTTGTCAAAATCAAACTAAGTTTAATTTTGGACCCTTTGGACCTCAATGTAGACCAATTTAAAAAACAGGACCCAAAATTAAAAACCTAAATACACGGTTAGATTTGGAATATCAAAGAACCCCAATAATTCAATTTTAGATGAAATCAAACAAAGTTTAATTTTGGACCCTTTTGACCTCAATATGAACCAATTAGATAACGGGGTCCACAAATAAAAATCTAAATACATGGTTAGATTCAGCATATCAAAGAACCCCATATATTCAATTTTTGTTGAAATCAATCAAAGTTTAATTTTGGACCCCAATTTGGACCAACTTGAAAACTGGGCCAAAAATCAAAAATCTAAATACATGTTTAGATTCAGCATATCAAAGAACCTCATATATTCAATTTTTGCTAAAATCAAACAAAGTTTAATTTTGGACCCTTTGGACATTAATGTAGACCAATTTGAAAACTGGACCCAAAATTAAAAATCTAAATACACTGTTAGATTCGGCATAACAAATAAATAAATGTGATCAAAGATTTTACAAATCTAATGCGCCATACTGTGCAATTAAAGATTACTTCTTGAAATTTTTCAATATTTGAAATTTGAAAAAAAAATAATATATGAAGAATAATTCTTTTTAATTTCTGAAATCTGAAATGAGAAAAAATTGGCCCCCCACAATTTCTTTTTATCCCCCCCCCCCTTTTTCCCCCAAAAAAATTCTTTCCCTCAAGATATGGTCATAATCTCAATTCGAATTTCCAATGGAGTTGGCAACCATAATTACCCATTTAAATTTACCATAGTGCTAACTTAATCTATTTTATAATAGAATTAATAAAAATATAGTGTCAAATCTTTCATATGGATTTTTTTGTAAAAAAAAAGATGAAAACATTTGCAGATATTTTTACTGGTCTTCCTTTATAAATATGCATTTCTTTAAACATAATTTAAAAGCAGTGTAAGGGAAGTAACCAAAACTTTTAATTTGGATTACCTCCCTTACACTGTTTTAGATTATCTTTATTGTTCATTAACCATTACTTTATACATAATTTAAAAGCAGTGTAAGGGAGATAATTTCAATGATGCATTTGATTTATCTCCCTTACACTGCTTTAAATTATGTTTTGTACTAAAGTATTTGTCCATTAACCAGGACAACCTTGTTTTTCCCCCTTTTTTGCCCCTAATTCCTAAACGGTTTGAGCCATAACCCCCCAAAGCAAATCCTAACCATCCCTTTGTGGTATGGAAACTTGTAGTATAATTTCAGAGAGATCCATACACCGTTCCACAGTTATTGTCTGGAAACTAGAAAATGCTCATTTTTGGCCCCTTTTTGGCCCCTAATTCCTTAACTGTTGGTACCATAACCCCCAAAATCAATCCCAACCTTCCTTTTGTGGTATTTAACCTTATGGTCAAATTTCAAAAAGATCCATTCACTTAAACTAAAGTTAGAGTGCGAAAACCAATATGTATTCGGACGACGACGCCGGACGACAACGACAATGACGACGACGACGACGACGACGACGCCAACGTCATACCAATATACGACCACAAAATTTTTTTGCGGTCGTATAAAAACAAGAGTGCACACACTGAAATGTCTCGCCTGTTTTACTCACCATTGATTTAATGTTGAAAGTCTTAAAGATAAAGGTTTTACTGCAAGTATCACATAAACTTAACATTTTTAAAGATCCATGACAATGAGGTCAAGGTCAAATAAAAACTGTCACACAGACATGTACACCTTACAATTATTCTGTACACCAAATATAGTTGACCCATTGCTTATGGTACTTGAAAAACAGACCAAAACACAAAAACTTAATGTTAACCAATGAACCATGGAAATGAGGTCAAGGTCAGATGATACTGGCTTGACAGACATGTACACCTTACAATCATTCCATACACCAATTATAGTTGACCTATTGCTATTAGCATTTGAAAAACAGACCAAAACACAAAAACTTAACATTGACCAATGAACTATGAAAATGAGGTCAAGGTCAGATGACACCGGCTAGACAGACATGAACACCTTACAATCATTCCATAAACCAAATATAGTTGACCTATTGCTTAAAGTACTTGAAAAACAGACCAAAACACAAAAACTTTACAATGACCAATGAACCATGAAAATGAGGTCAAGGTCAGATGAAACCTGCCAGACAGACATGTACACCTTACAATCATTCCATTCAGCAAATATAGTTGACCTATTGCCTACAGTACTTGAGAAACAGACCAAAACACAAAAAATTAACAATGACCAATGAACCATGAAAATGAGGTCAAAGTCAGATGAAACCTGCCAGTCTGTCATGTACTCCTTACAATCATTCCATACACCACATATAGTTGACCTGCTGCTTGTAGTACATGTATCTGAGAAACGGACCTAATCACGTAACTTTAACTTTGATCACTGATCCATGAATTGAGGTCGAGATCAGGTTAACTCTGTCTGATGGACATGTAGACGTTGCAAGGAACCCATATACCAAATATAGTTATCTTATTACTCATAATAAGTGAGAAATGCACATGACAAAAAAACTGTAATTTTTTTTCAAGCAGTCACTGAACCATGAAAATGAGGTCAAGGACAATCGGCATATGACAGACAGAAACTTCGTATCTGCATACAAGGTATGAAGCATCCAGGTCTTCTACCTTCTGAAATATAAAGCCTTATACAAATAGTTTACGCCGCCACCGCCGGATAGTAATACCTATGTCTTGCATACTGCGTCGCAGGCGAGACAATAAAATATCCTTCTAAGCATAACAATAAATTAATCATTGTAACAAGAAAATAAACCATAAGGTGTATTTCTAATCATCAAAAACTCAATTATAATTTTTTTTCCATGCAACTATTTATAATGAACATCTTAAGGATGTTGGAATATTGATGATTCTTTTTGATTTTTTAATTCAATGGCCAAGAAAGTGGCTTCATCATATCTTCTCCTTTTATGTTTATACAACAGGTATGACATAATTTAACATAATCAATGACTTTGGACAGATGAATTTTTTTTAGGATCTACACCTCTGAGGAGCCAAAAATTTCTAGAATTAAACTTTTTTCCTTCACCTGATTTTTAGGTTTATAAGACTGCAAGAAAGTAATTGATGAAGAAAAAATCATATGGTGGTGCACTTCTTTTTTTGCTACAGCCATTTGAAAGTACCGGTACCCATTTTTAAGGATTTTCCTATTTTTCGTCAATTTTTACCCATTTTTGGGCTATTATCATGAAAAAAATCACAGTTTTAAAATTAAACTTTATTTCATACTTTCACTGCAGATGATGTGGACCTATCTGAATACAACTGACTTAAAAAAAACTATAGGTTGGTGTTGATATAAGAAAATTTTTTGCTTTTTAGTGTCAAATTGACTGTGCTGTCAATTTTGTAAATTTGGGATTTTTCTCTTTTTTTTAGAACAAAAAGCATGTTATTTCAAATTCTTTGTTATAAATCATTGAAACAATACCAATCTAAGAATTTTGAAAAACAAAAAATTGATATGGGATGTACATATTTTTGGTAAAATCATTTCTTTGTACCCCTCACCCATTTTCTCAATATTTTGGCTGATGACACTGACCGGATTGGTTATAAAATTTGACGTGATACCAATATACGACCGCAAAATATTTTGCGGTCGTATAAAAACTCCCTTATTGTAAGTACACAATTTTTTCACAGAGGTTAGTTTAATTATGATATTCTTTAAATTCATTAATATTTTCCACTTGTATCACATGTTTTGGAAATAATTCCCCAACAAGATTTCAACGAGACTGAAACATCAGAAGACATCCTTAATGGACATGTACACCGTACAATAGTTCCATACACAAAATATAGAAAGTTATAGATTTAGACAAACTAACCTTATCACTATAATTTAACATTGACCAATGAACAACAATAAAAATGAGGTCAAGGTCAGATGAACCTATTCAGATGGATATGTACACTTTACAATAATTCTATGCAGGCATTGTAGCTGACTTATTGATAATAAATCTGAGAAAAAGCCTGAATCACAAAAACTTGCTTGACCAATGACCCATGAAAATGAGGTCTAGGAATGCTGAATACTGCCATACAAGTCATCTAGTGCATGAAAGTAAGGATAAGATATTGAGGTTGTTTTCAAATTTTTGAAGCCACCATCATTGCTGCTGGAAAAGTTATGCCTTCCTTGACTTTTGTCATGGGCAAAGACAAAAAATTATGAAAAAGAACTGCATAATGTATGTTATAGTTCACTGTCCTGATATTGCCTATGAACAAGACACAGAACACAGGACAGGTATTGATATGACAAGTTGGTTATATCTTGGGACCAATCTTACTGCAAAGTTTCTTATGGAGGACTTAGGTCTTAGATTGAAAGAAATATAAGGTAATATATCTGCAAAGAAAACAATGAATATCTGAGTACAAAAAACACAACTTTTTACAATAAAAAAAAAAAAATTTAGCATGCGAAATTCTACTTTTAACTTACTGGATTGCTGCTACAAAGAATGAATCCAATATGGCCACCTGTATATGTTGGTACAAGTGTTAATCCATAATCAGCTTTTGGAAATATCTTCCTTGATACTTCCATTAACTTTTCAATGAATGGTAGATCTAAATACAGGTTTTCAGCTGAAAATATACCAAGGTATTAGTTTATAAACTGCATTTAAAATTTGTACGTTTACTGTGATCCTAAACTGATTGCCATACCAAGGAATTTGTTGATAGTTAAAGGATTTTTCACATCAACTTTGCAAATTGTACTCAGTATTCAGAAAGTGTATGTAACAGTACTGAAATTTACGTTACATTTTTGAAACTAATTTTAGGTCTGAATTTACTTTAATTGCTGTTTTAACAGACCTGATAGAATTCTCAAAAACAATATAAAGTATTTAATTTTTCAATTATTGTTTACTTTGTTTCTTTTACTTAGGAATAACAATTTGTTTTTTAATTGATAAACTATACTTCTCTCAGATAGGAGTAACATTATAAAAAAGACATTACAATAAAATGAATAGGTATCTGTATCTTCTTCAAATAGTACTATCTGTTTATACTCTTGTATCAGTACCTTTTACCAAATATGCAATTATTGCATCAAACAAGGTGTAAGTTTTCTGTTTTCAGAGAAGATCTCACACTTATTATATAACTTCCTGATGAAGGTAAATCTAGAAAAGCACTCTGAGACATTAAATTTATAAAGTATTATTTCCATTTTTTAGAAGTCCTTTTTGGTTATATATAGCTCTTCACATGTTTCGTTATCTATAAATCCTTGGCTTTCAGATTTTTTACATTGAGGGTTTCTGATAAAGTTTATTACTGAAAAGTGCTTCGGTTGTATACCATCTATTAAATGTTATTTTTATCTTTTTATAGCTCTGGTTCGGTACCCGCAGCTGGTGAACTATAAGTGCCAAAGTGTATCATCCCCTCAGTAATCAGTGGCTTCGGTATTGACATGATTTAAAACATACATTTCTTAAATTGTCCTTTAATAAATTTAGAAATTATTGAGAAATTAAGATTCCAACTTCTCAGGCAAAATTGGCCTTAGATGGATTTGGCCATTATTTTTAAGTTCCTTTTAGTCATGTATAGCTCTTAACCTGTTTTGGTATTTATACATCATTGGCTTTCAAATTTTTGGCTTTAAGCGTTCCTGATGAAGGTTATCACAAAATCCAAAAATGTGCTTCGCCGAGCGCAGCTGGATACGACCGCAGAGGTCCAACCCTGAACTGTAGGGGGAAAAATGGACACAATATTCAAGCTTGATACAGGTCTGAATTTGGATTGTAATTAAATATTTGACACATTATAATTTCTGACACAGAATAAATGTAGTCAAAGAACATGAAATTGGTTATATGATTTGAATTTATATTCAATTGAAGAATTCTTGCTGTTGTGCAATACACTGTGCTGTTGCGCAATACTTAGTAAATCTGTTTTCAGACTATATACAAAGAATTAGCAAAATAAATTGTGACCCCACATTTTTTTTACTCCCCCCCCCCCCCCCCCCCCCCCCCCCCAAAAAAAAAATATTTGTAGAAATTTTTCTTTTTGTAAAATGTGGTACAATTTAAGAAAAAATGCTTGTTTTGGCCCCTTTTTGGCCCCTAATTCCTCAACAGTTTGGGCTGCTGCTAAATAAATTACCCCCAAAATGAATTCCAACCTTCTACTTGTGGTATTGAACCTTGTGGTACAAGTTCAGAGCAATCTAAATACTTATACACAAGTTATTGTCCTGAAACTAGAAAAATGCTTGTTTTGGGCCCCTTTTTTTGCCCCTAATTCCTAATCGGTAGGGACCATCACCCCCAAAAACAATCCCAACCTTCCGTTTGTGGTATTGAACCTTTTGGTTAAATTTCATAGAGATCCATACACTTAAACTAAAGTTATTGTTCGGAAACCAATTGTCTTCGGGCGACGAAGACGACGACGTGATAGCAATATACGAACGAAAATTTTTTGCGCTCATGTAAAAAAGCTCTTCGGATGCTTAACATTTACAAACTAATATCTTCCTTTTATCATATCACTGGGTTGTTACCGCTGCAAGTTGACTTTTAGTACAGGAGGGTCTCATCAGCTCAGTAGTCAGTGCTTTGGTACCGACATGATTAATAACATACCTTTCTGTCCATTGATAAATTTAGAATTCATTAAGAAAAACTAAGGTTGCATTTCAGGCAAAATTGACCTTAGATGGAGTTGGCTATTATTTTTTAGTCACTTTTGGTCAATATAGCTCTTCGTATGTTTCGACATTAATACAAACTTGGCTTTAAAACTTTGGCTTTGAAAGTTCCTGATGAAGATAAATCCAGAAAAGCTCTTGGGATGCATACAATTTATAAAGTATAAATTATTTTCATTTTTTTTTTCTCCGTCACTTGATCTTGTTTGCTGAAAATAATAATGCTTCCTTCTAAATATCAACTAAAATTCTAAAGTTTGATTTCCATACCTGTCAGTCCAAAGTTTGTATTCTACATGTTCTATTAAGGCCTATTTTCCTCTATAGTATTATTTTCTTCCATGGCTAATAAAATGTTCATCAAAACTTTTAAAAACTGTCTACTTATCTAATGAGAATTTCACTTCAAAGCTATTTTGTTATAATCAAATCATGCAAGTGTCTCCAAGTGCTGATTTCTATAGGTACAATCATGAGATCATACGTGTTTCTGTCTGATTTTTATAAATACACTTTTCCTGTCATTTTGTTTGGTTTGGGGATGTATTAAGGAGAACATCACACTTATTATAGCATATTAAAGAACTCTGTAAAAAAACATTCAATGGGGTCTTTTGGTTGCTTGATGCAAAGAAAACTTTCCGACTTTTCCTAACATGCCCAAAATTTGAAGTTGCAACTTAAAATTTCTTGCAAATCCTCTTATTGTCAGTCCCCCACTTTACAGAAACTGCTTAATAATGGATTAATTGTAGAATTCGTGATTATTCTTAATAGGCTTTTCCCACTGAAGGTTAAGAAAACAACATTTATTACATGCATATCTATATAATAACCAATGCACATAGTTTATTGGAGATGAAATGTATAAGGAGGGTACATGAGACAAACAATTCGTGAAAAAAAACCTAGAAAATAAGCCTATATGAAGTAACAGCCCTTTATTACTGTTTTTAAACTTAGCAGTTGCTTGACAGTCTTCAACGGTGAAACAAACAGATAAATTCTTAAAGCAAAGTCAAATCAGTCAGTCCCCAGTATCGACTTCTGGTGGTCTTTAATATTCACTTATAACCTGTGCAAATGTTGTATACTGCATTGACCTTGCATGTCCATCCTTCTGTCCGTCTAAACTGAGTACTTTTGTCAGATATTACACAGCACGTCTCTTAGGATTTTTCTGTTATGTCTGGAGCTTAGGTTACTATAGTTAAGCGATTTTTAAATCTACCATACAACTTTCTGCATGACAATAGATTGAATTGTCACCCTTTCCAATGGCATGAAATTTTATTGGTTTTGAATTTATTCCCATGAAAATGATTACAGATTTGATCAGTGATTATTGGACCTCAATGAATAAAAAAAATCGTACAAATAGGTTCCTATCACCAGAGCAACCACTTCCTGTTAACCAAAAGCATGATATTTTTGTCAAAGTTTCCATTAGGTTTGTGAGGGAATTATTATGTATTTTTGAGCTGGATCAATAACATGAATTAGTAGGGCTCCGGTAATACTACAGTACTAGTGAATAATATTATTAATACGGGTACTTCATACGTATACATGTATATAATATCATATGGCCATAGAAGTGATATTCTAAGAAGCCACTTCTCCCAGTTAGCCAGCAGTAGGATCATAAACATGATGACTTTACCCACCAAAAAGTCCCAGTGATTGAACAAAATATTCACTAGAGTGATGTCCAGCAAGAGATTCAGAAAAGCTTCTGGATAAAGGAACTAAATGAAGTTCATCCAAATGGCATCAACTAGCAGTTTGGTAGAGATGTTCATCCATTATTTCATATATATTTACACAAACTACTTCATTTTGACAATTTTGGATACAATAGATATGCAGCCATGTTTATATAGTACTAGTATTTAGTTTTGTTTTGTTTTATGAGATTTAGATTTTGGATTAAATCAATAGTTCAAAATCTACCTGTATTACTGAGCTATTTTTAAACATAAATAACTAGTATTGTTTTTAATACATTTAATAAAAAACATTGACACTGACGAATGCTATTTGTTCAGCCAAAAATATTTGTCAACACGATTTTATAACATCCTGTTAGTCTATTACCATCTTTTATTAGTATCGTTGCGCAAATTTGAAGACTTTTATAATTTTTTTCCTTATATGCACAGTATCCCCTATTCTAGAAGATCCAGCACATATTGAATTTGCTGGTTGGTCTTTTTTAATTCATATATATATATTGTAGTATTTTATTGATATATAAAAATAAGAAGATATGGTATGATTGCCAATGAGACAACTCTCCACCAGAGACTAAATGACATAGAAGTGCCTTAAACCGCAAATTATCAAGATTATGAGTTTATTAAAAATTCTAGACCAGTTCAGAATAAGAAAAGCAGATCTACCATTCTGGAGTGTCATACATTAAATTGATCTTTTTTTCAATGGTATCATTATATTGACCATTCCAGAATGGTAACAGTATATCTACCATTCTGGAATGGTAATAGTACATTGACCATTCTGGAATGGTAACAACGCATCGACCATTCTAGAATGGTAACAGTACATTGACCATTCTGGAATGGTAACAACACATTGATCATTCTAGAATGGTAACAGTACATTGACCATTCTGGAATGGTAACAGTACATTGACCATTCAATAATGGTAACAGCACATCAACCATTCTAGATGGTAACAGTATATTGACCATTCTGGAATGGTAACAACACATCGACCATTCTAGAATGGTAACAGTACATTGACCATTCTGGAATGGTAACAGTACTCATGATAATTTAAACAAGCTGAACATCACTGTCTATTCTGTAAAATGGTATGGGAATTTCAATTATTTCCAGAAACAAAAACTTTGAAAATGTGTGTACATTTTTATGCGCTGTCCTAAGTCAGGAGCCTGTTGTTCAGTGGTTGTCGTTTGTTGGTGTGGTTCATAAGTGTTTCCCGTTTTTTATATAGATTAGACCGTTGGTTTTCCTGTTTGATTTGTTTTACACTAGTCATTTTGGGGCCCTTTATAGCTTTCTGTTCGGTGTGAGCCAAGGCTCCGTGTTGAAGGCCGTACTTTGACCTATAATTATTAACTTTTTATACATTGTGACTTGGATGGAGAGTTGTCTCATTGGCACTCATACCACATCTTCTTATTTATATGTAATTAACTGTACACTTCAAAATGATCTTAAGTGTACTGTTTTGATGATTTTCATACATGTCTGATGTTTTATATGGTTTATGTATTTTCAAATCAGGTGAAAATCTATGCACCCTTTTTTCAATTTATTTCAATTAGAAGGTATACAAACATTTTCTGTCTATGATGAAGCATTTTACCATTTCAGAATCTAAAGTACAATAGGTATTTTCATTGATTAAACTATAAAATGAAAAAAATGTCACATCATTCTTTTGAAATTCCATAATGAAGGGTGTTTTTACCAAATCACAATTTTAGGTGTAAAAAAATATTAATAGAAAATATTCCTCATAATGCATCATTAGATTCAGAAACTCAGAATTAACTGATTCCCAGTTGAGATGAGATTACATTACAATTTAATGAATTGAAAAGACAAAATAACAGTAAGAAAAATTATTAATTTGGTACTTTGTGAAGCTGGGTTATAAATGAAGTGATTAAAAAACTTCTCAATAATGAACAAATATACAGTGGGAAATCTAGTGACAAAATATTACCTCCCCTGTAATCACTGAAAACTAGATCTTTTCAATGTTTGTCCCATTTTAGCAAGGACGCTATCAATTATGGATTCACGGGAAAACGTTCTGGTAAATAGTAAATATAGAAATAAGTTGAAATAAAAACAAAACTTCCATTTAATGTTATCATTTCCCTCCTTAAGTAGCAAATGACGAGTACAGTAGGCTATATAAAGCCTTGATGTAAAATTGGTTTAAAATGTTGCTATGCGAATAAATTCCTAGAGTACCAACTTCAATTTATTTTTCTACTGGCTGTATACCTCTCTGGAACATGGTAATTATCTGTATATATATACAGCTAGATCAGAGAAAGTCAGGGAAATTTTTTTAAAGGAATCGATTGATATGCAGCAAAGATTGGCGCTTTTGAAATTAAGTTACTAAGCAAATTTAAATGGACCTTATCTCTATGTAAACATTGAATGTGAATAGATCGAGAAGACCGCAAATACATGTACAAAAATCGAGATGACCTTTTCTTAAAATTGTATAAAAAATAGTAGAAAGATACCTACTTCATAAGAATAGTTATCTTTAATTTCTTAACCTGCATAAACAAACTTTTAAATTTTTATATTCACGAAAAGACAATATTTCTCTATTGAATGTACATGTGACAAGAGCAGACCGGTGTGCTCGATAACTTAGGTGTAAAAAAAATAAGTATACTTTGAGAAATTGTAACATGCTAAGGACATTGTGGAACACTCTGAAAATTGGTGACCCGAAAGATCTTTAGATTTTGTTTTATTATTGACTTTCTGGACTCTATCATAAGAAGAGTGAATTTTCTTTTGTTTTCATTCACTAGATTTCCCACTGTATATAAGAGATACAAATGGTAAACATTCATGAAAACAAACCAAACCATCAAATCTGCACTTTAGACAACACTGGAGAGCCACATGACAAGATTACACATACCAATAAGTTCTTGAAGCTACTAAAAGCTAGTTAAACGTCCCAGTTGTTATAGAGAACAATACCTGAACCCTTGGTAATTCGTGTCTACAATATGTACATTTTTAATTTCATTTGCATGCTCTTTCTATTATTCTGTTGAGCTGATTCTGTTGTTAATAAAAATCAAATGTATAAATTTAAAAATAATTTATCAATTTGTGGTAATATAATAATGTCTATCACACATTGTACTTAAAGTAACTTCTTCATGATTCCAGTAACAAGTAATTTAATGAAAGAAAATGGTCTCATATATGATTGTTTAATAGTCATTATTTATACATGTAGTAACTTTCCATTCATACATAACCTTGAATATAAAAGATGGGTTAAAATACCCAAAATATTTTATTTCACAAACTCAATGATGTTATATACTCAGGGATGTCTCATTATAATGCAGTTGTACATACACTTAATATTATCATGATTCATAAAAATAAGGTCAATATCATATGAACCCAGGTTGTCAGAGGGACATGTACATCTGACAATATTCCCTACAAAAAAGTAGTTGACATCTTGCTTACAGTATCGGAGAAAAGTGTGTAACCTGAAAACTTAATGTAGACCAATGAACCATGAACATGAGGTCAAGGTCAGATGAACCCTGACAGCATGGCCAGATGATATTTACAGCTTACAATCATTCCATTGACTAAATAATTGACCTTTTACTTATAGTATCTAAGAAATGAACCTAATTCTAGAACCTGAATGTTGACCAATGAATCATGAAAAGATCAGATCAGACTTAGCCTGAGCTAGAAAAACATGCACTCCTTAAAATTATGCTATACACCAAATATACTTGACCTATTGCCTATAGTATCTGCGAAACAGAACTAGTTACAACAAGAGGCTGTCAGAGTGACAGCAAACCTGATTTTCCTGCAGAGGTCGAACCCTAAACAGTTGAGCAAGTATGGACACTACATTTAAGTTTAAAACAGCTCTGAATTTGGTTTGTGATTGAATATTTGACACAGCATAGGTTTGTGACACAAATAAATGAACAGAAATACTTGAAATTGGACATTTAAATACCTATTATGGTCCAATATAAAAAATCTAAGTACATATTAGAATCAGCATATCAAAGAACCCCAAGAATTCAATTTTTTATGAAATCAGACAAAAGTTTAATTTAAGACTCTTTGGACCTCAATTTGAACCAATTTGATAAAGGAGCCCACAATCCAAAATCTCTCAATACATGGTTAGATTCAGCATTTCAAAGAACCCCATAAATAATTTTTTTGTTGAATCAAACAAAGTTTAATTTTGGACCCTGATTTGGACCAACTTGAAAACTGGGCCCAAAAACCTAATATTTAAATACAGGTTTAGATTCAGCATTTGAAAGAACCCTATATATATATTTAATTTATGTTGAAATGAAACACAGGTTAATTTTATCCATAATATTTTCTGTGCAAAGGGAAATAACTCAAACTGGATAAATAGTTCTCTAAAATAAGATATGATGCAATTTTTCAAATTATAATCAATAATATAATAACAACAACCAGTGATGACTAAGTTCTCTAAAATTAGATATGATTTAACACTCAAACATTGCTAGAATCAGCATATCAAAGAACCAAAGAATTCAATTTTTGATGAAATTAATCAAAAGTGTAATTTAGGACCCTTTGGACCTCAATGTGGTATCATCTTATTAATAATGAAAAGAAATACAGGTTTAGATTAAGCATTTCAAAGAACCCTATATATATTCAATTTATGTTGAAATCAAACACAGTTTAATTTTGGACCTCAATTTGGACCAACTTGAAAACTGGGCCCAAAATCAGAAACTCTAAATATATGTTTATTAATAGACAATATAAGCTTAGTTTTTAAGGACTTTACTTCATAAAAAAAAAATTCGTAAGGGTTCCGCGGAACCCATTGTCTCGCTTACTTTTGCTGTTAATCGCAGGCTCAACAAAAATGAGGAAAAAAAATCAATAAAAATATTCCTTTAGATACTATCTTTTTATTGTAAGAAGCTTCTGTCAAAGTTTGGTATAAATCCAGGATAGTTTATGAATCTAATAAATGTTTTAAAAACTTTAACTGCAGACTGTATTTAATGTTAACTGGAAGAAAAACTAAGTCCATTTATAAGTAAAATGCGGATAAACAGGTACAAATTTTAACACAATTTCCTTCTAGATACTAGCTTTTGATCATAAACAAGCTTCTGTCCAAATTTGGTACAAATTCAGGATAGTTTAAGAAAGTTATTAAAATTTTAAAAACTTTAATCAGAGTGAAAATATTGTTTCCTGGCAGAAAAACTAAGTCCATTTATAAGTAAAATACAGAAATAAACTGCTTCGCTGAGCGCAGCTGGATACGCCCGCAGAGTTCCAACCCTGAACAGTTGGGGCAAAAATGGACACAATATTCAAGCTTGATACAGGTCTGAATTTGGATTGTAATTAAATATTTGACATATTATAGGTTTCTGAATAAATGTAGTCAAAGAACTTGAAATTGGTTATATGAATTGAATTTATATTCAATTAAAGATTTCTTGCTGTTGTGCAATACACTGTGCTGTTGCGCAATACTTAGTAAATCTGTTGTCAAACTATAAACAAATAAAGTTCAATTTATTCTCAATGTCATATTAGAAATTTATGAAAATGTAAAAGGAGCTTACATCAATAGATATAAACAATTCACCAAAGTTTCATGAGAATTGCTGACAGCATTTTTGAGTTATTGTCCGAAAACTGGAAAATCCCCCCTTTTTTAATGAATAAAACCCCATAACTCAGAAATGTAAAATGTAAAATTTATAAAATTCTAAACGGAGCTTACATCAATAGATATAAACAATTCACCAAAGTTTCATAAGAACTGCTGAAAGCATTTTTGATTTTTTGTCCGAAAACTGGAAAATCCCCCTTTTTTTATGAATAAAACCCTGTAACTCGGAAACGTAAAACCTAAAATAAAAAAAAATCGAAAGGGAGCTCATGTCAATAGATATAAACAATTCACCACAATTTCTTGCAAGTTGGTGAAAGCATTCTTGAGTTGTTGTCCGAAAACTGGAAAATCCCCCTTTTTTTAATGAATAAAACCCCATAACTCGGAAACGTAAAATCTAAAATTTATAATAAACGAAAGGGAGCTCACGTCAATAGATATAAACAATTCACCAAAGTTTTATGCAAATTGGTTAAAGCCTTTTTGAGTTAATGTCTGACATGTTGACGACGGACGGACAGACAGACAGACGGACGGACGGACAGACAGACGGACAGACGGACAACGGTATACCATAATACGTCCCGTAAACGGGCGTATAAAAATAAAATTTTTTTTTTAACAAATTTACTTCTGGATACTATCTTATGATCATAAACAAGCTTCTGTCCAAGTTTGGTACAAATCCTGGATAGTTTAAGGAAGTTATTAAAATTTTAAAAACTTTAACCACAGAGTGAATGTAATGTTTCCTGGCAGAAAAACTAAGTCCATTTACAAGTAAAATACGGAAAAACAGGAATTTTATTTTTACAAAATTTACTTCTGGATACTATCTTATGATCATAAACAAGCTTCTGTCCAAGTTTGGTAGAAATCCAGGATAGTTTAAGAAAGTTATTAAAATTTCAAAAAATTTCAAAAACTTTAACCACAGAGTGAATATTTGTGGACGCCGCCGACGACTTCGACGGAATTTAGGATCGCTATGTCTCACTTTTTCGACTAAAGTCGAAGGCTCGACAAAAATATGTATAGCATTCAGAAAATTAGTTTTTACAGAATAACAAACAAACTTGCCACAAAATTCTACAAACAATTTACCAAAGAAAAGAAGAAAAAAATCAAAAATTTTATTTATCATTAATACAATGTCATTTCAAAATCTATAAAACTTATCAGTAACAAGAAATAATTGTAACAGAATGCTGTTACGAAGTCTCCCTAACAAAGCTCTAATAATTCGTCATTCCCATTGTTGCTTGACATTGGGCAATGTCCAGTACAAATTGGTTTATGATATGCATTAGTGATGCCTATGGATTGACCCTGTATGTTATTCATATCTTCTTGAAATTACGAATAGGAATTTATATGGTTTAGGGGTGGAGATCTGGACCATTTACAAGTTCTCAAAAGGGGGGGGGGGGGGGGGGGGGGTGGGGGAGGTGATCCCCAGGGGACTCTCCCTTTATTTCATATGATTTGTTTTTTGTCCTGTACAAGAATATATATGGTTTAGGGGTAGGGATCTTGACCGTTTACAAAGTTCTTAAACAGGAGGCGGTGGGGGTGACCACAGGGGACTTGCCTTATATTTCATTTGATTTGTTTTATGGTCCCATACAAGAATATATATGGTTTCCGCATGGGGATCTTGATCGTTTACAAGTTTTCAAAAAGAAGGGGGGTGGGGGTTACCCCAGGGTATTTCCCCTTAATTTCATTTGATTTGTTTTATTGTCCAATTCAAGAATTTATATGGTTTAGGGGTGGGGATCTAGACCGTTTACAAGCTATCAAAAAGAAGGGGGTGGGGGTGACCCCCATGGACTTCCCCTATATTTGATTTGATTTGTTTTATTGCATACAAGAATATATATGGTTAAGGGGTGGGGATCTCGACCGTTAACAAGTTCTCAAACAGGAGGGGGTGGGGTGACCATAGGGGACTCGCATTTTATTTTTTATTTGATTTGTTTTATTGTCCCATACAAGAATATATATAGTTTCAGGTTGTGGATCTTGACCGTTTACAAGTTTTCAAAAAGAAAGGGGATGGGGGTGACCCCCATGGACTTCCCCTATATTTCATTTGATTTGTGTTATTGGCCCGTACAAGAATATATATGGTTTAGGGGTGGGGATCTCGACCGTTTACAAGTTTTTAAACAGGAGGGGGTAGGGGTGACCCCAGGGGACTCGCCTTGTATTTCATTTGATTTGTTTGATTGTCCCATACAAGAATATATATGGTTTCCGGGTGGAGATTTTGACTGTTTACAAGTTTTCAAAAAAAAGGGGGGAGGGGGTGACCCCAGGGGACTCCCCCTCAATTTCATATGATTTGTTTTTTGTCCTGTACAAAAATATATATGGTTTAGGGGTAGGGATCTTAACCGTTTACAAGTTCTTAAACAGGAGGAGGTGGGGGTGACACAAGGGAACTTGCCTTATATTTCATTTGATTTGTTTTATGGTCCCTTACAAGAATATATATGGTTTCCGCATGGGGATCTTGACCGTTTACAAGTTTTCAAAAAGAAGGGGGGTTGGGGTTACCCCAGGGGATTTCCCCTTGATTTCATTTGATTTGTTTTATTGTCCAATTCAAGAATATATATGGTTTAGGGGTGGGGATCTAGACCGTTTACAAGTTATCAAAAAGAAGGGGGGTAGGGGTGACCCCCATGGACTTCCCCTATATTTCATTTGATTTGTTTTATTGCATACAAGAATATATATGGTTTAGGGGTGGGGATCTTGACTGTTTACAAGTTCTCAAACAGGAAGGGTAGGGGGTGACCCCAGGGGACTCGCATTTTATTTTTTATTTGATTTGTTTTATTGTCCCATACAAGAATATACATAGTTTCAGGGTGTGGATCTTGACCGTTTACAAGTTTTCAAAAAGAAAGGGGGTGGGGGTGACCCCCATGGACTTCCCCTATATTTCATTTGATTTGTGTTATTGTCCTGTACAAGAATACATATGGTTTAGGGGTGGGGATCTCGACCGTTTACAAGTTTTTAAACAGGAGGGGATGGGGGTGACCCCAGGGGACTCGCCTTGTATTTCATTTGATTTGTTTGATTGTCCCATACACGAATATATATGGTTTCAGGATGGAGATTTTGACTGTTTACAAGTTTTCAAAAAGAAGGGGGGTGGGGGTGAACCCGGGGACTCCCCAAATATTTCATATGATTTGTTTTATTGTCCCATACAAGAAGATATATGGTTTAGGGGTGGGGATCTCAACCGTTTACAAGATAAAAGCACATTCTCAAATTGAAAGGGGGTGGGGGTAAGAATATATATGGTTTAGGGAGACTTAATTATCTACAAAATGTCTAATAATGAACAGTAAATTTCAAATTTCATTTATACAGTCCTACTAGTAAATTTCTAACTTTATATATACAGTCCTACAGATCTTATCAGGAAACAGAAAATTTTCAAATAAATCTGTCACTCCAATGATATTATATGCTAAGATATAACCCAGATCTAATTAATAATTAATAATGTAATTAACTTCAAAATGTCTAATAATATAGCTTATAATCATTACCACTTAGGAAATAGATAATTTTCAAATAAATCTGTCACTCCAATTTTTATTGTGAGATAAGACATTATGCTTAGTCATAAAAAAGATAACAAGAGTAAAATATTTAAAAATTCCACTTTTGGATATTAAAAATTCGTAAGGGTTCCGCGGAACCCAGTGTCTCGCCTACTTTTTCTGTTAATCACAGGCTCAACAAAAATGAGGAAGTAAATCAATAAAAATATTCCTCTTGATACTATCTTTTGATTGTAAGAAGCTTCTGTCCAAGTTTGGTAAAAATCCAGGATAGTTTATGAATCTAATAAATGTTTAAAAACTTTAACTGCAGACTGAATGTAATGTTAACTGGAAGAAAACAAAAATTTCCTTCTAGATACTAGCATTTGATCATAAACAAGCTTCTGTCCAAGTTTGGTACAAATCAAAAATAGTATAAGAAAGTTATTAAAATTTTAAAAACTTTAACCACAGAGTGAATGTGTTGTTTCCTGGCAGAAAATCTAAGTCCATTTAAAAGTAAAATACGGAAAAAATGGATTTATTTTTTTACCAAATTTCCTTCTAGATACTAGCTTTTGATCATAAACAAGCTTCTGTCCAAGTTTGGTACAAATCCAAAATAGAATAAGAAGGTTATTAAAATTTTAAAAACTTTAACCACAGAGTGAATGTGTTGTTTCCTGGCAGAAAAACTAAGTCCATTTAAAAGTAAAATGAGGAAAAAATGTTTTTTTTTTTTACAAAATTTACTTCTGGATACTATCTTTTGATCATAAACAAGCTTCTGTCCAAGTTTGGTAGAAACCCAGGATAGTTAAAGAAAGTAATTAAAATTTTAAAAACTTTAACCACAGAGTGAATGTAATATTTCCCGGCAGAAAAACTAAGTCCATTTATAAGTAAGATACGGAAAAAATGGAATTTTATTTTTACAAAATTTACTTCTGGATACTATCTTATGATCATAAACAAGCTTCTGTCCAAGTTTGGTAGAAATCCAGGATAGTTTAAGAAAGTTATTAAAATTTCAAAAACTTTAACCACAGAGTGAATATTTGTGGACGCCGCCGACGACAACGACGACGACGACGACGCCGACGGAATGTAGGATCGCTATGTCTCGCTTTTTCGACTAAAGTCGAAGGCTCGACAAAAATGGCGATAACTCACAGAGATATACTAATATCTTGAAAATTGAACTAGACCTTCAATAAGTCCCAGGAAACAACATATTTAAATTTGAAAAAAATTTGTTAAAGCATTTTCATGTTATTGTGCTGACACTGTTTGGCAGACGCCCGTAGGAGTCATACCAAAACAACACCATCAGACTGCACACCTATGTTTGGGAAAGGCACGTATATTCTGGAACTGTGTTAGGTGGCAAAATGTTCTCTAATGATGAGTCAAGATTTTGTTTGCATAGAAGTGGTGGCTGAATGAGAGTTTACCAATGAACTTTATGTAGACGCAAGTGTGAATGAATGTGATTGCTATGATGGAGCTGGTGTGGTGGTTCAAGCAGTCAAGTTCAAGCACTGACATGAAGTTTATTAACGGAAGCCTAACTGGAGTGGGTATCGTGACAAAATTATCTCTCCTATTGTGCAACCATTCATTGCTAGTAACGGAAATCAGCATTCTTCTCGAAAGGACTATGCTATGTGTCACTTGTTTCATGTATGCACACAATATCTTGTGCAGTATAACATTACCATTCTTCCATGGCCAGCTCTATTGTCAGACCTATCACCCATTGAAAATTTATGGGATGAACTTGAAAAACTTATTCGTAGACAACATTAGTCATCGGAATCGATCAACTAGGTACAAACCGCCTTGTTGAAAGAGTAGAACTTTATTTAACGCATTATTGGTTCCATTCAATGCATCACAGATTAAGAACTGTTATCGACAGTAATGAGATGTGGTCATAGGCATTATTAATTTTCAACTTTTGGTTCGATACAATGTCTTCAAACAGTCCTTGCTTATAAAGGCAAATGAAATGAGATCTGTTTTCTTTATTAAGTGTGTATGCTTTTATGTTATAGTTCGTAAAATATAAAACTACACTATCATTATTAATAAAATGCTCCTCAGGTGCAGCTTGATATGACCGCAAAGGTTGAACCATGAACAGTTGGGGCAAGTATGGACACTACATTCAAGCTTGATACAGCTCTGAATTTGGATTGTGATTAAATATTTGATACATCAAAGGTTTCTTACACAGAATAAATGTAGTCAAAGAACTGAAAATTTTGAAATTGGACTTTACCTATTATGGTCCAATATCTAAAATCTAAATACATGGTCAGATACAGCATATCATAGAATCCCAAGAATATAATTTTTGATGAAATCAAACAAAGTTTAATTTAGGACCCTTTGGACCTCAAGTGGATAACAGGGCCCTGTAAAATCCAAAATCTAAATACAAGGTTAGAATCAGCATATCAAAGAACCCATATATACAATTTTTTAAGGGGTTCACTTCATCAAGAAAAAAAAACAATATATATATAGCATTCTGAAAAGTAATTTATACAGAATAACAAACAAACAAACCTATCACAAAGTTCTTCAAAAAATTTACCAAAAAAATGATAAAAAACAATTTCCAAAATATCATTCCCCATTAATACAGTCCTACAGTTATCCCCAAGAAATTGCATCAAAATGATGATGGATTTAAAATCAGCTTATCAGCCACACCTCTTAGAAAACACAAAATTTTCAAATAAATTTGTCACTCCAATTATAAGTGTGTTAGTTGATGAATACCACATGTTTTGTTTTCTTGATAGTATGTGGTGATTGCTGCATGAATGAATAAATAATAAACACACAACACTTATCCATATTCATAAATGTGAATATTTAGTTAATTACAAATGTAATTATGTAATACAAATTGTGTGTAGTTTTTATAGGAAGAAAATTTTTTTTTTTTTTTAAATAATAAAAATAATAATAATACATGTAATAATAATTCTTTATTTAAAGAGGGTTACACAGTTAGCTGTAAAACAAACCTTTCCTGGGGCCCTCATGAAATACATTGAAATATAACAAACAAAGAATTACAAAATAATCAAACAACTACACACATTAGCTAATGTGTAGGGAATTAATACATTGCAAACTTTCCTTTATTCATTTTAATATTTGATTTCCATGATTAGTTATAAAAATGTTAAAATAAACAAAATTTCAATTAATTTCATTGTTCCTGTCCTGGAGTGATAATATCAGAAACTGGACATAATCATCTATCCATATAAACAAACTCAGTTTTTTGTTTTAAATATCTGTTTGTTAAGTAATTCTATCTGTCCCTTTATCAGCATGAGATGACAGATTTACAGCTCTACATAACCATTTTATAATCTAATAATGAACAGTAAATTTCAAACTATATCTAAACATAATTTTTTCTCTAAAATTAGATAATCATATGATGCTACATCTATTTTTAACAATGACACTACTTATAATTTCTATTAATTGTGCAATACAGCTCTGATTAAATATTTGAAATAGAATAGTTTCTGACACAGAATGAATGTGGTCTAAGTAATTAAATAATTTGAAATTGGACACTTACCAATTATGGTCCAATATCCAAAATCCAAATACATGGTTTGAATCAGCATATCAAAGAACCCCAAGAATTAAATTTTTGATGATTTGGACCTCAATGTGGACCAATTTGGTAACACGACCAAAAATCCAAAATCTAAATACAAGGTTAGTTTCAGCATATCAAAGAACCCCATATATTCAATTTTAGTTGAAATAAAACAAAGTTTTATTTTGGACCCTTAAGACCTTAATATGAACAAATTCAAAAACAGAGCCCAAAATCCAAATTCTAAATACCCCAAGAATTCAAGACTTTGAATTAAATCCCATTGAAATTGGTCAAGAAAGAAGCAATTTATACAAACTATTACAAAAGTATTGTTTTTGGCCCCTTTTTCCTAAACTGTAAGGGTCATAACCCCCAAAATCAATCCCAACCTTCCTTTTATGGTATAACACCTTGTGGCACAATTAAATAGCAATCCATAGACTTATACTCAAGTTATTGTCTGCAAACCAGAAAATCCTAGTTTGTTGGCCCCTTTTCAGCCCTTAATTCCTAAACGGTTTGGGCCATGACCCCCAATATCAATCCCAACCTTCGTTTTGAAGTATGGAACCTTGTGGTAAAATTTCATAGAGAGAGAGAGATCCATACACTTATACACAAGTTATTGTCCTGAAACAAGAAAAAATGCTTGTTT
Source organism: Mytilus californianus (assembly GCF_021869535.1). Lineage (NCBI taxonomy): Eukaryota > Metazoa > Mollusca > Bivalvia > Mytilida > Mytilidae > Mytilus > Mytilus californianus. Next base: position 71,953,667 of record NW_026262734.1, read on the forward strand.
TTGGCCCCTTTTTGGTCCCTAATTACTATACAGCTATGACAATAACCCCCAAAATCAATCCTAACCTTCCTTTTGTGGTATGGAACCTTGAGCTAAAATTTCATAGAAATCCATACACTTATACTCAAGTTATTGTCTGTGAACCAGAAAAATGCTTGTTTTTTGGCCCCTACTTTGGCCCTTATTTACAACAGCTATGACAATAACCCCAAAAATCAATCCAAACCATCCTATTCTGGTATGGAACCTTGTGCTAAAATTTTATAGAGATCCATAATTTTATACTCAAGTTATTGTCTATGAACCAAGTTATTGTCTGCAAACAAAAAAATGCTTGTTTTTGGCCCTTAATTACAAAACAGCTATGACATAACCCCCAAATCAATCCCAACCTTCCTATTGTAGTATGGAACCCTGTGCTAAAATTTCATAGAGATCCATACACTTATACTCAAGTTATTGTCTGAGAACCAAAATGTCTTCGGACGACAACACAGACATCGCCATAACATAATACGAACGCAAAAATTTTGCTGTTGTATAAAAAATAAAATAAATAATTTTTGATATAATTTGGGTATCTTTTCATTTTGTGGCAAGTATATTAAATAGTTCCCTTTATAATGAATATAAGTTAAAAGTTGATGTGACCACAAAATACACTAAACCCAAATAGTAACCTACCTTAAACCAAAGTTTTAACCTGTCACATTTTAAAGTTCAGTAAACCATGAAAACTTGGTCTAAACCCTATGTTGACAAATATATTAAGTAGTTCATTTCACAATGAACAAATGTTTATAGTTTCAAGTCGATGTGACTACAAAGTTCTATTAACCAAAACTTTAACCTACCTTAAACCTATAACCTGATAGGGGACAGACTGTCAACCCACAGACCGGAAAGCATAATTCCCTCTACTTTTGTAAGTTAGGCTTTAAAATCACCTTACCAAAAAAATAGCTTTTTTAATCATTCCCTAAAGTATACAAGAGTGCACAAGCTGAAATACCTCGCCTGCTTTACTTATTGTGATTGAATTTCATATCATGCACCGCATATTAGTTAGCCTATTGCTTATAGCATGTTGGAAACAGACCTCATTACAAATATTGAACATTGACCAATGAACCATAAAAATGAGGTCAAGGTGAGATGAACTATGCAAGAAAACAGTAACACCATGCAATATTCCACACCTTTCGCTTAGAGTATCTGAGAAACTGACCATAAACACTTAACATTGACTGATGAACCATGAAAATGAGGACAATTTCAGATGAACCTTGCCAGACAGACATATTCATCTAACAATCATTCCATAAATCAAATATATTTTACCTATTGCTTATAGTATTAGATAATGGATAAAACCCTGAAAACTTAACATTGACCAAATGAATCCTGAAAATGAGGTCAAGGTCAGATGAAATCTGCCAGACAGACATGTACATCTTACAATCATTCATTTCACTAAATATAGTGACCCTATTGCTTATAGTATCTGAGAAATAGACCAAACTGGAAAAAAATAACATTGTCCAATGAACCATTAAAAAGGTCAAAGTCAGATGAAACCTGCCAGACAGCAATGTTCACCTTGCAATCATTCCACACTTCAAATATAGTTGACCTTTTGCTTATAGTATCTGATAAGTAGACCAAACCACAAAAACTTAACATTGACCACTGAACCATGAAAAAAGGTCAAAGTCAGATGCGACCTGCCAGTCCGACATGTATACCTTACAACCATTCCACACATCAAATATAGTTGACCTATTGCTTATATCATAGTATATGAGATAAGGACTTGACCATGAAAACTTAACCTTGATCACTGATCCATGAAATGAAGTCAAGATGTGTTGAACCTTGTCTCACAGACATGTAGACCTTGCAAGGATCCCATATATTAAATAAAATTATCCTATTTCTCATAATAAGTGACTAGTATCTAGGTTCTCTAACTTTCCAATTATATAAAGCTTTATGCAAATAGCTAATGCTGCCACCAATGGATAAGCATCCATATGTCCTGCATTCTGCAACATTCATCACAAGCAAGACAAACACTAAAGTTGGAACTCCTTCTGGCAAACTTTTTTACTGTTTTGGTATTTACACTCTGTAACATTTATGTTTTTGTCTTTTCAACCTTTGATTGATTGATTGCTGGTTGCTTAACATCCAGTGGCAAATATTTCATGCATGTTCAGGACGATTTTCAACCTTTGAGTCTCAAACATACTTGGTGATGGTTAATCTAAAAATATGTGTTGTGCACACAAAATCTTCTTATTCTAATATACTAGTATATAAACTAGACAAAGTGATGCCCCCGCACTCCACTCTGAAGTAACTGTATTATAGTAAAGTCAACATAGGACTTTCTTTGAGATATTATTGTGTCTGGGAGACACAAATGATGCCCCCGCAGATGCAATGTGTTATTTTAAAATACACAAAGTTGAGTATGGGAGCACATAGGTCTATGGTTCACTGTAGGAGGAGCTATCTGGAAACGCTATGCACCTCTTATGCAAGTATATACTCCAAAAATGACAAAAGTTCAACTATCTCCCAAAAGAGCAAATATTAATAAAAATCAAAACCCTGACCACATGCACACCTTCAAATTCAATATATGTACAAACAGCCAGCAAAGTGAAAACTTCCTAGCATTCAAACTGTAGGACGAATTATCTGGAATAACTATACACCCATAATGGGACGGACGGACGGAAGGACGGACAGATGGAAGGACAGATGGACGGACAGAGGACGGACAGGGGTAAAACAATATGCCCCCCAACTTTCAGTTGCGGGGGCATAAAAATAAGATGTTGTATTTAATTGCCCATGAGACAACCATCCACCAGAGTCCAAATGACGTGGATGTAAGCTACTTTAGGTCCCAGTTAATATTCAACAATGAGCAAAACCCATTTGGTTAGATATAAAAGGCCTGGACATGACAAAATGTGAAAAATTCAAAAGAAAATATTGACACAGATATGTCTTACCTGTATGTAATTTTTGATAGTTAAATGCAAATGTTAAAACTAAGATAGCAATACTTTAATATGTAAAATATGCAAATATTCAATGAGCAATGACGAAAAGGTACAGGGCCAAATAATTTCCTTGGAAATAAGATATGCTGATACAACTGCATATCAAGTACCATTGACCTATCATGAGTGGTTTCTCTTAAGCTGATCTAATCACAAACTTTAACATGTAAACTATTTAAAAGTTTCAAAGTCAATATACAATAACTGAGGGGGAAAGGTCAACTGACATTCATGGAAATGAGATGTGCCAATGCTTATACAACTGTAAACCAAATATCACTGACTTGTCATAAGTGGTTCTCCTAAAACAACTAAAAAACTACCGGTATGCTAAAGTTGCAAAGTCATTAAAGCAGGGCCGACTTATCTCCATGAAAAATCTTATACAACTGCATACGAAATATCATAGTGGTTCGCCATAAATTGACCTAATCAAAAATTTAACAAATTGTTAATACCGCTGAAGCCGGAAACAGTTTACCTTAAAAAGTCTTGCATTTTGACTCTGTAAAGGCAGGACAAAACCAAACAGCCTGATGTTTGACAAAATAATAAAAGAAAAGCAAATATGACAGACAGCAGCCAAGATAAGCACTGAACAAGCTCCAGACTTGGAAAACACATGCAAGAATGTGGCAGGAGTTTGATATGTTTGTCAGAGTTCAACCCTCTCCTAACATGGTACAGGGGTGTAACAACACAACATAAGAACAAACTGCAGAAATCTGTTGGAAATGGCTGGACTCATCAGATTGACATTAAGCAAAACAAAAAATAAATACACAAAGTACTAATCTATGAGTATCTGCACTTATTGAAAGATTATTTGATGCAAAAATAACTATTAAAATACAATAAAGTTATCTAGCAATCATAAATACCCCCACTTTGCAGAAAAAACTCAAATGCTATACCCAAAATTCAAATTGAAAGTAGGCAATACAATAGAAAATTGTATCTAGACTTTTTATCGATGTGCATTTGCTTGGTTTTAATTTTGAGATTTTTGAGAAAAGAAGCATTCAGAATAAATGTTGTATCATATTCTAACAGCCTTACAAGTTTTGTAAAGATATGTTGAGGCAGGTGGAGGCTACGAAAATTAAAAAGAAATGTGTGATTTTCCTTTTTTTATCAGTTTTAGTTGTTGAAAATTATATTCATTGGACAAAGCGGCATAACTCAGATCTATATTGGTAAACACTGTATGATTGTTGTTCTCTTTGTTACAGGTACCCTGCAACTATTATACTATGTCAATATATTATGTCCCAGAGGTACCCAATACAACAAAAATGAAACAGAAATAAATAAAACAACAGAGTTCAAATGTCCCCCACGTTGCACATATTTTATCTGTCCAAGGGCAGTAACCTAAATTTTTTTTAAATTTTTTATAAATATCTTAGAGAAATGAAAGCTTAATCATATTCATTTCCATTCTCAATTTTATTAAGAGCAAATGCAATGCAATTTCAGATATAATTAATATGCCCAAGGGACATAACTCTTTTAAAAATATTTGATCTGCACTGATTTTTGGAATGGTCCAAGACATTGCTGATATAAACCTATGATATGAATTTGATAAAAATTTGGCAAGAATTGTACACGTTAGAGCGGTAACAATGCAATTTTCCATATAGTTAATGTTCCCACAGGGCAAAACTCTTTTGAAAATGGCTGATCAGCACTGATTTTCAAACTTGTCCGAGACATTGCTGATATTGTCCTATGACATAAGTTTCATAAAAATCTGGCAAGTATTGTACACATGAGAGCGCTAACAATGCAATTTTCCATATAATTAAAATTTCAAAGGGGCATAACTCTTTTGAAAATTGTTGATCGGCACTGATTTTCAAACTTGTCCGAGACAATGCCAATATAAACCTATGATATAAGTTTTGCAGAATGGTATTTATTAACACTATTTTGCTGTTCCATTTTTAACCTTTTAAAATTTTGTTGGAATGTCTACTGAATGTGAACTGTGTTTATAAATCATCAAAATCGAACTTGACCTGTATTGAATAGTCCATGACATCGTATTCAAATTTCAGATTTGGTCTAGCCAAAAGTCACTTTAGTTTTCATCTGGAATTCTTTTTTTTTAAATCTAGTTTTTAAGGTTACCGGTATGAGGCCGTTACTCTAGGACAGTATATGTTAGAAATATCAAAATCAAATTTGACCTGCATTTTATGATCCATGACATAGTGCACAAATTTCAAAAGATTAAACCACTTTAATTGGTACTTTAGTTATCATCTTGAACCAAAAGAAAGAAAACTAGAGGCTCTCAAGAGCCTGTGTCGCTCACCTGATTCTACTTTGGTTTTGGAAATCATGTAAAAATAGATTAAAATCATAACAGATACCCTAATAATGAGTGAGGCCAAATTTGGTTTAATATTGGTCCTGTAATTTAATAAAAAATCCTGGTGGCCATCTTGAACAGTAAATCGGGAATAAAGTAGCAACACTTAATCAGCACCTCATAAGAAACATTTATGCCATGTTTTGGTTTCATTCCATTCAGTGCACCTCTAGAAGAAGCATTTGTATGTATTTCCCATAGGGTCTTATGTTAAAGGAAGTCCCCCATTGGCGGCCATCATGGATGAAGGATCAGCTTCAAAGTAACAAAACTTAGTCAGCACCTAATAAGGAACATTCATGCCATGTTTGGTTTCAATCCATTCAGTATGTGGTTCTCTAAAAGAAGACATTTGTATGTATTGTCCATAGGGTCCTTTGTTAAACATTGTCCCCATCTGGCAGCCATCATGGATGAAGGATCAGCTTCAAAGTAACAACACTTGGTCAGCACCTCAAAAGGAACATGCATGCCATGTTTGGTTTCATTCCATTCAATGGTTCTCTAAAAGAAAACATTTGTACGTATTTCTCATAGGGTCCTATGTTAAACTAAGTCCTCCGCTGGCGGCCATCTTAGATTATGGATCGGCTTCATAGTAACAACACTTGGTCAGCACCTCATAAGGAACATTCATGCCATGTTTGGTTTCATTGCATTCAGTGGTTCTCTAAAAGAAGACATTTGTATGTATTTCCCATAGGCTCCTATGTTAAACTAAGTCCCCCGCTGGCGGCCATCTTGGATGATGGATCAGCTTCAAAGTAACAACACTTGGTCAGCACCTCATAAGGAACATTCTTGCCATGTTTGGTTTCATTCCATTCAGTGGTTCTCTAAAAGAAGACATTTGTATGTATTTCCCATAGGGTCCCATGTTAAACTAAGTCCTGCGCTGGCGGCCATCTTGGATTATGGATCGGCTTCAAAGTAACAACACTCGGTCAGCACCTCATAAGGAACAGTCATGCCATGTTTGGTTTCATTCCATTCAGTGGTTCTCTAAAAGAAGACATTTGTATGTATTTCTCATAGGGTCCCATGTTAAACTAAGTCCCCTGCTGGCAGCCATCTTGTATTATGGATCGGCTTCAAAGTAACAACACTCGGTCAGCACCTCATAAGAAACATTCATGCCATGTTTGGTTTCATTCCATTCAGTGGTTCTCTAAAAGAAGACATTTGTTTGTATTTCCCATAGGGTCCTATGTTAAACTAAGTCCCCTGCTGGCGGCCATCTTGGATTATGGATCGGCTTCATAGTAACAACACTTGGTCAGCACCTCATGAGGAACATTCATGCCATGTTTGGTTTCATTGCATTCAGTGGTTCTCTAACAGAAGACATTTGTATGTATTTCCCATAGGGTCCCATGTTAAACTAAGTCCCCCGCTGGCGGCCATCTTGGATTATGGATCGGCTTCAAAGTACCAACACTCGGTCAGCACCTCATAAGAAACATTCATGCCATGTTTGGTTTCATTCCATTCAGTGGTTCTCTAAAAGAAGACATTTGTATGTATTTCCCATAGGGTCCTATGTTAAACTAAGTCCCCCACTGGCGGCCATCTTGGATGATGGATCCGCTACAAAGTAACAACACTTGGTCAGCACCTCATAAGGAACATTCATGCCATGTTTGGTTTTATTCCATTCAGTGGTTCTCTAGAAGAAGTTCAAAATGTAAAAAGTTAACGACGGACGACGCCGGACGATGGACGACGGACGCTAAGTGATGAGAAAAGCTCACTTGGCCCTTTGGGCAAGGTGAGCTAAAAAAATTAAGGTGACTAAGAGTACAACTCTAGAACAGTTAAATGTTAAAATTATTGAAATCTAATTTGACACCTGTATTTCATTGCAAATGACATAACTTGTGTTAAAATTTAAAAGATTTGGTCAAGCTTATTAGCATTATCATCTTGAAATCCATGAAACATTTAAGGTTTATAAGGGGCATATCTCTTAAACAGTTAACCAAATTTTGCCATGACTTGTGATTTTTAGTCCATGAGTGTTAAAATTTCAAATACTAATACTAAATCTTTGTATCTATGAAAAAATTTAGTAAAAGTTGCAAGTAATTCATGGTAAGGTGGATAGATAGGATAGATGGCTGTTTAACATCCAGTGGCAAATTATATGATTATTCAGGACAAGAACATGATAATGTGATATAAATATAAGCCCTGTTTTGTTCTATACTAACACGCTGAGCCAGATTTTTAACGTCCTAGTTCACAAAGTAACTGTCTGTTGGAAAACATATGACCATACTTGGACACATTATTCTGACTATGAGCTGACCCATCTTTGCTCTTACTCCTAAATACTACATGCTTAGCTGAGAAGCAGCAAATACCAATTTCTAAGTCTTTGGTTTGACCTGTCAGGTATCCATTTAAACCCACAACCTACCGCACTCTTCCACAAGACCACTGAGATGGACGTATGGTAATGAAATCCCTCTTAGATTTAATTATTATACAATATGCTAATTGAAATCTAAATTGTCATACATATTTTAATTACTTGCCAAAAAAAAGGAAATCATCTCTTCAGCATTTCATTCATCAATTGTACATATATATTGAGAGTTGAAAAGACAGGGTAGTTTTAAAAGGACCAGTCATAATTGTTAAATGACAACAAAAAACAGTATGGTCCTTATCACAAACTAGAGGCTCTCAAGAGCCTGTGTCGCTCACCTGTATTTACTGATGCTTTGGAAATCATGTAAAATAAGGTTAAAATCATAATTAATAGTATTAGATATTAGACATGTTAGATATTATAATGATATCTAAGATAATAACAAAAAACTGCAAAATTTCTGTAAAATTACTAACTCAGGGTCAGCAACCCAACAACGGGTCGTCGGATTTGTCTGAAAATTTCAGGGCAGATTAATCTAAATCTGATGAACAATTTTGCCACCTGTCAGATTTGCTCTAAATGCTTTAGTTTCAGAGATATAAACCAAAAACTGCATTTTACCCCTATGTTCTATTTTTAGCCATGGCGGCCATCTTGGTTGGTTGGCGGGGTCATCGGACAAATTTTTTAAACTAGATACCCTAATAATGATTATGGCCAAGTATGGTTAAATTTGTATCAGTAGTTTCAGAGAAGAAGATTTTTGTAAAAGATTACAAAAATTTACAAAAAATTGTTAAAAATTGATTATTAAGGGCAATAACTCCTAAAGGGGTCGACTGACAAATTTGGTCATGACAACTAATTTGTAGATCTTACTTTGCTGAACATTATTACTGTTTACAGTTTATCTCTATCTATAATAATATTCAAGATAATAACCAAAAACTGCAAAATTTCCTTAAAATTACCAATTCAGGGGCAGCAACCCAACAACAGGTTGTCAGATTTGTCTGAAAATTTCAGGGCAGATAGATCTTGACCTGATAATCAGTTTTACCCTATGTCAGATTTCCTCTAAATGCTTTGGTTTTAGAGATATAAGCCAAAATCTACATTTTACCCCTATGTTCTATTTTTAGCCATGGCGGCCATCTTGGTTGGTTGGCGGGGTCATCGGACACATTTTTTAAACTAGATACCCTAATGATGATTGTGGCCAAGTTTGGTTAAATTTGGCCCAGTGGTTTCAGAGGAGAAGATTTTTGTAAAAAGCTAACGACGACGGACGACGACGATGACGACGACGGACGACGGACGCCAAGTGATGAGAAAAGCTCACTTGACCCTTCGGGTCAGGTGAGCTAAAAAATAAAATGCTCCGCTGGGCGCAGTTTGATACGACCGCAGAGGTCAAACCCTGAACAGTTGGGGCAAGTATGGATACAACATTCAAGCTTGATACAGCTCTGAATTTGGATTGTGATTAAATATTTGACACAGCATAGGTTTCTGACACAGAATGAATGTGGTCTAAGAAATTAAAATTTTTTAATTTACCTATTAAGGTCCAATATCCAAAATCTAAATACATGGTTAAATTCAGCAAATCAAAGAATCCAAAGAATTCAATTTTTGATGAAATCAAACAAAGTTTAATTTTGAACCCTTTTGACCTCAATGTGGACCAATTTGATAACTGGGCCCAAAAATCAAAATACATGGTTAGATTCAGCATACCAAAGAACCCCATATATTCAATTTTTGTTAAAATCAAACAAAGTTTTAATTTTGGACCCCAACTTGGACCAACTTGAAAACTGGGCCCATAATCAAAAATCTTAACACATGTTTAGATTCAGCATATCAAAGAATTCCAAGAATTCAATTTTTGTTAAAATCAAACTAAGTTTAATTTTGGACCCTTTGGACCTTAATGTAGACCAATTTAAAAAACTGGACCCATAATTAAAAATCTAAATACACGATTAGATTTGGCATATCAAAGAACCCCAATAAATCAATTTTTGATTAAATAAACAAAGTTTAATTTTGGACCCTTTTACCTCAATATGAACCAATTTGATAGTGGGGCCCACAAATAAAAAATCTAAATACATGGTTAGATTCAGCATATCAAAGAACCCCATATATTCAATTCTTGTTGATATCAAACAAAGTTTAATTTTGGACCCCAGTTTGGACCAACTTGAAAACTGGGCCCGAAATCAAAAATCTAAATACATGTTTAGATTCAGCATATCAATAAACCCCATATATTCAATTTTTGTTAAAATCAAACTAAGTTTAATTCTGGACCCTTTGGACCTTAATGTAGACCAATTTGAAAACTGGACCCAAAATTAAAAATCTAAATACACGGTTAGATTTGGCATATCAAAGAACCCCAATAATTCAATTTTTGATGAAATAAAACAAAGTTTAATTTTGGACCCTTTTGACCTCAATATGAACCAATTTGATAGCGGGGCCCACAAATAATAAATCTAAATACATGGTTAGATTCAGCATATCAAAGAACCCCATATATTCAATTTTTGTTGAAATCAAACAAAGTTTAATTTTGGACCCCAATTTGGACCAACTTGAAAACTGGGCCCGAAATCAAAAATTTAAATACATGTTTAGATTCAGCATATCAAAGAACCCCATATATTCAATTTTTGTTAAAATCAAACTAAGTTTAATTTTGGACCCTTTGGACCTTAATGTAGACCAATATGAAAACTGGACCCAAAATTAAAAATCTAAATACACGGTCAGATTTGGCGTAACAAATAAATAAATGTGGTCAAAGATTTTATAAATCTAATGCGCCATAAAGTGCAATTACAGATAACTTCTTGAAATTTTTCAATATTTGAAATTTGAAAAAAAAATATTATTTGAAGAATAATTCTTTTTAATTTCTGAAATCTGAAATGAGAAAAAATTTACCCCCCACAATTTCTCTTTACCCCCCCCCCCCCCCCCTTTTTCCCCAAAAAAATCTTTCCCTCAAGATATGGTCATAATCTCAATTCAAATTTCCAATGGAATTTGCAACCATAGTTACCCATTTAAATTTACCATAGTGCTAACTTAATCTATTTTATAATAGAATTTAAAATATGGTGTCAAATCTTTCATATGGATTTTTTTGTAAAAAAAAAAGATGCAACATTTGCAGATATTTTTACTTATCTTCCTTTATAAATATGCATTTCTTTAAACATAATTTAAAAGCAGTGTAAGGGAAGTATTCAAAACGTTGTATGTGGATTACCTCCCTTACACTGTTTTAAATTGTCTTAATTGTACATTAACCATTACTTTATACTTTATAATTTAAAAGCAGTGTAAGGGAGGTAATTCAAATGATGTATTTGATTTATCTCCCTTACACTGCTTTAAATTATGTTTTGTACTAAAGTATTTGTCCATATAAAAATGCTTGTTTTTTGCCCCTTTTTTGGCCCCTAATTCCTAAAATTTTGTGGCAATTACCCCCAAAATCAATCCCAGCATTCCCTTTGTGATATGGATCCTTGTGGTACAATGTCAGAGAGTTCTATACACTAACACACAAGTTATGCCTGGAAGTTACAAAAATGCTTATTTTTGGCCCCTAATTCCTTAACTGTTGGTACCATAACCCCCAAAATCAATCCCAACCTTCCTTTTGTGGTATTGAACTTTATGGTAAAATTTCATAGAGATCCATTCACTTAAAGTTATTGTGCGAAAACCAATGTGTCTTCGGACGACGACGCTGGACAACGACGACGCCAACGTCATACCAATATACGATCGCAAAATTTTTTTGCAGTCGTATAATAATGGGAGTGACAATATTTTTGATTTTGACATTTTAATTTTTTTACTTCTTTCTGATCCAAAAAGTTGACACTCAAAAGTTGCTTGGATATATATTCAGAGCCTTTTACAAATAAATGGAATTAACTGTAAACAACATCTAAACCTATAATGAATGGTTTGACCAAAAATACATTTTAAAAGCAAAGCATTGAACTTTGTCACAAATTGTGCTACTTTTGTGAGATAATGGCTGCTTGTTGTCATAAATTAAATTTAGTCCAAATGAAAAATATTCATTTGCTTCTCACATAAGAAGGGCTTTGTTTGAATTTTGTGATGGTCTAAAATAGGTTTAGAGTATCAATGATATATACAGTCATCTTCTCACACAACTTCTACCTCACAACTAACGTAAAGCCATATAACATTCAAATGTCTTGCCAAAACAGTTCTGTTTTACATCATGCTTGCACCAACAATGTTATATTGAAAACTTTTGATTTCCAAACCATTTCACAGAAATAGAATAATGTCATTGACAAGTAGTTAAAAAACAGGTATAGAACACCGAAATTTTCACTTAGATGTTGATTCAGAAGTGATCACAGTTAGCTTTACAGTCATATTTTCCATAAAATCGCCGCTACTACTGGACTTAAAATCAATTTCAACCTTACCTTGGCAGCAAATAATACCAAAATCTGGATTTAAGGCATTTTTCATGTTATTATAGTAATCTTCCTCATAAAGTCCAACTGCAGGCCCTGTAAGGACAATATCAAATGAATTATTAGTGGCTACAACCATTTTCTCCACAATAAAGATCCTGTATCCATGCTTCGCTTACAAGGATCTGACACCATTATATTTTAATCCCACTTTAATGATCTTTTCTGATCCTTGTGTTTTGTTGTAATGATTCACACCTTCAAAAATTTGGAGCAGAAATTTTGTTGGTTGAAATAATAATAATCAGAGTAAAAAGCATTGTCAAATTCTTGAAATCATAGTGGAGAAACAAGATCTGTCTTTCAATATAACTGAGTACAATTCAACAAGATGATGAAAGGTATTAAGTGATTTTGAATAAGGAAACTGTTCTGACATATCGTCAAATTAAGACATCGTTTTTTCAGGTGACCCAAGTTTCAAGTTTAAATACAAGTGTGCCTTTGTACAAAACTATTTACTCTTAATTTCCTGTAGGTTTCCACCACATCTATGCTCAATTTCATCAATGTCACTTTCTGAAAGTGATCAATCGGAATAAAAGAAAGCAGGCTGTTGTCTGCTCATTTGTCAGGTTGTTGTCTCTTTGACATATTCCCCATTTCCAATCTCAATTCTATTTGCAAAACAATTTGATTGTCTGATGGGAATAAAATAAGCAATTTTTATGGTCTCTTATACATTATTTCTGACAAATTTAGTTTAGGTAAAGTCATTTCAGAAAACAAAATAATAATTAACAAGAGTGCACGTGCTGAAATGTGTTAACTTACCTTACTTTAGACTATGCAAGGAACCCATATACCAAATATAGTTATTCTATTACTTATAATAAATGATAAATTCACACGACAAAAGAAACATAATATTTTTTTCTAGCAGTCGTTGAACCATCAAAATGAGATCAAGGACAATGGACATATGACAGACGAAAACTTTGTAAAATAAGGCATCTGCATACAAGGCATAAAGCATCCAGGTAATCTACCTTCTGAAATATAAAGCTTAAAATAAATAGTTTACACCATCGCAGCAGCCACCTGATTGTAATCCCTATATCTTGCATTCTGAAATAATGGAGATAATTTGCTACTTCCGGTTCACTGAAGGTCACTTATGGTCTCAAATGATAAGTAACTGCCGATTCCAAAAATATATCCTTTCTATATACTTTTCCCTGAAATATGTGCAAAAATTGCTTCTTCCTGTTTACACAAGGTCACTTCTGGTTGAACTATTTCAAGGTCATATGTCACCCTTCCCTTTGTTACAGACCTCATGGCTTTATCATTTTACAGTTCAAAGTGATAATGAATTAACCTAAAAATTGTCACTGAATTGCTTTGGACTAAATGAACCATATTTTCTTCTAAATAACCCAAACATTTTGCACCACTTATTTTATATCATTCTTTAATAGTTAACCAGGAGAGCGCTCACAAACACAGGTAAAATATTAAGAACAAGACTTTGACCTCTATTTCCAAGTTAGACCCCAAGGATCTCAATCAAAAGATCATAGGTCTTTATTGCTTACAGTTTATAATTACGAACAGCATACCATTAGGTAAAATTGTAAAAGTAAGATAACTCCTATAAGATGTCACCAGATGGCTTGGTCCAAATCAGTTGAATCTTCATGAGGTAGTAACGAACAATAAGGAAAAAGAATTTTGTCAATATCTTTATTCATTACAGAAGAGATACGCTCACAAAAAAAACAGTGTTTGGGGGATAATTCTTGCAAAGAAAAGTATTCGGTAAGCAGTGTCAGTTTCAAAAGCACATGATATTTTTCAAGGTCATATGTCACCCAATTTTTTTCAAAAGACCCCACACCTTTATTATATACCAGTATGAAAAAATAACCAATTAACCTAAAAATTTAATAATTTCAGGGGCAATAACTCATATAAAATGTCACCAGATCGCTTTGGACTGAATGTACCATTAATTCCTCACAAGAACCAGATAATTTTGCATCAGTGTTTTTGTATCAACCTTTTATACTTTGAGGAGATGCACACACAAGCAAAGGGCAAAAATTTAGAACATGACCATGACATTTGACCTTGACCCCATCTTCTTTTTGATAGACCAAGGACCTCAAATCAAGTTAACCTAGGTCTCTATGACTTAGGGTTCATGAGTTACATTTATATACATCCCTTCTGTCAAATACAAAAGGGAAAATAACTCTCATATGGAGTCTCAGTATCGATCCTGAGGATTTAACAAGCAATTTGGAAAAATTAATTTGTTGATTTCTTCTATGATTAAGGAGATGCACATATAAGCAAAACAGTGTTTGGGAAGATAACTCTTACAATTAAAAGGGTTTGGTTAAACAGGGTGAGCTTCAAACGCCCAATATATATCGGTCTGATATCATATGCAAAATATCTAAGCGACATCTTGCTAAACCAATATACACTGCAAGAAAACAATTTGGCAGAAAAAATAATATTAATAAATAAAAAGGTCTTTCCACAGAAAAGTGGAAAGACCGCATAATAATCAAAACAAAATTAAAAGAACTTTCCAATGAAAGGTGGGAAGACTTTATAATCAGAACAAATCCAAATGTCTTTCCACAGAAAAGGGGAAGTGGAAAGACTTAATAATCAGAACAAAATCAAAAGGTCTTTCCAATAAAAAGTGGAAAGACCTAATAATAATCAGAACAAACCCTATAGGTCTTTCCACAGAAAGGTGGAATGACAAAATAATCAGAACAAAATCAAAAGGTCTTTTCATAGAAAGACCTAATTATTCCAGCTGTACTTAAAACAAATATACGACCCTCATCCTTGTAAAAAACATTATTTAAAAATCCTCTTTGTCTTTCATTTTTCGCTGAACTAAGAATTTTTCAAAACGATAAAATGTTGATACAGAGATATATCTTGCCTGTATGTAATTATGATAGTAAAATGCAAATGTTCAAATAAATTTGGCAATACTTTAAAGTCATATGAAATGAGTTTCTTGTAATTATAACGTGAAGGAAATTATTGAACCAATGCATGCATATATACTAAACTAAGCCCCCTATGCAAGTTATTTTAAATTTATTACGAATACATAATGTATAATCAGCAAAAAATATTTCATTTGATAGCGTTGATCCAAACTTTAGCTGCTAATTAACACTCTTGTTTTGATGACAAAGTTTACCGATAGCGAATTTGATACACAATCAACACATGCAACACGTGAAAAATATGTGAAATGATAGCACGGATAGAGCTTTGTTTAATTGCTTATTTTTAAATTTGTCATGCTTTCCCTTTTAAACTTTGTCAAAACAGTTGTTACATGATTTGGAGTATTAAATTTTTTTTTCAAGATCCATTAATTCAATCTTCCTAGCTTGAACGTTTGGTTACCTTTTCTTTCATCACAGTTTTTCCCTTGCACTTGTGCTGTGCGGTTAGTCTATTTCTTACAAGTGGGGCCATGGTTAAGGTCACTGAAAACTAAAAAGCTGTCGGCAAATAAGAGTCTGAGAAGAAAATAATTCAATAGCAGTACATCTCTGAAGATTTGGAGAAGATAAAGGATTTTCTTTTAAAAGAAAGTCCATGTACATATATTTTATAGTAAAGCTTAGCCATTCAAGTATATAAAACATATAATAAACATATAATATTAAATTGAAGTTTGATAAGACTTTAAGATGTAAACCATGAGAAGGAGATGCAGGTTCAATTAATATCCGTGGATGTGCCAATGATAATACCATTGCATACCATATATTATTGACTTTACATTATTGGTTCCCTTAAACTGCCCTTGTCTGTAGTGGCGTTTTGGATTTCAATGAGCGTTATCTATGTATTACTGGTAAATTATTAAGTCAGGAATTTCTTTACTACAAATTACTAAGAAACCTGACTAAATTCTTCCATAGAAACAAAGATTTGGTTTGCAAGATTGGCTGTAACTGTAAAAATACTTATTTTAAACTGTTAACACAGAGATATGTCTCGCCTTTTTGTAATTTTGATAATGCAAATGTTGAAATTAAAATAGGAAACTTTAACATGTAAGTTATGCAAATATTCAAAGTCAATGAACCATGACTGAAGGTACATGGCTAAACAATCTCCATGAAAATGAGATGTGCCAATGCTAATACAACTGCATACCAAATACCATTGACTTATTATAAGTCGTTCCCTTTAAACAAACCTAAACACAAACAATAACTTGTAAACTATGTAAAAGTTTCAAAGTCAATGAACCATGATGAGGAGGTGGGGCTTTATAATCTCCATGGAAACAAGACTTGAAAATGCCAATAAATTTGTATACCAAATATCATTGACTTAACATTAGCAGTTCATCTTAAACTGATCTAATCACAAACTAATACATGTAAACTAAGCAAAAGTTTCAAATTAATAGACCATGACTGGGGGGGCAGGGCCAAATAATCTCCATGGAAATGAGATGTGCCAAAGCAAATACAACTGCATACCAAATATCATTGACCTACCACTAGTGGTTCACCATAAACTAGACCTAATCACAAACTAATACATTGTTGACACAGCCGCCGCCTCCGAAGCTGGAAACAGCATACCTATGTCTTGCTTTTTGACTCCGTCAAGGCGAGACAAAAACCTCACTAAATTCTTCCATAGAAACAAAGATTTGGTTTGCAAGTATGGCTGTAACTGTAAAAATACTTATTTTAAACAGAATAGCACATCCTAATTATTACGGTGATGTTGTTTATCGAGCCCTGAAATTTACATACGATCCCAGTAAACTTAACAATCTTTTAAATAAACTTTTTCTAAAAGGCTACCAATTCAACACTGTCATTAAATCTTTGAATATTGTTTTTATTGGTATAAATATTGATTTGTTATCAGTAAATAAAAACCATACTTATTGTTATACACATATGCACATTCAAGGTATTACAATCTGTCGATACCTACATTTTAGCATTGCACAAGGTCATGTTTTTCTCTGACTGTTAATGAGGTCTTTACACTAAATCCATTGGATGCTGGATGTGTACTGATTGATATTTGAGTCTTAGATACATGTTATTGACTTTGAACTAGCTGTCAGTAACTGTGAGTACTCTCAGATCTGTACTTTTGTGTCTTTTTTGTTTTTAGGGATGTATAAATATCCTGCCACGTCCCATCTGTGTTTTTGTTAAGATGTTTTTCTGCTTTGTATCAATTTGATGAGTTAAGCCCTTTCAAACTGATTTTATAGTTTGTTCTTATGCTGTACTGTTACACCACTGTCCCAGACTCCCAGGTTAGGGGAGGGTTGGCACCTTCAAACAAGTTTAACCCCGCCACCTTCTATATGTGCCTGTCCCAAGTCAGGAGCCTGTAGTTCAGTGCTTGTCGTTGGTTCATAGATATAAGAAGATGTGGTATGAGTGCCAATGAGACAACTCTCCATCCAAGTCACAATTTGTAAAAGTAAACCATTATAGGTCAAAGTACGGTCTTCAACACGGAGCCTTGGCTCACACCGAACAGCAAGCTATAAAGGGCCCCAAAAATGACTAGTGTAAAACCATTCAAACGGGAAAATCAACGGTCTAATCTTTATAAATAAACTGTTATCACAGAGATATGTCTCGCTTTTTTGTAATTTTGATAATGCAAATGTTGAAATTAAAATAGCAACACTTTAACATGTAAGTTTTGCAAATATTCAAAGTCAATGAACCATGACTAAAGGAACATGGCTAAACAATCTCCATGGAAATGAGATGTGCCAATGCTAATACAACTGCATATTAAATACCATTGACTTATCATTAGTAGTTCCCTTTAAACAAACCTAAACACAAATTAATACATGTAAACTAAGCAAAATTTCAAAGTCAATAAACCATAACTGAGGGGGGGAGGTCAAATAATCTCCATGGTAATGAGACGTGCCAATGCTGATACAACTGTATACCAAATATCATTGACCTACCACTAGTGGTTCCCCATAAACCGACCTAATCACAAACTCATACATGTAAACTAAGCAAAAGATTCAAAGTCAATAGACCATGAATGAGGGGGCGGGGCCAAACAATCTCCATGGAAATTAGACATGCCAATACTAATACAACTGCATACCAAATATCTTTGACTTACCACTAGTGGTTCACCATAAACTAGACCTTATCACAAACTAATACATTGTTGACACCGCCGCCGCAGGAAACAGCATACCTATGTCTCGCTTTTTGACTCCGTCAAGCGAGACAAAAACGAGAAACATGACTTATTTTTTTTTTATTAATCAGCCATTAGTTTTCTCAATTGAATTTTTCATATTTTTCATGTTGTGGCCTTTTATAGCCTACTATGCGGTATTTGTTTTTCTCATTGTTGAAGGCAGTTCAGTTGCCTATGATTGCTTACATCCACTTCATTTTAACTTTGGTTGATAGTTGTCTCATTGGCAATCATACCACATCTCCTTATTTCTATTTATATTCACAAACTTTAACATTTAAATTAAGCAAAAGTAACAGTCAATGTTTCATTCCAGCCACGGTAAAATGTCAACTTTTGCAATGACAAACTAAAAACCCTAATTTTTTTAAACAAAAGGCACCAAAGAGCCTAATTCTCTTACCTGTAAAAAAAAATGTCTTGTATTGCTGATCATTTTTGCTATATACAGTTTCATAACCTATCTATTATAGTTTAGATAATAGACAAAACTTACAAATTAGTCAAAAAAATTGTCTTTTAAGGGCAATAACTCCTATAAGTAGTCATCCAATTATTTCAGTCAAATTACAGTTTTGAAGATCTTTTATTGCTGATCACTTTTGCTGTTTACAGTATCCCCTGATTATTTACAGATTTCAAGATTATAGGCAAAACCTTGAAAACTAGCAAAAACAGTCTTTAAAGGGCAATAACTCCTGTAAAGAGACATCCAAACATTTCAGTCATTTAGCATTTCAGTAGATCTTGTATTGCTGGTAATTTTTTCTGTTACAGATTTCGAGATAAAATAGTCAAAAATCTTCATTTAAAGGCAATAACTCCTACAAGGAGTTATCTGATAATTTTGATGGAAATGAGAAGTAGGAAGATCTTGCCATTATGAGCATGTTAGTGGTCCTTGTAAGATATCTCAGACTATTATGTTTTCAAGATATTAGACGATAAATGCATTTAACCTTATGTTCTATTTCAATTCATGGCGAGCATGTTGGTTGATTGGAAGGCAAAAAAAAAACCAACTTTATACTAGATATACTCAAGATCATTCAAATTTGATTAAAAATGAACCAGATGGTTTCAGAGAAGATTTTTTTAAGAAGTTTACTACAAATAAGAAGACGACAGACAAAAATGAGGTAAGATGACGACAGCAACTAAATGATGAGTTCCTTTAGAGATTTTACAATGAAAAACTTCCCATATAAAGAAAGGGTATATTTTGTTGTTGCAAAACACAACTAGAACAGCCAAGGAGCTGGTATTGCTAACCTGGGACTTTTGGGAACATAATAACCAAGTTTCATTGTTTTTTGTTTACAATTTTGCACATTGTTTTTTGTTTACAATTTTGCACATATCTATTTTTGTTTGTAAGATAATAGCCAACAAAATTGCTACAAAGTAGCGAGATGTCCACTGCCTGTGTAAATATTGAATAAAATTGTGTGTACAGAATAGAGTTGCACAACAGGATCATAGATTATACTACAGTAAGTGTATTTGTATTTGCACCAGTTATTCAACAGAACATGGTTTCAATGTGGTGTAACAGTTGAAAAAATTGTCTAAGTCCCATTTGTCC
This sequence comes from Mytilus californianus, assembly GCF_021869535.1. Lineage (NCBI taxonomy): Eukaryota > Metazoa > Mollusca > Bivalvia > Mytilida > Mytilidae > Mytilus > Mytilus californianus. The sequence continues at coordinate 71,973,849 of NW_026262734.1, forward strand.
GTAAAAGTGGTTGAATCGATATGGCTGTAGTGGCCGCAAACAATCCTACCAAGTGTAAAGAGCATGTGACAAAAAAATAATGCTTTTAAGTATGCAACCTTTCTGTCAAACAGTCATTAAACACTGATGTGTTTCATACAGATGGACAAACAGAAGCACAAAGTAAAAAACGTAATACTCCTCTTCTATTGTAGGTTCAATGGGCATGAAAAATTAAGATTTGTGAATATTAATTTCTTATTCAAAGGAATACCTATTGGGTCAGGTGCATCTGTTATTATGACATCAAACTCATTTTTGTGATCTTTCATGTACTGTATCCCATCTCCAATAAATAATTCCATTCTGGGGTTATCAAAACTTTGTGCTAAGTGTGGTAAATATTTCTTACTAACCTCTACTACTTTCTGAAAGAAAAAAAAACATATGAAAGAACCTTGGTTAAAAATACTATACTTTATTATCATAACACAAACAATGTTATTGATGTCCAAGAAGAAGAGATCCAAATAACAGAAACATCAATCCAAACCACTGGCACAACTACTCAAACAGAGACTGAAGAAAAAACTGAAAAGCAACTTTGGGGGAGCAAAGAAAGTTTGTTGTGAACACCCATGTAGACTCGCTCTGACCCATTTGTTTTTGATGAGAAATACTTTCACAACAACCTTCAATAAACAAGATCCTATACCCCACGTCCTACACATAAAGGTGACATCTTATTAGTCCCCTACCAGCAAAGTCGAAGGGGACTTTAGGTTTGCACTCCATCCTTCCATCTGTCCATCCCTCCATCCATTTGTCTGTCTGTCCGTCTGCTCTGTCTGTCCGTCAGTCCAGCAAATCAGTTTTCCACACTTTTTTTCTTCATGCTTTAAGATATCTATTTGATATTTGGTATATAGTTTTATCATGACAAGTTATAGATCAAGTTACGCCTTTTGTTCCAGTACAATGAATTTTTAACCGGTAGGGGACTCTGTATTGCCATGCAATACTCTTAGATATTACTTGTTTCAAATAGTGTTTCTCTTTATTTTTAGGTTTGATTATTTTCTGTTATGATTTCAGAGAGTTTTATTATGTTACAAGCAATAAGAATTACATGTGACATAAAAAAGTCCACCAGTTTCAAAATTTTCTTACTATTGAAGTCATCAGTGGAAAAGTGAGAATCATATTTCTTTCTAAGATTTAAATGAATAAACTGCTTCGCTGAGCGCAGCTGGATACGCCCGCAGAGGTCCAACCCTGAACTGTTGGGGCAAAAATGGACACAATATTCAAGCTTGATACAGGTCTGAATTTGGATTGTAATTAAATATTTGACATATTACAGGTTTCTGAATAAATGTAGTCAAAGAACTTGAAATTGGTTATATGAATTGAATTTATATTCAATTAAAGATTTCTTGCTGTTGTGCAATACACTGTGCTGTTGCGCAATACTTAGTAAATCTGTTGTCAGACTATAAACAAATAAAGTTCAATTAATTCTAAATGTCATATTAGAAATTTATGAAAATCAAAAGGGAGCTTACATCAATAGATATAAACAATTCACCAAAGTTTCATGAGAATTGCTGACAGCATTTTTGAGTAATTGTCCAAAAACAAGAAAATCCTCCCCTTTTTTAATGAATAAAACCCCACAACTCAGAAATGTAAAATGTAAAATTTATAAAATTCTAAAGGGAGCTTACTTAAATAGATATAAACAATTCACCACAATTTCTTGCAAGTTGGTGAAAGCATTCTTGAGTTATTGTCCGAAAACTGGAAAAACCCCCTTTTTTTAATGAATAAAACCCCATAACTCAGAAACTTAAAATTTAAAATTTATAAAAAACGAAAGGGAGCTCACGTCAATAGATATAAACAATTCACCAAAGTTTTATGCAAATTGGTTAAAGCATTTTTGAGTTAATGTCCAACATGTTGACGACGGACGGACAGACGGACAGACGGACGGACGGACGGACGGACAGACGGACAGAGGTATACCATAATACGTCCCGTAAACGGGCGTATAAAAAGGTATCATTTGCTATTACGAAATGATTCTATGTGTCAAAATTATTAATTGCCCACCATTTACAAAAATGGCCCTTTAAAATACATATCATAGTGCTTGGATTTAAACAAAACATATATTAATCGAGAATACATTCTGAATTGCTTGTTGGTGTCAAGTTAAAATAAAAAAAAAAGAAAGAATAAACTATTTAAAGACAGATAACTTGCACTGATTAAAAATAATCGTTTGTAGTTCTTTACCGACATGGTTCACCTGACTTCAGTCTTATTTCATTGATTAGCGATCAATGTTAAAGTTATGTGATTAGGTGGGTTTCTCAGATACTGTAAGCAGTAAGTCAACTATATTTGGTGTATGGAATGATTGTAAGGTGTACATGTCAGTCTGACAGGTTTCATAAGACCTTGACCTCATTTTCACCTTTCATTGGTCAAAATTAAGTTTTTGGGATGGAAAGACCTTGGTTTTTAATTATTTATGTAAACTATCAAATCCTATCCAAGTTTGTATGGAAGTTTCCACTTATCAAAATCTCAGATGTTTTCAATAATTGGGAAAATCTGAAGTGGGAAACGATATTGTAAGAAAAAATAATTTTTTAACACAATTTTGACTTGAAGAAACAATTTGGAATGCATAATAAGACTCTCTTATATATCAATTTTTGATGACATCCTAATACAAGAAAAGAAAACTTTTAAACAATTTTTTCCCCAAAATTATTGAGCCAAATCTCTCCAAAATATAATATGCACATCTACATATGATGCACAACAACTGTGCAAAATTTCATTGGCCTCCTACTTATACATTTGGAGTTGCTTTTACAAAAGACATTTCTCAAAATTTGTGATTTTTTAACAAAAACATAGGTTTTCTCCAAAATAAATGAGCCGAATTTTACCAAAATATTATATGCACGTCTACATATTATTCACAACAACTGTGCAAAATTTCATTGGCCTCCTATCTATACTTTTGGATATTTTGTGTGAACAGACAGACAGACGGGAACTGACAGAAGGACAGACAGACAAAGTGAAAACTACAGGGCTCCCGCATTGTCGATGCAGGGACTTAAAAAACATACCATTTAAAAATTTGTGAATTTCTTTAATAGGCAATTAACAATTTAAATAATGTGTTGATATTACTGTTCTTAAGGTTTCTGTCTATCTATGATAGTTCTCAATATAAAACAATAAAAATGTGACAATCCAATAGTACTATTTAAGAAATATATGCTATCAATGACAAATTTTCTTGAAAACATAAACGAACCAACAATTTGATTCATTGATAATTTTCTTAATGGATGAAGTTCTAGCTTAAAATTTGAAAAACACACGCTCTATTGCATAGGCAATATGTCAAACAAATGATACTACCAAAAAACAAATCAGTGAAATGTAGAAAATGCGAATAGAATTGAATACATATTAATCTGAAAAACATTCGTCAGATCTGTGTTACTGGTTGCATAGATCTAGTCTTTATAGCTTGTAGGGAGTGATTAAAACAAATGGCTGGAAACAAGTCACAATACTAGATGAGTCATGTTATAGAATTAAATTAGAAAACTGAAATGTCAGGAAGGGCACAGTTGCATATTTTTGTGTAAGGTAAAGAAAAAAATAGTTAAAGCTGATGTAAGGAACCAATACATGTTTATCAGGTTTATTTTTTTTTGTAAATTTTGACACTAAGAATTAATTCAGGATATATTAAATGTAAATTTTAAGTTTCCTTTAAGCAGTTACTAAACCATAAAAATTTGTAAAGGGTTAAGCAGAACCCTGCGTCTTGCCTGCGATTGCTGCTGTCAGTGTGAAGGATTAATGCTGACCGTAAAAAGTGTGTCCATTTATCAGTTAAATACAGAATTAAGCAACCAACAATTAATCAATTGAAGATTAACAACGTCCAAGTTTCAAAACAATCCATAAAATTTAACCAAAATCATTTAAAAAAAAATTAATCCCAGAAAGTCTGTAAAAAATTAAAACAACACTTTTAACTGCATAAAAAGTCCATCAATCAGCAAAATACTAAAAATGAAAAAATATTTTCAAAATTTTGCATCAGACATTATCTTTTTATCATACAAAAGCTTCTGTGAAAGTTTTAAAAACTTCTATGAAGGTTTGACAAAGAAATTGATAAGTTACAAACTTTTACCCCAGATTGTATGTTCTTCTCTACTGCAAAAAAAAAACCAAACTACCCGGTAAGTTCTTTTGTCAGGAAAATACAGAAAAATAAAAAAATAAATATTTTCATAATTTGGCTCTGGATACTGTCTTTTGATCATAAAAAATATTCTGTCCAACTTGATTAAAATTCCATGAATGTTTGACAAAGTTATAATATAAATGTTGCAGGCTCAATAAAAATGAGGTCTTATGGCAATGGACATATGATAGACACTAATGACAGTATGTAAGGAATAATTGATGTATTTTTGGAGTGTAATGCCACTTTCAGCACTTTTGGCTATTTGACCACCAACTTTCAGCAGGAAAACTAGCAATCCTAGTCAATTTAGAGTGGAGTTGAATGCACCTGCCTGTGTCGGTTTCACAAAAAAACTTACGACTAAGATTAATCGTAAGTCATGAACAATTCAGTATACTTACGATCAATCTTAGTCCTAAGTTTTTTTGTGAAACCGACTCCTGTATTTTTGGTATGAAGTATTCCAATATAAATCTTTATACAAATAGTTAAACATAAATGGCATTAGCATTCATATGTCTTGCATTCTCCGAAAATACAGTTGCAAAAATCATGAGAAATGTGACAAGACCTTCCGGTTCAAATAAGTCTGGCACTGTCGCAGTCTAGCTCAGTCATGTTAATATTTCTGTTTAAGGCCTTTATGGTGTAAGAAGGCACAAGAATACAAAATTCCATATAATAGGCAGATATGACTAAAACTTCCTCAGTCTATGTCCTCATTTAAGCCAACAGCTAAAACCAAATTCAAACTAGATATGCTCTGCCATATGCATGAGTATAGTTCCACATACTTTAGATTTGACAAACAGTGATGTTGAAGTACAACTTGAAATTGTTGCGCTGTCTGTAAGAAACAAATGATGCCCCGCCGGACCATAAGAAATTATAAATTTAACACTATGTATGATGATCTATCTTTAAATTTTTATTCTGAATGTCCAGCAAAAGGTTTCAACTTTCCAGTTTTAGAAGTCACCAAATTCAACTTTCTTAATTTCCAGTGGTCACTAAGTTCAATTTCCCAGTATTGATTAAATATTTGATTAAATACTAAAAAATCTTATTTATTGCATTAGGGACATTAAACTGTGGTAGTACAAACCATGTTTTCAATTATATAGCAAGTGAGAAGGAATTAAAGTCCAACTACCTGTTTTTGTGATGATCTAACATCCCCCTTTCTGACTTTTAATTAAAAAAAAATGACTAAGTCGAAAACCTAGCATTTTGAGAATATTTCAAAATAAATGGGGAATGTGTCCATGGGACACAGATGATGCCCCCGTTTGCATATCATATAAAGTTATAAAGGGACATAACTGAAGAACGATAAAACTGACGCTACCCAAATTTGTACTTGATCTGAGTTTTGTGGTAATAAGTATTGTGTATAAGTTTAATAAAATTTGGTTGAGGCAAACTTAAGTTAGAGAACGGAAACGAAAAATTCAGCAATTTTTCCATTTGTAAAGGGGCATAACTCTAGAACAGTAAAAGTGACACCACCAAAATTCAAACTTGATCTGTATTTTGTGGTAATAAGCATTGTGTATAAGTTTCATAACATTTGGTTGAGGCAAACTAAAGTTAGTGAATGGAAACCAACTTTGGGACGTACGTACAGACGGACAAGGGTAAAACTTAATGCCCCCTCCACTACGGCGGGGGCATAAAAATCAAAATCCTGTGGACATGCACACTTCAAATATGTGAAGAAACATCCTACAAAATATAAAAGCTGTACCTCAAAATCTGTAGGAGGAGATAGCTGGACAAACCATGATCTCTTTCTGCAGCTAGTACCAAAAAATGACTAAGTCCAAATACCTAACATTTTGAGAATATTTGAAAATAAGTCGAGAATGTGTGTCTCTGGGCCACAGATGCCCCCGCTTGTAAATATGAATGAGTCAACTTCCACATACAGATGCAGAATTCACGTAGTTAAGACCGTTTTGTGATTATAAGCATTGTGTATAAGTTTCATAACATTTGGTTGAGGCAAACTAAAGTTAGAGAACAGAAACGAAAATTCTGCAATCATTATGTTTATAAAGGGGCATAACTCAAGAACAGTAAAAGTGATGCCACCCAATACGAACTTGATCTGTGTTTTGTGGTAATAAGCATTGTGTATAAGTTTTATAACATTTGGTTGAGGCAAACTAAAGTTAGAGAACGGAAACCAATTTTGGGGACGTACGTACGTACGGACAAGGATAACACTTAAAGCCCCCTCTGCTATGGCGGGGGCATAAAAATCAAAATCCTGCAGAAATGCACACCTCTATTATGTGTAGAAACATCCTACAAACAAGAAATGATTGTATCAGGATGCTGTTACAAAGTCTCCCAAACGAAGCTCCCATAATTCCTAATTCCCAGGGTCGCCTGACATTGGGCAAAGTCCAGTGAAAATTGGTTTGGTCCAGTAAAGTTATATGCATTAGTGATGCCTGGGGACTAACCCTGTATATCATTCAAATCATCTTGGCATGACAAACCTGAATTTATATGGTTTAGGGTTTGGGATCTCGACCATTTACAAGATATTAGAACTTTCTCAAATGGCAGGGGGTCGGGATGACCCCTTGGGACTAATCCTGTATATCATTCAAACCATCTATGCATGACAAACCAGAATATATATGGATTAGGGGTGGGGATTGACCACTTACAAGATATTAGAACTTTCTTATGTGTCATGGGGGGGGGTGACCCCTGGGGACTAACCCTGTATTACATTTGATGTGCTTTATCATGACAAACCAGAATATATAGGGTTTAGGGGTGGGGATCTCGACCATTTACAAGATATTAGAACTTTCTCAAATGGCAGGGGGTCGGGATGACCCCTGGGGACTAACCATGTATATCATTCAAACCATCTTCACATGACAAACCAGAATATATATGGTTTAGGGGTGGGGATCTTGACCACTTACAAGATATTAGAACTTTCTTAAATGGCAGGGGGTGGGGGTGACCCCTGGGGACTAACCCTGTATTTCATTTGATGTGCTTTATCATGACAAACCAGAATATATATATGGTTTAGGGGTGGGGATCTCGACCATTGACAAGATATTAAAACTTTCTCAAATGGCAGGGGGTCGGGATGACCCCTGGGGACTAACCATGTATATCATTCAAACCATCTTAGCATGACAAACCAGAATATATATGGTTTAGGGGTGGGGATCTTGACCACCTACAAGATATTAGAACTTTCTTAAATGGCATGGGGTGGGGGTGACCCCTGGGGACTAACCCTGTTTTTCATTTGATGTGCTTTATCATGACAAACCAGAATATATATGGTTTAGGGGTGGGGATCTCGACCATTTACAAGATATTAGAACTTTCTCAAATGACAGGGGGTCGGGATGACCCCTGGGGACTTACCCTGTATATCATTCAAACCATCTTAGCATGAAAAACCAAAAAATATATGGTTTAGGGGTGGGGATCTTGACCACTTACAAGGTATTAGAACTTTCTTAAATAGCAGGGGGTGGGGGTGACCCCTGGGGACTAACCCTGTATTTCATTTAATGGGCTTTATCATTTAGAACATTTTCAATTAAAAAGATTGTGTCTATCACAAACAGTTTTCAATTTTTAATCATTTGAAAATTTTTAAAAATAAAATCCCATAGGGTTCTATAGTAAAACCCTCTTTTCTTTTTGCCCCTCAAAGTACCCCTTTATAAACCCCATTGCACAAACAAAACCCTGATTGCACCACTAGACATGTTAGTCTAACATATTGTGAAACCCCAAGTTAATCTGACAAGCGGTTTTGGAGAACGGGTGCGGACAAGTTCAAATTTAAAAGCGGCGGAAGAGGAAGAAGAAGAATAATAATAATAAGAACTGAGCAAAAACAATAAGTCTTCCCAAACTTCGTTTGGGAGACTTAAATATTGAAGCTGTAGCTCAAAATGTGTAGGAGGAGATAGCCGGACAAACCATGTATCTATATCTGGACGGACGAACGGACAGGGGTAAATTAATATGCCCCTCGACATTTTGTCGCAGGGGCATAAAAACATGTTATAACTGAATTTTTTTAGTAACTTTGTAATTGTATTTCCAACACTAACTGTAGCCATTGGGGCAATCATTTAAACCTATTAAATATATCTAAGTTATGGTGACATAAATATTGTTGTAATATGAATGGTAATTTTTTTCTTTGTTGTTAGAGTGAGTTAACTTCTGATATTTTTAAAGGAGTGCATTAACTGAATAGATTTTTAGTTAGAGCACTGTAGAATCCCGCCGTTGACCGCTTCTTATAGGAATAGCAAAGAATGGGTGGAGCTTAAAGCAGTGCTCTAACTTCCATCTCAGAAGTTGTTAATGCACTGGCTGGCTCCGCCTCTTTGGACTAGTAAATAATGAAAGGATAAAACAAAATGTAATAAAAATGAACATAAATTTTCCTATCTTCATTTTGGTTGTATACCTGTTTCTATAATGTCGGAATTAATATTCCAAAAATATATGTCACTGGATGTTTAGTCATTTTCCCCATTTCACAAAGATTTATTGTGAATTGACACTTCAAATATTTATCCCTGGACCTAAGTCAACAATCAATTAACCAATCTGTTTCAAGTTGTATGGAATGGAAGAATAGTTTCTACTTCATAATTGGTTTTAGAGAAAATGTTTAACTCCTTTGAAACTACACGTCCTTTTCAGGGTTTGAAGGCATATGAACATTGATTAAAATTTTGCCTCTATACCCCTCAAAAAATTTTAGGGAGAAAAACTATTAAAATAACACATAAATGTCTCTCGGGTCTGTAAACTTCTATGTAAATCCCACAGTAACAATTCATTTACATGTACTTGTATCTGAAATACAAATCCTACTGACATCGGCTGTATTTGTTCATTTTCTAAAAATAAAAGATAGTAATCATGATTCACAGTAATGTTTTATTGATCAGCCTTTAACCTTTTGACATTTGTCATCGCCCATTAATATTGCAAATCATATATAATACTGTTGATTTTTTTAAATCATATTTGAAAGAAAGAACACAGCAAGTCCATATCAGTAATCAATAAACTGCTTCGCTGAGCGCAGCTGGATACGCCCACAGAGGTCCAACCCTGAACAGTTGGGGCAAAAATGGACACAATATTCAAGCTTGATACAGGTCAGAATTTGGATTGTAATTAAATATTTGACATATTATAGGTTTCTGAATAAATGTAGTGAAAGAACTTGAAATTAATTGTATGAATTGAATTTATATTCAATTAAAGATTTCTTGCTGTTGTGCAATACACTGTGCTGTTGCGCACTACTTAGTATATCTGTTGTCAGACTATAAACAAATAAAGTTCAATTTCTTCTCAATGTCATATTTGAAATTTATGAAAATCAATAGGGAGATTACATCAACAGATATAAACAATTCACCAAGGTTTCATGAGAACTGCTGAAAGCATTTTTTAGTTATTGTCCGAAAACTGGAAAATCACCCTTTTTTTAAGAACAAGAGTGCACACGCTGAAATGTCTCGCCTTCTTTAATAATCATTGATATTATGTTGATAGTCCTAAATATAAAGCTTTATTACAACTGTCACATAAACTTAACATTAACCAAGTAAACTAAACATTGACCAATGAACCATGAAAATGAAGTCAAGTTTAGATGAACCATGCTAGGCAGGCATGTACAGCTAACAATTCTTCCATACAACAAATATAGTTGACCTATTGCTTATAGTTTAAGAAAAACAGACCAAAACACAAAAACTTAACACTGAGCAATGAACCTTGAAAATGAGGTCAAGGTCAAATTAAACCTGCGTGACTGACAAATAGATCATAAAATATTTCCATACACCAAATATAGTTGAACTATTGCATATAGTATTAGAAAAAAAGACCAAAACTCAAAAACTTCACTTTGACCACTGAACCATGAAAATGAGGTCAAGGTCAGATGACACCTGCCCGCTAGACATGTACACCTTACAATCATTCCATACACCAAATATAGTAGACCTATTGCATACAGTATAAGAAAAACAGACCAAAACTCAAAAACTTCACTATAACCACTGAACCATGAAAATGAGGTCAAGGTCAGATGACACCTGCCAGTTGGACATGTACATCTTACAGTCCTTCCATACACAGAATATACTAGACCTATTGCTTATAGTATCTGAGATATGGACTTGACCACCAAAACTTAACCTTGTTCACTGATCCATGAAATAAGGTCGAGGTCAAGTGAAAACTGTCTGACGGGCATGAGGACCTTGCAAGGTACGCATACATAAGAGAGAATTTAACATTACAAAAAATCTTAACTTTTTTTTCAAGTAGTCACTGAACCATGAAAATGAGGTCAAGGACATTGGACATGTGACTGACGGAAACTTCGTAACATGAAGCATCCATATCCAAAGTATGAAGCATCCAGACCTTCCACCTTCTAAAATATAAAGCTTTTAAGAAGTTAGCTAATGCCGCCGCCGCTGCCGCCGCCGCCGGATCACTATCCCTATGTCGAGCTTTCTGCGACAAAAGTCGCAGGCTCGACAATAAAAACCTGTAACTTGGAAACATAAAATCTAAAATTTATAAAAATCCAAAAGGAGCTCATGTCAATAGATATAAACAATTCATCAAAATTTCTTGCAAGTTGGTGAAAGCATTCTTGAGTAATTGTCGAAAAACTGGAAAATCCCCCCTTTTTTAATGAATAAAACCCCAAAACTCGGAAATGGTAAATCTGAAATTTATAAACTAGAGGCTCTCAAGAGCCTGTGTCGCTCACCTGACTCTACTTTGGTTTTAGAAATCATGTAAAGATAGATAAAAATCATAACAGATACCCAAATAATGATTGAGGCCAAATTTTGATTAATATTTGGTCCCGTTATTTAATAAAATATCCTGGTGGCCATCTTGAACAGAAAATCGGCAACAAAGTAGCAACACTTGGTCAGCACTTCAAAAGGAACATTCATGCCATGTTTGGTTTCATTCCATTCAGTGGTACTCTAAAAGAAGACATTTGTATGTATTTCCCATAGGGTCCTATGTAAAAGTAAGCCCCCCCCCCCCCCCCCCCTAGCGGCCATCTTGGATGATGGATCGACTGCAAAGTAACAACACTTGGTCAGCAACTCATAAGGAACATTCATGCCATGTTTGGTTCAATTCCATTCAGTGGTTCTCTAAAAGAAGACAATTGTATGTATTTCCCATAGGGTCCTATGTTAAACTAAGTCCCCCGCTGTCCGCCATCTTGGATGATGGACCGGCTGCAAAGTAACAACACTTGGTCAACATCTCATAAGGAACATTCATGCCATGTTTGGTTCCATTCCATTTATTGGTTCTCTAAAAGAAGACATTTTTATGTATTTCCCATAGGGTCCTATGTAAAACTAAGTCCCCCGCTGGCGGCCATCGTGGATGATGGATCGGCTACAAAGTAACAACACTTGGTCAGCACCTCATAAGGAACATTCATGCCATGTTTGGTTTCATTCCATTCAGTGGTTCTCTAAAAGAAGACATTTGTATGTATTTCCCTTAGGGTCCTATGTTAAACTAAGTTCCCCGATGGCGGCCATCTTGGATGATGGATCAGCTACAAAGTAACAACACATGGTCAGCACCTCATAAGGAACATTCAAGCCATGTTTGGTTTTATTCCATTCAGTGGTTCTCTAAAAGAAGTCATTTGTATGCATTTCCCATAGGGTCCTATGTTAAACTAAGTCCCCCGCTGGCGGCCATCTTGGATGATGGATCGGCTACAAAGTAACAACACTTGGTCAGCACCTCATGAGGAACATTCATTCCATTCAGTGGTTCTCTAGAAGAAGTTCAAAATGTAAAAAGTTAACGCCGACGACATACGACGCCGGACGACAAACGCCAAGTGATGAGAAAAGCTCACTTGGCCCTTCGGGCCAGGTGAGCTAAAAACGAAAGGAAGCTCACGTCAATAGATATAAACAATTCACCAAAGTTTCATGCATATTGGTTAAAGCTTTTTTGAGTTAATGTCCGACATGTTGACCACGGATGGATGGACAGACGGACGGTATATTTTTGCTTATTTAAGTTTCTATCTATCTATTATAATTTTTAAGATATAAGGCAAAAACACAAAAAATTGGTAAAATTATCTACAAAGGGCAATAACTCTAATAAGGAGTCGACTGACAATTTTGACTATGTTTGACTTATTTGTAGAACTTTTCTTGCTGATCACTTTTGCATTTTAAAGTTTCTCTCTATCTTTGATAGTTTTCAAGATAATAGGCAACAAACTGCTTCGCTGAGTGCAGCTGGATATGCCCGCAGAGGTCCAACCCTGAACAAAAATGGACACAATATTCAATCTTGATACAGGTCTGAATTTGGATTGTAATTAAATATTTGATATATTATAGGTTTCTGAATAAATGTAGTAAAAGAACTTGAAATTGGTTATATGAAAGATTTCTTGCTGTTGTGCAATACTTAGTAAATCTGTTGTCAGACTATAAACAAATAAAATCTTAAAACTCGGAAATGTAAAATCGAAAATTTATAAAAATCAAAAGGGAGCTTACAAAAATAGATATAAACAATTTACCAAAGTTTCATAAAAAATGCTGAAAGCATTTTTGAGTTATTGTCCGAAAACTGGAAAATCCACCTTTTTGTAATGAATAAAACCCCATAAAATCGGAAACGTATAGTCTGAAATTTATAAAAATCAAAAGGGAGCTCATGTCGATAGAAATAAACAATTCACCAAAGTTTCTTGCAAATTGGTGAAATTGTTTTTGAGTTATTGTCTGAAAACTGGAAAATCCCCCCTTTATTAATAAATAAAACCCCAAAACTCGGAAACGGTAAATCCGAAATTTATAAAAAACCAAAGGGAGCTCACGTCAATATATATGAACAATTCACAAAAATTTCATGCAAATTGGTGAAATTGTTTTTGAGTTATTGTCTGAAAACTGGAAAATCCCCCCTTTTTTTAATGAATAAAACCCCAAAACTCGGAAATGGTAAATCTGAAATTTATAAAAAACGAAAGGGAGCTCACGTCAATAGATATAAACAATTCACCAAAGTTTCATGCATATTGGTTTAAGCGTTTTTGAATTAATGTCTGACATGTTGATGACGGACGGACGGACAGAAGGTCAACGGTATACCATAAGACGTCCCGTAAACGGGCGTATAAAAATGAAAAAAAATGGTAAAATTTGTCATATAAGGGCAATAACTCCTATAAGGAGTCGTCTGACAGTTTTGACTTAAATAGACAATTGGTAGGGGTGTTCATTTTGAACATTTCTGCCCCTGTCAGATTTTTTCTATTTATAACAGTTTTCAAAATAATAGACAAAACTTGCATTTTACCTCTATGTTCTATTTTTAGCCATGTCGGCCATCTTGGTTGGCAGGCGGGATCATCGGACACATTTTTTGAACTAGATACCCCAATAATGATTGTGGCCAAGTTTGGTTAAATTTGGCCAAGTAGTTTCAGAGGAGAAGATTTTTGTAAAAGTTAACGCACGACAATGACGGACGATGGACACCATGTGATGAGAAAAGCTCACTTTGCCCATTGGGCCAGGTGAGCTAAAAATGACCATAGTACAATAACACACTGGCGGGATGTATAAGTACCGAGCCACGCCAAAAGGATATTACCAAAAATGGACTAAACAGTAAAGGTTAATAATTTACAAAGACAAATAAAAGAACAATATAACACGTAATTAAGATGATAAACAACGTCAGAACCAAGAATCTATACTTCAAGACCATCATCTATTATTTGTGAAGTTGATATGGAATATTTATCCACAAGGTCTTGGTATCTTCAGATGAACTTCTTTAGAAAAAGGACGGGACGTTTTTTGACATAACCCTGGTTCATCAACTTTCTGCTAAGACACTTGTGATTTTTTATAAAGTCTGAGTAGCAGCTGCAAGCTCTTGAAAACCAAATGAGTTGTGAAATGTATATTGCTACTAAGGTGAGGGAAAATTATAATTTCAAAATTAAAATCGTCTCGTTTGTCATAGATTCTGGTACTGAGATGACCGCTCATGTCAAATTTGAGGTATAATTCTAAAAATGAGGCGGAGGAAGCCGTGTCTGTTGTTTTTTTAGTTTCTAGTTCTGGAGGATATATGAATGGAACCCAATCAGAAAAGTTTGGATTGTTAATGGAAAGAACATCATCAATATATCTTGATTTGAAATTAAATGATCTGGCTTCTTTGATCTTCTTGTTTTTGACAAGTGTCTGAAGCAACTCTGACTCATATGAAAATAAGAAGAGGTCAGCAAGGAGAGGCACACAGTTCGTTCCCATAGGAATGCCGACAATTTGTTGAAAAAGTCTACCTCCAAATTCAACAAATATGTTGTCAATAAGAAACTCCAGCATACTGATCACTTGTTCCTCTGTGTAGCATGTTTTACCTTTTTGTTCACTATTAACAAAATATGCCGTATGGTATCCCAAAGTAATAAATTTATAGCATATGCTAACATTTCTATATTGAAAAGCATTGTGGATTATTTCTTTTAGATGATTTTTCAATTTCACATGGGGAATGGTGGTATACAGGGTTGAAAAATCAAAAGTTTTGATAGAACTAATTTCAGAGAAAGATCGAGATTTAAAATTATCCATAAGTTCTTTAGAGTTTTTTAGAATCCACATATGGTTAATACCACAACGCAAGTAAACAGTTTCACAGTATTTCTGAAGACCCTCTTTCACTGCGGACAGAATTTTTGTCAATCTAATGGACAATTCCTTTGTAGAACATGCAGATGAGCCGGCAATGTACCGTTGTTTGTACAGAATTTTGTGAAGCTTAGGTATCCAATACAAACAAGGTAAGTCCTCAGATTTGCTGTTCAATGTAATGTTCATTGAAGCCATGAAGGACTTATGATTTACCAAAATCTCATCCTTGTCAAATGATATGTTTTTTTATGTGGGATTACCTGAGTGCTCATTTATTCCTAACTCTTTTACAAGACACTCGTAGTAGTACGATTTACATACAAAGACAATATCATTTGAAGCTTTGTCCGCAGGAACAACAACATATTTATCGTGAAGAGATGAAAGACATTTCATAGCTTCTTTGTCTCTGAAAACAGACAATATTCTGATAAAAAATTTATAAATTTTGGTGTTCCACAGGGCTTAATACTTGGTCCCATTTTGTTTTGTACATAAATGACCTTCCATTATATATTAAAAACTACCATACAGACTTGTATGCAGAGATGCAATCAAAAGTACAAGATGATCTCCAATATGTTGAAAAATGGTGTCATGAAAATATCATGTTCATAAATTTAGGATAAAACTAAATGTATGGTTAAAGGTACAAGACAAAGACTGCGTTTCCATCAAGCAGAACCAGTTCTAACAATTGAGAATAATATTCTTCAAAAATCATCCATTGAAAAACTTTTAGGTGTTAGAATTTACTCTAATCTATCATGGACAGGACATGTTAATTACTTGTGTTCATCAATATCATCTAGACTTCATTTACTCTCTAAGATCAAGAAATTTCTAAATATTGATTCAAGAAAATTATTTTATAATGGTTATATTCTCCCACTGATAGATTATTGTTGTATTATTTGGAGTGGTTGTGCTAAAAATGAGTTAGTAAGAATAATCAAATTGCAGAAAAGGGCTGCAAGACTAATTTTAGATGCTGATCCACTTTCAGCATCAGCACCACCAGGGATTGACATTACCGTTTGTCCGGTACAAGTTAAAGTAGGCATCGGACAAGTAGAATCAACATATTAGTTGTCTGATGGGAAAAAGTTAAAAATCATCTATTAGAACTTATTCCCTTATTGACCTACAATTATTTAGTTTACATTATTTCTAAAGAGTTGCATAGCGTAATTATCAATTTAAGTACATTGGTTTGCAATCATTCAACGATTAATTGGCTTCTTTGACAACTATATTGCTGATAAACGTGCGTAAAGGTAAGCAAATTTCGATTTCTTCTGGTTAAATAGCCTGAGCATATGTCTATCACCTGATCAATTGCATCATCACTTTTCGTTCTCTTGGAATTTACCACTATTGCAAACATGCATGATAACTGAAGTCAATTTCTGTTAAAAAAAATATTGACAAGCATATTTTC
The DNA here is from genome assembly GCF_021869535.1 of Mytilus californianus. Taxonomy (NCBI): domain Eukaryota; kingdom Metazoa; phylum Mollusca; class Bivalvia; order Mytilida; family Mytilidae; genus Mytilus; species Mytilus californianus. The sequence continues at coordinate 71,990,335 of NW_026262734.1, forward strand.
GGATACTATTTAACAGCTTAAGGATAATCTTGAAAATAATAGAACTCAGCTAGTGTAACCAGGATGCGTCCCACGGATGCACAGGTTAATGATATGGTGCAACTAGACCAGGACTCATGTAAGCGCCTTATTAAGAATACTGAATTATATGTCAAAAAGACATAAAATTAGAATATTGCAAACAATAAATTAATTGTGTATAAAGTGATTGCCTTGTTTAATATTCATCAGGAGCGCTTGAGAAGTCTAAAGTTTATACATTATCTAATAAATATTTCAGTACGTAAGGACACACGCAGCATTATTTAATTTTTTGAAAATTTGATTCCGGCAAGTGAGTTTAGAAGAAAAACAAGTTGATTTTCTTGCAACTTGCCTGAACAGACAAGTTAAAAAAAATGATAATATAGAGGCTGGACCACTGGTTAAACAGCTTGGGTGGATGACAGTGGAGAGCAGAACCTCATACCATAAATCTGTTTTGATGCATAAATACACTAAAGGGGCATTAGCTGTCAAATTCATGCATGTACTCGATAATAATATATCAGAATTTTGTGTGTATTTTAGTCTAGACACCATCTAATTAACTATCGAGATGACCTCCGAAGACTGCCGATGGTCACATAACCCGATATAAACATAAACATAAATATAAATAGATAGCGACCTTGTGCAATTGGATTTTTTTAGGTCTGTTTGATTTCATGTTATAGGTTAAAACATACGTTAATCATCGTTTTTACCTGTATAAGAATGCTTTTTTGTGGATCGAATCAGTCAACAAAATGGTTCACCTTTGTTTCACTTTCAATGTTGACATTCATTTCCTTTTAATTTGCTGAACACGACTAATACATGCGTAACCAATCTCTAGCTAATGGGTTAAATTGAAGGTCACATGAATATGGATTCACTGAGGTCGAATTATTCACTTGCAAGTGAATAATTCATCAGCGATGTTTCTTTGCTTATTCTGACAAAATTGAACCAAATTGGCTGCTAAAAGCGAATCATTATTTCATTATTTCACTTTTATTAATGATTGAACCAAACAAAATCATATTCTAATTTTTTTCACATCTCGTAGCTAATGCCCCTTTAAGAATGAAGTCCCTGTATATTTAACTGAAAAATTTAAAGAAATGCCAGAAATTAATCAATATTGTGTGAGAAATATGTCTTGCAAACAATTGCAAGTTCCAAAAATCAAAACAGAGCTGTATAAGAAATCTTTTATATATTCAGGATCTATTTTATGGAATAACTTACCAATATCCCTGAAAAAATGAACTCAAGTACAAGCTCATTCAAAAAATATTTAAAAAATTACTTATTGGAACATTAAGAAGCTGTGTAATTTTATATGCATAATAATTTTTTCACACACTTACTTAAACTTTAAATATTGTTGAGGTACTTTGAATGATGCCAATACTATATGAATTCATCATTTCTACCTGTTTTGAAAAAGGTATATTTCATAACAATTTCTCATTTGATTTTTCTTATGGTATAGAACCACTAATTCAGGCCCAGTCGGAAAGAACATACAAGAAAGTAGTACATATTTTAAACAAAATAGTTCCTACGCATAGCTGTATCTTTGTCAATAGTGGGAATATTTGGGTAGTTTTAGTATCAAATGAAAGCTTGGGGACTTGGGATCACTGAAGAACCCTTGTTGAAAGTTTTATTTGAATAATAAAGAAGTATATGAAATTTAAATAGGAGGGCTCATTTGCCCTGTTGTTCAGATCAGAAGTTCCTGTTTTTGTACTATCAAACTTTCGGGAACCAGTACGCTCTAATATGCAATTAAAGGTATGTTGATTTTTTCAGCACACGTCAACATAAGGTACAGTTTTGACATGAAATAACTGCCACTTTATTTGAACTTAAGACAAAGTAGCCATTTATGCTTGAAATTGCAGAATTTAACATAGAAAGCAATGGGGCTATGAATTAGTGGTTTTATACCTATTACTGACAGGCATGTGAAATTCTATTTTTAGGAATCATACCCTTTACAGTGAAAATTTGTCACATTTGTTGTCAGAAATCATGTTACATTATTTTTTTTATGTAACAATTATGTTAGTGTCAAATTACAGCCCTCAAATTGCTACAATAAGGTATTTTAGCCTTTTTTGGTCATTTAGCATGCACACAGTAAAGATTTTACCTGAAATTCAATTTTTTGGATTATCTAGCACTGAAACCAATGAAACTTGTATATTATGACTAGTTTATAGTATAAATATTGTTTTTAGTCAAATTATCTAGTGAGTGTTCATGTTTTATTGTGTTTCTTGGTGAATTATTTATTTCAAGGAAAAATGGTGTATACTTATATAGGATTTCCAAAATCTCACTTGAAATGCATTTTATAACCATTTTATCAAGTTGTCTAGCTTGGAGATACATAAATTGCTCGTGTTGATCCATGTTTATACATAAAAGTATGGTTTGTTTACCAAATCACTCTCCTTTTCCAACATGTAGAAAAAAGGGGGGACAAAATTATCAATTATATTTTATGTTTGGACCACTGTATTTATATTCAAGGAAGAATCTCTGATAAAAATAAGACATATAGGTAAGAACACTGTTATTTGAGTAGATATTAACAAATCAGAACTGGTAAAAATTGAAAAAGTGTCATATCTGTCACTATTAGTATCCATATGTAATTTTCTTTGTTTAACACATATGTTACTACCAGTTCACTATCAGCTTGAATTCAGTGATATAGTGTTTTGACAAAAGCTTCATGTGTTTTTCTATGCTAGAAATAGATCATAGAAAGAAATTAAGTCAAGCAGAAGTCAATATAACACGTTTGGTGCTGTTATAGGTATAGAACCACTAATTCAGGCCCAGTCGGAAAGAACATACAAGAAAGTAGTACATATTTTAAACAAAATAGTTCCTACGCATAGCTGTATCTTTGTCAATAGTGGGAATATTTGGGTAGTTTTAGTATCAAATGAAAGCTTGGGGACTTGGGATCACTGAAGAACCCTTGTTGAAAGTTTTATTTGAATAATAAAGAAGTATATGAAATTTAAATAGGAGGGCTCATTTGCCCTGTTGTTCAGATCAGAAGTTCCTGTTTTTGTACTATCAAACTTTCGGGAACCAGTACGCTCTAATATGCAATTAAAGGTATGTTGATTTTTTCAGCACACGTCAACATAAGGTACAGTTTTGACATGAAATAACTGCCACTTTATTTGAACTTAAGACAAAGTAGCCATTTATGCTTGAAATTGCAGAATTTAACATAGAAAGCAATGGGGCTATGAATTAGTGGTTTTATACCTTATGTGTGTGTTTGTTTGATTATTTTCTAATTCTTTGTTTGTTATATTTCAATGTATTTCATGAGGGCCTCAGGGAAGATTAGTTTTATAGCTAACTGTGTAACCCTCTTTAAATAAAGAACTATTATTATATTATTACTATTATTATTATTATAGCCACACCTTACTCATTAACATATTTAATCCACTAAAAACTATGCTTTTCGTGCATTAAATAAGTTATATTGCAAAAGCTACCTGTATGGAATATACTTAGGAATGGAAAGGTCGTAAATAGAGAACTGTCAATGATCTAGAATCATTTTAATATTATTACTAAGAAACAAAAGTGTGGAAATTCATACTTTGAATAATATTGCTATGCAAAATCTACCTGAAAGATGAGAGCCAAGGAGGGAGTTCTCCCCAAACTCAGTTCCAGGTACTGGCAGGTATGAAAGTATTAAAAGTTCAGTAAAATACTAAATATTTATTTATGCTACCCTGACTGTAACTTAATCTGTACAACTTGCCTCATCAATCTCGCATAAAACAACCTTCTGTATAGACGGATGCTTTAGAACTTCTCTCACTACTCCTCCATCCCCTCCACCAACAATCAGTACCTGTTGAGTAAAAAGTACAATAGCAACCATTCGTTCAAAAACAGTACCTTTCAATGAAATGAAAACATATACTTAGTATATAGTTTAATAATCCTAAAGTATGTACGTAACACTCTCAAATGTGTCTATTCTCCCAAACATGTCCACTTTGCCAAAACATGTCCATTTCGCTCAAACTTGTCTTTAAAATCGCAAATCACCCAAACATGTCCAACTCACTTTCCCTTAGGCCAAGTAAATTTAATTAGTAGATTTTCATCCAAATTTTTGAAAAAAATGGGGTGGGTGGGAGGATTTTATTTTTTATTTTTTATTAGATATGAAACGCTCTTGTGACGTGTTCTTCATATATGCAAGTGTAATAATAAGGTTCTATCATGTATATACATGTATAACGAATCAAACATACAAAGAAATGCAAAAACCAAAATTTGAAACAGGATGTTATTAATGAAACGAAATTATCGACAGTTACCGGTAACGAAAATGAACAAAAATCCGGAAATCGTAAATTTTTCAAAATAAAAAAAATTGGGGCGGAACGATTTCAGAGGGGCGGGCGGGGATGAAAATCTATCAATTAATTTTAATTGGCCTTAACACATCCCATTATTTTCTTCTCTTAAATGTGTTCCGATTTCTCCTCGCCCAAACGACGCCATTATGTCCTTTGAGATGTCAGTATAGTTTACGGCATATTCAATCATGAGATATACTAGTGAAGACGTCTGTTTTCTGCTTGGGTCAAAAGAAAGAAAAAGATCAAAGATGCTATTGAAGACAATCAATGCAGAAGTATTTTGGGCACAATCCCCGGGAATTAAAAGAGTTAGTGAGTTTAATAGGAGAAAATCCAAATTGAGAATCTCGTAAAACTGCAGATATGGTCCTGAGAGGGGTCATGGAATTGATGATAAAAAATAAATATACAATTGCATTTTTTACAAGGAATCTATACATGTTTACATATATTTATTAATAGTACAGAAGCACAGGTATTTGTTTTGGTAAAACATGTGTGTTTGTATACATCAACACCTGTTTTACCTGTAATGTTTACAATGGTTTTCCATTGGATGAAATTTGTCGCATTGCAGGTATACGAATTATACAGGTATTCTATGTATAGTATGATTTGCCTCATGTTTCTCGTGCTTGCTGTTTCATATGAATCAAATGTAATTTATAATGTAATCATTTTAAGTTCTACCTTAGGCAGAGTAGCATACTTCTTACAACTGCCTTGCCTGTATTAAGACCCCACCCCCTCTCATCTAGACAGTCTATTGTTCTTATGTGGAAAGTAATGGTTATTTATAATGCTTTATATTAACTTTGTATTTTTTATTTTGTAGATTGATGTATATTTGTATGTTTTGATTGGATGGCTGTGATTGAGCCTGTATATGTATGACTGTTTATACAATAGTAATGACTGAGAATGAGCCGTAATGTGTTTGAGAAGTAAAATAAATGTGGATAGTGTCCACATGTGGACACAGATGATGCCCCCGCTTGCATATCATATAGTTATAAATGGACATAACTGAAGAACGGTAAAACTGACGCTACCCAAATTTGAACTTGATCTGAGTTTTGTGGTAATAAGCATTGTGTGTAAGTCTCATAACATTTGGTTGAGGCTAACTTAAGTAGAGAACAGAAACTAAAAATTCAGCAATTTTTCTATTTGTAAACACGCATAACTCTAGAATGGTTGTGTATAAGTTTTATAACATTTGGTTGAGACAAACTAAAGTTAGAGAACGGAAACGAAAAATTCAGCAATTTTTATGTTTATAAATGGACATAACTCAAGAATGGTAAAAGTGTCGCCACCAAATTTCGTACTTAATCTGTATTATGTAGTAATAAGCATTGTGTATAAGTTTCATAACATTTGGTAGAGGCAAACTAAAGTTAGAAAACGGAAACAAAAAATTTGTACTTGATCATAGTTTTGTGGTAATGAATATTGTGTATAGGTCTCATAATGTTTGGTTGGGGCAAACTTAAGTTACAGAATGGAAACTAAAAATTTTGCAATCTTTCGATTTATAAAGGGGCATAACTCAATAATGGTTAAAGTGACACTACCCAAATTCAACTTGATCTGTGTTTTATCAGTGGAAGTCAAAATTAAACATTGCATTGTATAAAGCATTGATTGTAGTTGATTCAACTATAATCATGGACAAAGGAAGATAACTCCAATTTTAATAAACTGTTATCACAGAGATATGTCTCGCCTTTTTGTAATTTTGATAATGCAAATGTTGAAATTAAAATAGCAATACTTTAACATGTAAGTTATGCAAATATTCAAAGTCGATGAACCATGACTGAAGGTACATGGCTAAACAATCTCCATGGAATGAGATGTGCCAATGCTAATACAACTGCATACCAAATACCATTGACTTATTATAAGTCGTTCCCTTTAAACAAACCTAAACACAAACATTAACTTGTAAACTATGTAAAAGTTTCAAAGTCAATGAACCATGATCAGGGGTGGGGCTATATAATCTCCATGGAAACGATACTTGCAAATGCCAATAAATTTGCATACCAAATATCATTGACTTAACATTAGCAAACTGATCTAATCACAAACTAATTCATGTAAACTAAGCAAAAGTTTCAAAGTCAATAGACCATGACTGAGGGGGCGGGGCCAAATATTCTCCATGGAAATGAGATGTGCTAATGCTTATACAACTGAACACCAATTAACATTGGCCTACCACTAATGGTTCCCCTTGAACTGACCTAATCACAAACTAATACATGTTAACTTAGCAAAATTTTCAAAGTCTATAGACCATGACTAAGGGGGCGGAGCCAAATAATCTCCATGGAAATGAGATATGCCAATGCTTATACAACTGCATACCAAATATCATTGACCTACCACTAGTTGTTCCCCATAAATTGACCTAATCACAAACTAATACATGTAAACTATGAAAAGTTTCAAAGTCAATAGATCTTGACTGAGGGGGCGGGGCCAAATAATCTCCATGGTAATGAGATGTGCCAATGCTAATACAACTACATACCAAATATCATTGACCTACCACTAGTGGTTCACTATGAACTAGACCTAATCACAAACTAATACATTGTTGACGCCGACGCCGGAAACAGCATACCTATGTCTCGCTTTTTGACTCCGTCAAGGCGAGACAAAAATTACTTGATATTTAGAAGAAAATAAAAATTTTGCAATTTTTCCATTTATAAAGGGGCATAACTCTAGAACGGTTGAAGTGACACTACCCAAATTCAACTTGATCTGTGTTTTATCAGTGGAAGTCAAAATTAAACATTGCATTGTATAAAGCATTAATTGTAGTTGATTCAACTATAATCATGGACAAAGGAAGATAACTCCAATTTTAAAAATTACTTGATATTTAGAAGAAAATAAAAATTTTGCAATTTTTCCATTTATAAAGGTGCATAACTCTACAACGGTTAAAGTGAAGCCACCAAAATTCAAACTTGATCTGTGTTTTGTGGTAATAAGCATTGTGTATAAGTTTCATAACATTTAGTTGAGGCAAGCTTAAGTTAGAGGACAAAAACTAAAAATTTTGCAATTTTTCCATTTATAAAGGGGCATAACTCTAGAACGATAAAAGTGACACCACCAAAATTAAAACTTGATCTGTGTTTTGTGGTAATAAGCATTGTGTATAAGTTTCATAACATTTGGTTGAGGCAAACTCAAGTTAGAGAACGGAAACCAATTTTGGGACGTACGGACAGACGTACGTACAGACAAGGGTAAAACTGAATGCCCCCACCGCTATGGCGGGGGCATAATGAACTGATTTTTGAGAGAAGTTTTATTTTACATTCGATTATAAAAATATGCTACTCTCACAAGGAGAGCTCATTTTTGAAACATGTATGGAGTTTTATTGTATAAATAGTTTTTCGTTTAAGTCTGGTGAACTAGAACATAAAGTCAAAATCTTAATATTGGCCACAGCATGTATATTCATCACGAACACAGAACTTAAAAATTTAAAAATATCGTTAATTAGGCATTAGTGTACTCTATGTCAATACCACTGAAAATGGTACATCATGTGAAATGAAACGTCTTAAATAAAAATGTATTTTCTTTGCTTTAATCATAAATATTACATTTTGATCATTTCTTTTTGTTTATTTCATGTTTCTAATATACTCCAGGGTGCTTAACTACCTTGATTATCCACAAAGGTCTAGAAAGGCCTGATACCAATAGAAATGGTCTCAAATAAAAGCTCTTCATAATATATACTAAGTATTTGATTGGCTTGTGATGCCCCACACCAAGCATTTGCCCATCTAAATCAAAGCATCGTCTGTGCTGTGATCCAGCCATTTATTTAGCTATGGGTATTCCGACATAGATAATTCCAGTCCTTAAAATGACTGGAAAATAATGAAGATGTTAATAAAATGTAATAAGGGGAATAACGCAATTCCTACGATTCAAAATATAAATAATGAGCCAATTTTTTACCATATTGTATATGACATTACTGACAAATGTGAACTAATGTATAAATACTTCACGTCAATATCAAAATACTGAGCTGCCCCAGTTTGAGAATAGAACAGAAAGATATTAAAAAAACAGAGAGTGAAATAGTCGATATATTTCTTACTCTTGATCCAAAAAAGCATCTGGGCCAGACAGAATCAGTCACAGGATGCTTAAAATATCCCCCCAAAAAATTGCAAAACCCCTTAAAATTATATTTAATAAATCCCTGTCCCAAGGTAAATACCCTTCTTCATGGAAAATAGCCATTGTAATTGCTATATTTAAGAAAGCAGATGCATCCCTACCATCTAATTATCGACCGATATCCCTAATTAGCTGTGGTGTAGGAAAAGTAATTGAGAACATATTTATAACCATCTACATAGGAACAAACTTATTTATATGTATCAGTCAGGATTTTTACCTAAACATTCAGCTGTACATCAACTTTTTGAACTTTATTTAATGAATGGCTATTATTTATTTTGAATTTATTGAACCATAAAATTAATTTTTGACATTTTTTTAAAAAATAAGGTTCAAAGAGCTTTTTATATTATTTATATTAACAATAACAACGTACACACATGTTGGCGTATGAATACACAACGTCAGAGTGGGCGTGTCGCCATAAAAATTGACAACATTGAAAATAAAGGTATTATTTTTAACCAATCAGAAGACAGTAAAAACACCAAATTTATTTATAACACTATATTAAATTCTCTTGAAAAAAAAGAATTCAGTTGCTTCGTATTCTGTGATTTTTCAAAAGCATTTGATAAAGTAGATGGCATCATGGACTTATACTTAAAATGAACTCTTATGGAATAAAGGGAAATTTACTTGCATGGACTAAAAATTTTCTTTTTCAAAGAAAACAAAGAGTAGTAATCAGAGATTCGTCTTCATCATTGTCCATTGTTTCTGTGGGGGTACCCCAAGGCTCTGTCCTCGTTCCCCTTTTATTTTTGCTGTATATAAATGATATTGGCGAAAATTTAATATCACTGACTAGACTTAGTTGATGATACGTCACTGGGATATTCCACCGCAAGCATTGCAGACTTAGAGGTAGTAGTTAATCATGATTTAAACAAACTCATTGTTTGGTAAAAAAATAGGTTAATGTCCTTTAACCCAGATAAAACGGAAATAATGATTTGCTCAAATACTAATAATAATAAATTTCGCAGGCTCAACAAAAATCAGTACTCTTACTTGCCTTATGAAAGAATTGGAATAATAAGCATTTCAAAAAGGTGTGGGAATCAACATTGATATCAATACACACGATAAGATACTGATAAAACACTTTCATAATTCTTATCAACTTCTTAAATTTGTTATATTACTTTTTCACCTTAATTCTTAAATAGTACTTTAAAATAAATATATACTTTACAAAGGAACTTAAGCAAGTGTATATCTAAATTTAAAATAAATATATACTTTACAAAGTAGGTGTTCAACCAATCTTTTCTCAATTTAAGGGCAAATAACATGTCAAAAGTTGGCAGTAGATGATAAAAATGGTGTATAAAGTTTCAGAAGTCATAAAAACACATTATTAGTTTCATGATATGTCTTCAATTTAGAATTCTGCACCATCTCAAAATCTGGAGTGATCACATAGATCCGCATGGCTGGGTAAAAAAAAAAATCATAAGGGGTTCCTTGGAACCCTGTGTCATGCCTGCTATTGCTGCTTTCAGTGTAAAAGTGTAATGTTGACTTAAAAAGTGAGTCCATTTATCAGCAAAATACAGAATTTAAAACTTTTTCTTAAGATGCTATTTCTTAGTCTTGAAGATTAGCTTCTTTCCAAGATTCATAACAATCCATGAAGGTTTACTAATTTTATCATGTAGAAAATTTAATCCCACCATTTATCAGTAAAATACGGAAAAATGAAAATAAATATTTTCAAAATTTTGCTCTGGATACTGTTTTGGTCATAAACAAGCTTCAGTTCAAATTTCATAAAATTCCATGAAGGTTTGACCAAGTTATTGATGACTGAAAAACTTTAACCTTTGACTAAATCTGAATGTTAACTGTAAAAAAAACTAAGTTCATTTATCAGTAAAATACGGGAAAATAAAAATAAATATTTTCAAAATTTTGCTCTGGATACTGTCTTTTTGGTCATAAACAAGCTACTTTCCAAATTTCATAAAATTTTATGATGGTTTGACAAAGTTATTGAGGTCTAAAAAAAACTTTAACGACAGACTGAACCTAAATGTTGACACCGCCGAAGCTAGAATCTAGGATCTCTGTCTTGCTTTCATGACATGAATGTCACAGGCTCGACAAAAATGATATAATGGTTAGGCTGTGCGTGTCCTAGCCTATCACTTTTGGAAGAACTTAACTAGAGGCTCTAAAGAGCCTGTGTCGCTCACCTTGGTCTATGTGCATATTAAACAATGGACACAGATGGATTCATGACAAAATTGTGTTTTGGTGATGGTGATGTGTTTGTAGATCTTACTTTACTGAACATTCTTGCTCCTTACTATTATCTCTATCTATAATGAACTTGGCCCAGTAGTTACAGTGGAAAATATTTTGTAAAAATTTACAAAAATTTACAAAATTTATGAAAATTGTAAAAAATTGACTATAAAGGGCAATAACTCCTTAAGGGGTCAATTGACAATTTTGGTCATGTTGACTTATTTGTAGATCTAACTTTGCTGTACATTATTGCTGTTTACAGTTTATCTCTATCTATAATAAAATGCTTCGCTGGGGCGCAGCTTGATACGACTGCAGAGGTCGAACCCTGAACAGTTGGGGCAAGTATGGACACAACATTCAAGCTTGATACAGCTCTGAATTTGGATTGTTATTAAATATTTGACACAGCATAGGTTTCTGACACAGAAAGAATGTGGTCTAAGAACTTGAATTTTTTTAATTTACCTATTATGGTCCAATGTCCAAAATCAAAATACATGGTTAGATTCAGCATATCAAAGAACCCCATATATTCAATTTTTGTTAAAATCAAACAAAGTTTAATTTTGGACCCCAACTTGGACAAACTTGAAAACTGGGCCCATAATCAAAAATCTAAACACATGTTTAGATTCAGCATATCAAAGAACCCCAAGAATTCAATTTTTGCTAAAATCAAACTAAGTTTAATTTTGGACCCTTTGGACCTTAATGTAGACAAATTTAAAAAACGGGACTTACAATTAAAAATCTAAATACACGGTTAGATTTGGAATATCAAAGAACCCCAATAATTCAATTTTTGATGAAATCAAACAAAGTTTAATTTTGGACCCTTTTGACCTTCAATATGAACCAATTTGATAGCGGGGCCCACAAATAAAAATTCTAAATTCATGGTTAGATTCAGCATATCAAAGAACCCCATATATTCAATTTTTGTTGAAATCAAAAAAAGTTTAATTTTGGACCCCAACTTGAAAACTGGGCCCATAATCAAAAATCTAAACACATGTTTAGATTCAGCATATCAAAGAACCCCAAGAATTCAATTTTTGTTAAAATCAAACTAAGTTTAATTTTGGACCCTTTGGACCTCAATGAAGACCAATTTAAAAAACGGGACCCAAATTAAAAATCTAAAAACACGGTTAGATTTGGCATATCAAAGAACCCCAATAATTCAATTTTCGATGAAATCAAACAAAGTTTAATTTTGGACCCTTTTGACCTCAATATGAACCAATTTGATAGCAGGGCCCACAAATAAAAAATCTAAATACATGGTTATATTCAGCATATCAAAGAACCTCATATATTCAATTTTTGTTGAAATCAAACAAAGTTTAATTTTGGACCCCAATTTGGACCAACTTGAAAACTGGGCCCATAATCAAAAATCTAAATACATGTTTAGATTCAGCATATCAAAGAACCCCATTTATTCAATTTTTGTTGAAATCAAACAAAGTTTAAATACTGGACCCTATCTTGGACCAACTTGAAAACTGGGCCCATAATCAAAAATCTAAACACATGTTTAGATTCAGCAAATCAAAGAACCCCAAGAATTCAATCTTTGTTAAAATCAAACTAAGTTTAATTTTGGACCCTTTGGACCTCAATGTAGACCAATTTAAAAAACAGGACCCAAAATTAAAAACCTAAATACACGGTTAGATTTGGAATATCAAAGAACCCCAATAATTCAATTTTAGATGAAATCAAACAAAGTTTAATTTTGGACCCTTTTGACCTCAATATGAACCAATTAGATAACGGGGTCCACAAATAAAAAATCTAAATACATGGTTAGATTCAGCATATCAAAGAACCCCATATATTCAATTTTTGTTGAAATCAAACAAAGTTTAATTTTGGACCCCAATTTGGACCAACTTGAAAACTGGGCCAAAAATCAAAAATCTAAATACATGTTTAGATTCAGCATATCAAAGAACCTCATATATTCAATTTTTGCTAAAATCAAACAAAGTTTAATTTTGGACCCTTTGGACATTAATGTAGACCAATTTGAAAACTGGACCCAAAATTAAAAATCTAAATACACTGTTAGATTCGGCATAACAAATAAATAAATGTGATCAAAGATTTTACAAATCTAATGCGCCATACTGTGCAATTAAAGATTACTTCTTGAAATTTTTCAATATTTGAAATTTGAAAAAAAAATAATATTTGAAGAATAATTCTTTTTAATTTCTGAAATCTGAAATGAGAAAAAATTGGCCCCCCACAATTTCTTTTTATCCCCCCCCCCCTCTTTTTCCCCCAAAAAAATTCTTTCCCTCAAGATATGGTCATAATCTCAATTCAAATTTCCAATGGAGTTGGCAACCATAATTACCCATTTAAATTTACCATAGTGCTAACTTAATCTAATTTATAATAGAATTAATAAAAATATAGTGTCAAATCTTTCATATGGATTTTTTTGTAAAAAAAAAAGATGAAAACATTTGCAGATATTTTTACTGGTCTTCCTTTATAAATATGCATTTCTTTAAACATAATTTAAAAGCAGTGTAAGGGAAGTAACCAAAACGTTGTATTTGGATTACCTCCCTTACACTGTTTTAGATTATCTTTATTGTTCATTAACCATTACTTTATACATAATTTAAAAGCAGTGTAAGGGAGATAATTTCAATGATGTATTTGATTTATCTCCCTTACACTGCTTTAAATTATGTTTTGTACTAAAGTATTTGTCCATTAACCAGGACAACCTTGTTTTTCCCCCTTTTTTGCCCCTAATTCCTAAACGGTTTGAGCCATAACCCCCCAAAGCAAATCCTAACCATCCCTTTGTGGTATGGAAACTTGTAGTATAATTTCAGAGAGATCCATACACCGTTCCACAGTTATTGTCTGGAAACTAGAAAATGCTCATTTTTGGCCCCTTTTTGGCCCCTAATTCCTTAACTGTTGGTACCATAACCCCCAAAATCAATCCCAACCTTCCTTTTGTGGTATTTAACCTTATGGTCAAATTTCAAAAAGATCCATTCACTTAAACTAAAGTTAGAGTGCGAAAACCAATATGTATTCGGACGACGACGCCGGACGACGACGACGACGACGACGACGACGATGACGTCATACCAATATACGACCACAAAATTTTTTTGCGGTCGTATAATAATATTCAAGATAATAACCAAAAGCTGCAAAATTTTCTTAAAATTACCAATTCAGGGGCAGCAACCCAACAACATGTTGCCTGATTGGTCTGAAAATTTCAGGGCAGATAGATCTTGACCTAATGAACAATTTTATACCATCAGATTTGCTCTAAATGCTTTGGTTTCAGAGATATGAGCCAAAAACTGCATTTTACCCTATGTATTATTTTTTTGTCATGGCGGCCATCTTGGTTGGTTGGCGGGGTCATCGGACACATTTTTTAAACTAGATACCCTAATGATGATTTTGGACAATTTTGGTTAAATTTGTCTTAGTAGTTTCAGAGGAGAAGATTTTTGTAAAAGATTACAAAAATTTACGAAAAATGGTTAAAAATTGACTATAAAGGGCAATAACTCCTTAAGGGGTCAACTGACCATTTTGGTCAAGTTGACTTATTTGTAGATCATACTTTGCTGAACATTATTGCTGTTTACAGTTTATCTCTATCTACAATAATATTCAAGATAATAACCAAAAACGGCAAAATTTCCTTAAAATTACCAATTCAGGGGCAGCAACCCAACAACGGGTTGTCCGATTCATCTGAAAATTTCAGGGCAGATAGATCTTGACCTGATAAACAATTTTACCCCATGTCAGATTTGCTCTAAATGCTTTGGTTTCAGAGATATAAGCCAAAATCTACATTTTACCCCTATGTTCTATTTTTAGCCATGGCGGCCATCTTGGTTGGTTGGCGGGGTCATCGGACACATTTTTTAAACTAGATACCCCAATGATGATTGTGGCCAAGTTTGGTCAAATTTGGCCCAGTAGTTTCAGAGGAGAAGATTTTTGTAAAAGTTTACGGACGACGGACGACGGACGACGGACGACGGACGCAAAGTGATGAGAAAAGCTCACTTGACCTTTCAGGTCAGGTGAGCTAAAAATGATGTTGATAAAAATTTCTTTTGCAGGGCATACAAGATGGGTTTGACATTGTTTAAAATAATTTGGTTTCACTGAAATTAACATCTGTTACAAAACTTGAAGAGTTAAGGGGAGAACTGGTAGGTCTTCAGCAGCACAAGCATGTTTCTAAAAAACAACTGCTGTCCCTGGAGGGAAAACTAAACTGGGCTTCTTCAGTGGTTCACGGTGGTAGAGTTTTTCTCCTGAGAATCATTGACAGCATAATGAGGCTCAAGCATGACTGGCACCAAATGCACTTTAGCTGCGATATTTTGCATATTTATTAGCGGTACAATTTTATGACCGCCTTAAATGGGAAATCCGTCTTACTAAATACTGATCATGTAACCTCAGTTTATACTGATGCTTGCACTACAGGAGCTGGGGGAGTTTTTGGTACCGATTGGTTTTATGTAAATTGGAAGGAGGATTTCCCATTTGCTCAATCTATGCATATAAATGAGCAAGAGGCACTTGCAGTGGCTTTGGTAGCCAAGCCATGAGCTAAGTGCTGGCAAAATAGGCGTGCATATATTTTTTGTGATTATGCAGCAACTGTTGCTTGTATTTAGTGTAAATCTAGGATCAAACTTTTGATGTCCTTTTTGAGTGAATTATTTTGACTATCTGCTTGTTATAATTTTATCTGGTTGCAATTCATTTGCCTTGGAAGCAAAATGTATTAGCTGATGCTGTTTCCCTATTGCATGAATTAAAGTTATGTGAATTTTTTGTGAAGGAATGCTTATCTATGTGCACACCTTGTTCCTCACATGTCCTGTCAATCCTTCTGTTTTACAGACATGACAGAGAACTGGAGAATTTGCTAACTTGGATAATATCGTGGATACCTTTAGAGGGCAAATTTATGTTATTTGGCCTTTTTAACTTATTTTATTTGAGAGTCGCTGATGAGTCTTTATGTAGACGAAAAGCGCTTCTGGAGTACAAAAGTTTAATCCTGGTATCTATGATGGGTTTATTTGTGTTGAATCCACAAAAAAAAACTTATCAAACAAAGCATTTTGTTCACTGGTAAATATTCCTTTAGTACCTTTGAATAAAGAAAATCTTGCTGGACATTTAGCATATTTGTCACAGAAATTTAAAATATTTAATTCCATCATTAATTACTTGTCGACTATTAGACTTTGGAGTTTGGAGGCAGGTCAAGCATCTCTCCTAGATTCACATTATATTCATACTGTGCTGCAGGGTGTTAGACCTGTGCTAGGTGCAATGGTAAATCGGAAACTGCTTATCACACCAAGGTTGTTGTTGAAATTTTTTCTTCCTTTGATATAAAAAATCCCAATTACATATGTTTCTGGTTGCCTTTTTCCTCCTTTCTCCTCCAAATTTGTCCCCAATTTGTCTTAATTTGACTCAGGAAAGCACTTCAGTCAACAAGATATTGTTCTTAATGCTAGCAATACATCGCTATGCATATGAAAATCAAAGACCGAACAGTTCTCCATTTTCAGGGTGCTAGAACTCCACTTCCCAGGATCCCCAGTTCTTCCCTTATGATGCCCTTCGCAGGCTCTGCTTTTACTTGTTAAAATGATATCGGCTATCAGTTGCCCATCTCCTGCTCTTTTTTTTTTAAATATTTCTAAGCGCAATACAGTTCCTTTTACCTTTTCTACCTTTCTGGAGATGAATACATTGTACTGACACCAGGTCATAGTTTTCCCATATGTGGAGCTCAGGGTGGCTGGAAAAGTGATACATACAAAGGTTACCTATACTTTTCCTTTTCTCATAAACAGAAGGTAATGAATGTTTTTGCACCAGCCCTGAGTCATTAGCATGATTCTGATGCATGGACCTCATATTCTACAGATGGTTTTTCCGAGATTTGGGGTTATTTGGGAGTACCACAGATTTTCAACTTGATTTTGGCTTTGTTTGCATATATGTTTGTAAATATGTGTATTGTATACATATGAACTGTTGTTCAAGTATTTTTTTATAATGGCATGATCATTGTCATGATGTGATGTGTTGAAATTGTTTTTCTGAAGTCACTTAAGAACTTCATTACTTTAACAGATGCATACCGATCCAATCACATCTTATGTGTGGTATTTGTATTAGTTTATCAGTGAATTTATCCTCTCTGTGTCATATAATCATCAACTATTTTACATGAACAATTGGATTAATCAATAGCATTGATAAATTCCATATTACCATTGGCACTTCCTGTATTTCCACCTTTCAGAGGTACTTGGAAGTACAGCTGATCAACCCTTGAAAAATGAACAAAACTGTGACAAAATTTATTTATTGGAATGGATATCAGGATAAAAAAAAAAGTGCATTACTTTTTACATAACTCAGTGGAAGAATTAAATAAAAATTTTTATACTTAGCAAGAAACTTGAGAGGATTACATAACAACAGTCTCAAAAGTTACAGATTACTTTCGCACCAAAGAAAAACATAGAATATGAAATATTCAAATTACTATAGGCAAAGCAAGGGACAATTTAAACCATAGATGCTCTTCACACGAAATAAAAAAATTCATCAGTCAACTGTGAATTTACTGATATCAATGGGGAATCTAAATCGCATATCATTCAAAAAATGTTCTTTAAAACTGATGAGAAAAGCTCTAACAAATTACATTGGAACAATTGTTATCGTCAGCAAAGCCCTACAATTGTCTGACAAACAAGCTAAACAAAATCAAGCACAAAGACGAGAAACTGGAGACCAACACTTTACACAAGAAGAGAATTCAACCAAGATGTTTAGATAAAAGTCCTGTGGAGTCCTGTGAATTTCCCCACCGAGGAAAAATATCCTGCAATTTTTGTACGAGGCTTAACCACTTCAAAAAGATGTGTAGTTTTAAAAGGAATTTTCAAACTAAAGGATCTTAAAATACACAATCCAAAGAATGCCCTTACTAATATCCTGTTTCATTCTTTTCACTAAAGATGAAGACAAGAAGACAGAAAGCCAATATTCTTAACGAAGAGGACAATAAGGGTGACTAATGACTACTGTTAAAGAGTTTTGTCGTCGTCATAAATTTCAAGTAGAAAATTATTGTTTATTCACTTCTAATTTACTAAGAGTATACTAAGATGATCTTAAGTTGATCATCGATGTCTGAGATACCCAGTTGAATGATGATGAAAACTAAGAGAGCATTACAAGAAGGATAAGAGTACCCCTAAAGGTTGCATGTGCGACTGGAATTTTAAGGGTTGTCAACTATTGTAACTAATATCCCTTTTGGATACACTCTTAGATTATCTTAAGCACTAAGATTGATTGCTCCGTGATTGCTTTAAATCTAGTGAAATACATGTATACACATAAAAAGAATAAGATTAATCATTTTACTGCTGAAAATATGTTTACAAATTGTTTATTTTTCCCAAGATAATATGAAGCGTTCAATGTCAGTTTTCTCTGAACTCTTACAAAATTCAAATGGTGTTAAAGTTGAAATGCATCCCCTTTCTCCTGGAATGCAAAAAAAGGCAAAATAAGAAATTGAGTCAACATTGTCAATAACATGATACTGTCTATTTTTCTTAACTAAAGTTAAATTTACAATTAGAAAAACTGACAGCTACTCGTGCATATTTGTGCATCATTCAAACAGCGTTTCTTTACACTTTTCATTTTGAATTCAAAAATATCATCTGTATAGAATTCATCCCCTTCTACAGTATTGGCAACCATTGCGTTTTCATCTTTGTTCAAAAGAATACGTGAACTCAAGATTTTTGAAGCATTCTTTTGAATGTCCCTATTGCTCCTTCTGTAAGTTATTACTAATGCAGGTGACCAGTAATTGCCACAATTTCTTGTCCATCAATACCTGCCTTGTGTAAGGCTGTTGCACAAGTGCATTTTCCCAATGATTCATGTAGTTCCCCATAAGTCACCTTTTTGACATATCTTGTGAATTAGCCTGTTTAATTTATTTACTCCAAGTGCTCATTTTCCATCACAAGAATGATGTATCCCATCCATATTGAGCAGTTTTCAGTAAAATGTTCCTGAGCCTACAGCTTTCAAGTACTCTTCAAAGTAGCCACTTATGCATCTTTTGCCTATAAATTAAAACAGAAATTGAAAAATTTGAAAAATAGTCTGAAGAGTTTATTTTTCTCTTTCTTCATTCAAACAAAAATCATTATAGTTGTATTCAGCTGTGTAATTTTGTATATGATGTGCTCTCTCTTTATCAGAGAATAGTTAAGAGTTGAGAATTGTCAAGTAAGATAAATTTTTTATTTATATTTTTATTCTAATGATTTATTGATTGATAGTTTTGAACACCAGCTAGCGTAAACAATAAACTGCTAGGCATACTCATTTGACTGGGTTTTTTTTTTTCTTAACACAAACGTGTATATAAATTTAAAAAAAGAAATAAAATAAAACAAAATAAAATAAAAATTACTTGAATAATGACATTGATATTTTTGGAAAAAAAATGAAAATTTAGCAATTTTTCCATTTGTAAAGGGGCATAACTCTAGAACAGTAAAAGTGACGCCCCTAAATTTCAAACTTGATCTGTGTATTGTGATAATAAGCATTGTGTATAAGTTTCATAACATTTGGATGAGGCAAACTTAAGTTAGAGAACAGAAATGAAAAATTTTGCAATTTTTCCATTTATAAAGGGGCATAACTCTAGAACGGTTAAAGTGACGCCACCAAAATTCAAACTTGATCTGTGTTTTGTGGTAATAAACATTGTTTATAAGTTTGATAACATTTGGTTGAGGCAAACTTAAGTTAGAGAACGGAAATCAATTTTGGGACGTTCGGACGGACGTACGTACATATGGACAGACAAGGGTAAAACTTAATGCCCCCTAATGCGGGGGCATAAAAATAGTGACATTGTCAAGTCCTGTAATTTTGTATATTAAAGGCTATATCCTAAAATATTTTATACTCAGAGTGACAATGTTTTAGCACATCCCTGAAAAAAACAATAACATTAAATTTCTGATAAACATGCCTCCCACTAGTACTTTTGTGTACATCAAAAGAAAGTAGACATGTTCAACATGACTCATTTGATATTTAAATAAAATCAAGGCTTCAAAAATTGAAATTAGTAATGTTATGGAAAGCTTATGCTCTTGCATTTCGGCTTTTTATTTGAAAATGCCATTTCTATTTAAATAAAATTAAATTAAAAACAGTTTCTTTTCAGAATGAGATTTAACTTTATAAAAGAATATGAAACAGGTACATGGGCAGTATAATTTATTAAAATAACAATTAGGTCTTTCCACTTTTCCATGGAATGACCTATTGATTTTGTTCTGATTATTAGGTCTTTCCACTTTTCTTTATGAGAGTTATCTCCCTGAACACTGTTTTCTTGTGTTTGCTACTCCTTCGTAACCGTAAAAGATTACGACAAAATCATTTAACTGCTTTGCTCGTTATATCCTCAGTATCTTAAGAATTATTTTGACTGAAGAGATTTGGAGATTCCATATGAGAGTTATTTCCCTTTATGTATTGGACATAAGTGAAATGTAATAGTAACTCATAAACTATTAGTTTACTGATAGAGACCTAGGGTCTATTGATTTGAGGTCCTGGGTCCACCAAAAAGAAAATGAGGTCAAGGTTATGTTTTAATTTTTTGCATTTGCTTGTGCATGCTACGCCTATGAAACTGTAATATATATATCGACAAAAGATTTTCACTAAATAGTAAGTTTCGATTTGTCGTAACAGGAAATTTTTTCTTCGAAGCGGTACAGTAACATTTTCTTGAAGTTTTCTCCCCTGGTATGTTAAAAATAAGATGTGTGGTAATATAACTTATTAAAAACACATAGTAGAGACCTAAGGTCTTTTGATATGATGTCCTTGCTTGATGACCTTGAAATTGAGGTCAAGGTCAAAGGTAAATTTGACTTTCTAGATTTTGACATTTACTATAACTTCATATGGATACATGATAAAGTCATAGGGTCCTTTGCATTTGTTAGGAATAACTAGAGGCTCGAAAGAGCCTGTGTTGCTCACCTTGGTCTATGTGCATATTAAACAAAGGACACAGATGGATTCATGACAAAATTGTGTTTTGGTAATGGTGATGTGTTTGTAGATCTTACTTTACTAAACATTCTTGCTGCTTACAATTATCTCTATCTATAATGAACTTGGCCCAGTAGTTACAGTGGAAAATATTTTGTAAAAATTTACAAAAATTTACAAAATTTATGAAAATTGTAAAAAAATTGACTATAAAGGGCAATAACTCCTTAAGGGATCAATTGACAATTTTGGTCATGTTGACTTATTTGTAGATCTTACTTTGCTGTACATTATTGCTGTTTACAGTTTATCTCTATCTATAATAATATTCAAGATAATAACCAAAAGCTGCAAAATTTTCTTAAAATTACCAATTCAGGGGCAGCAACCCAACAACGTGTTGCCTGATTGGTCTGAAAATTTCAGGGCAGATAGATCTTGACCTAATGAACAATTTTATCCTGTCAGATTTGCTCTAAATGCTTTGGTTTCAGAGATATGAGCCAAACACTGCATTTTACCCTATGTACTATTTTTTATCCATGTCGGCCATCTTGGTTCGCGGGCGGGGTCATCGGACACATTTTTTAAACTATATACCCTAATGATGATTGTGGACAAGTTTGGTTAAATTTGTCTTAGTAGTTTCAGAGGAGAAGATTTTTGTAAAAGATTACAAAAATTTACGAAAAATGGTTAAAAATTGACTATAAAGGGCAATAACTCCTTAAGGGGTCAACTGACCATTTTGGTCATATAGACTTATTTGTAGATCTTACTTTGCTGAACATTATTGCTGTTTACAGTTTATCTCTAACTATTATAATATTCAAGATAATAACCAAAAACTGCAAAATTTCCTTAAAATTACCAATTCAGGGGCAGCAACCCAACAACGGGTTGTCAGATTCATCTGAAAATTTCAGGGCAGATAGATCTTGACCTGACTAACAATTTTACACCATGTCAGATTTGCTCTAAATGCTTTGGTTTCAGAGATATAAGCCAAAATCTACATTTTACCCCTATGTTCTATTTTTAGCCATGGCGGCCATCTTAGTTGGTTGGCGGGATCACCGGACACATTTTTTAAACTAGATACCCCAATGATGATTGTGGCTAAGTTTGGTTTGATTTGGCCCAGTAGTTTCAGAGGAGAAGATTTTTGTAAAAGTTTACGGACGACGGACGCAGGACGACGGACGACGGACGCAAAGTGATGAGAAAAGCTCACTTGACCTTTCAGGTCAGGTGAGCTAAAAATGACCTAGAATAAGTCAACCAGAAGTGACCTTAAGTAAACCGGAAGAAGCCATTTTTTGCATCAATTCAATGTAAAAATATCTAGAACCACTTATTTTTGGAATCAGTGTCAAGTGAACTAAAGTGAACTTTCATATAATACTGGAAGTGAAAGTTTTCAAACTGGAAGAAGCAAATTATCTCCCTTATTTTAAGCAAAAGTGTATAGAAACCAAAATTTTTGAAATCAGCTTTAGATACGCTATCGTCTGACACCAGAAGGGATATTTTAAACCGGCTCTTAATATTTTCATATCAAAATATGTGCATTTGGGGTTGAAAGACCTTCAATTGTTCTCTGAACAACTGGTTTTTAGTTTTAATTTTTTTTTCTTCCGCCTAATTTTTTTCTTTCTCTGTTTGATTGTTTCGCAAGATGTCACTTAGATCATGTAGATATTTGGTATATGATATCAAACAGTTTATACGCTTTGGAAACTGACACTGCTAAACCGAATACTTTTCCTTGTAAGAGTTATCTCCCGAACAGTGTTTTTCTTGTTATTTCTAATACTTCACAACTGCAGAAGAAAACGACAAATTTATTTTTTCCAAATTGCTCGTTATATCCTCAGGATGTTTTGTTTAATTTTGACCGAAGCTATTTAGAGATTCCATATGAAAGTTATTTCCCCCTACTGTATTTGATATAAGTGAAATGCATTTGTAACTGGCAAACCATGAGTGATAGAGACCTAGGGTCTTTTGATTTGAGGCCCAGGGTCCACCAAAAAGAAAATGAGGTCAAGGTGAAAGGTCAAGGTCATGTTCTGAATTTTTATTTTGGCTTATTATAGCTTCTCCTCAGAAAGCGTATAAGATATCGATAATATATTTTTACTGAATTGTTAATTGCAACATGTCGTTAAACTTAAATTTTGGTTGAAATGGTACGTTGCTTTTAATAGGAGTTTTCTCCCCTCTTATATTTAAAATTAGCTTCATTGTCACATAACTCATTAACCATATATAGCTGAGACCTAGGGACTTTTGATTTGAAGTCCTTGCTCTATGACCTTAAGATTGAGGTCAAGGTCAAAGTTTAATTTGAAGTTCTAGATTTTGTTGAAACTTCTCATTAGGACCTGATAAAGTCAAAGGGCTTTTGCATTGGGTTGCTGACATGTGACCTTGAAGAAGGTCAATGAAGTAAGCCATTTTTGCTTTTTTTTCATGGAAAAGTAACCAGAAACCATTAATTTTTTTAATCAACATACAAAAACGGATCATTTGAGACCAGAAGTGACCTTTTAAAAACCGGAAGTAGCTTACTATCTCCCTTATTTCAGACATGAGTATTTAGAAACAATGTATTTTTTGGAATCAGTGTGAATAAAGCTAACCTAAGAGACAGGAAGTGACATTTTCCAAACTGGAAGTTGCAAATTATCTCCCTAATTTCATGCAAAAGTATATAGAAACCATACATTTTTGGAATCAGTGTGAATAAAGCTATCATATATGACTGGAAGTGACATTTTATATACCGGAAGTAGTAAATTATCTCCCTTATTTCAAACAAAAGTATATAGAGACCATATATTTTTTTAACCAGTATGATGAAATCTATGATTGGATGCGAATAGTTACTTTCAGTAAACCGCAGGAAGCTTCTTATCAATTATTTAGAAATTTGATGTGGAAAGACTTTCAATTGTTCTCTGAACATTAGGTTTTTAATTAGTATTTGAATTGGTTGTTATATGTAAATTAAACACTTACCGCCTGTAAGTAGTGCTTTAATTTGTATCTTTATTCGCCAATTGCTTGTATCCAAGTCCACTTTTAAATGTCTTGTTATTTCTCCCTATGAATCTCAGAAACTTTCCTATAAATTCACAATCAAGATTTTTCTGTGCTCGTTGCAGCCTGGTAATCCAAATAACTTTCAGTTATAAAAGAAAACAGTGTATTGTAGAGTTGTGGCACTACTATTTCCAAAAACACCATTAACTCACAAGTGTTCTTCATCCTTGTCTGACATTGGATCAGCTCTGCATGTTTTCGTTCCTAGTCCCTTGGACAACCCAAAAAATGTTTGTTGATAATAACATTCATGTCTGAGGTGTCTGAGTAAACAAATGATATAATATAGAGTTTTGGGAGGGTAATCACCTCCCTTCTCTTTCTAGCTTCCATAATAAAGCGCTGAAGCCAGATATTCATACTCTCAGTGTCCATGAGATGCAAACCATGAACTTTGTCATCATGTGTAGTTTTTGCTAATCATGACATCTACTCATTAAATACTGCAACTTACCACTTCGTGCTTTTTTAGGTGTAAGCATTTATTTGAGCGAAATTGAGTTCTATTTCCTTCTCGGAAACTGGAGGAACTAAACAACTGTATTACTCAAACTTAGGTTTTTTTCTAATTTGGGCTGATTGTCAACATTCAACCAATGCTAAAGGTTTTCCTCGAGGATAAATCCTAGCTCAATCCAGCAAAATGTCAAAACCAGTTTCAAAAATATCATGTGCTACGTAATCTTCGTTAAAAGGAGCCATAAAAACACCAGGACTGTTTCCTGTTTGACAAAATGAAACATCTTCCATGTACTCTTCTTCAATTTCTGCCACGCTTGTGACAAGCTAATGTCATCAATCTCTAAAATGACCATGTTAAATCCGTCTTTCATGACTTAACCTACAGAATTATCATAGCGATAAATCATATTTTAAAGATTGTGCAGTTTTTTCCCTATAATCATTCTATCAAAAGTTGTATTTCATTTGCCAGTGACCTTTGATAGATGTCATCGCCCATTAATTTTACAAACCATATATAGCCATCCCTTACTCATTAATATATTTTATGCACTCACATGTCCTGCAAAATTCTTCCAGCATCTAGTATGTGTGAAGCCAAAAAACAGACAACCAATCAATGTAGGTCTGCCATTTTAACATAATTCAGGAAAATTCTATCTTTTTCAGTTTTTGACTTTACATTTACCCTAGCAAAGGCATATTTATCTGTTCCTTAAAGTACCATGTGAAGTAATTACTTTAAAAACAAGCCCCAATTAAATACCCTCATCATTAAAAAATTGACCGATGGTTTATTAGTTTGGTGATGTCTTAGGGTTAGATAAGAGTCAATTACCAATCCACTATTGTGTAATGCCTAATCACTTGATATAACTTATCAATGTATTTTATAGGAGTAACACAACGGGTGTTGCATGTGGAGCAGGATCTGTGCTTACCCTTCCGGAACACATGAGATCATCCCCAGTTTTTGGTAGGATTCGTGTTGCTCAGTCTTTAGTTTGTTAATTGTCTTTTGGTCTTTTTGCGCCATGGGGTTGTCAGTTTGTTTTCGACTTATGAGTTTGAATGTCCCTTTGGTATCTTTTGCCTCTCTTTTATTAGTTGTCTGACAGCTGAGATTAACATGTCCACCCAACAGGTATACTCTTTTGTAATGTACAAAGATCAATCTTTTTGAAGTTGTTTCTCTTATTTCACTCATTTGTATCTAAATGATTTTAGCAAAAATTATTTAATATATCAAAGAAAATGGTTAGATAATAAAATCAAAAAGGTTTTTGAGGGAAAATTAATTTAAAAAAAAAACCTGTTGTTAACCAAGTAACAAGTGTGCACATGTGCATAGGTGTAAAATGTAATTATATGTACAAGCATTTTGTCGATGTTAAGTCAACATCCTGTATAAAAAAAAAGTGCTTTGCAAAAACAAAAGTATAGTTTCTTATCCGTGTGTTATTGCATTCATGACAAGAGGCTGTCAGAGTGACAGCAAACCAGATTTTCCTGCAGAGGTCGAACCCTGAACAGTTGAGCAAGTATGGACACTACATTTAAGCTTAAAACAGCTCTGAATTTGGATTGTGATTGAATATTTGACACAGCATAGGTTTGTGACACAAAGTGAATGTGGTTTAAGAACTGAAATACTTGAAATTGGACATTTAAATACCTATTATGGTCCAATATCAAAAATCTAAGTACATATTAGAATCAGCATATCAAAGAACTCCAAGAATTCAATTTTTGATAAATCAGACAAAAGTTTAATTTAAGACCCTTTGGACCTCAATGTGGACCAATTTGATAAAGGAGCCCACAATAGAATCAAATACCACAAATATTTACTTCTATATAAATGTATGCGTATGGAAGCTCCAATGTACCTAGTTCAAAAGTTTAAACTGAAATCAGATAATAATCCTTACTCCTTGAGAGGTGTCACTCAAGGTAATCTGATAGTTCCTAAGCCAAAAGCTGAGCTATTTAAGAAATCTTTTGTTTATTCTGGATCAGTGTTATGGAATGGATTACCACACAAAATGCGTAAAGCTCAAAACACTTATACTTTTAAACAAAGTATCAAGAAGTACTTAACACAGTCCTGATAAGATTATCTTTTCTACAATGTATTTGTATATTCTTTTATTTTTATTTTTATTTGATTTTTTGACTACATGTGCATCTTGAACAGCCTTATATCTTATCATGTTAGTAATATTACATTGAACTAATTGACTGTAAATTAACTATGTGTAAATATCTGTTTTTGATTGTATTGTAATTTGTATGTGAGGGCCTCAGGGAAGATTAGTTTATTGTAACTAACTGAGTTTACCCTCTTTAAATAAAGAATTTATTATTATATTATTATTATTATTATAATCCAAAATCTCTCAATACATGGTTAGATTCAGCATTTCAAAAAAATCCATTAATTATTTTTTTGTTGAATCAAACAAAGTTTAATTTTGGACCCTGATTTGGACCAACTTGAAAACTGGGCCCAAAAATCTAATATTTAAATACAGGTTTAGATTCAGCATTTGAAAGAACCCTATATATATTTAATTTATGTTGAAATGAAACACAGGTTAATTTTATCCATAATATTTTCTGTGCAAAGGGAAATAACTCAAACTGGATAAATAGTTCTCTAAAATAAGATATGATGCAATTTTTCAAATTATAATCAATAATATAATAACAACAACAAGTGATGACTAAGTTCTCTAAAATTAGATATGATTTAACACTCAAACATTGTTAGAATCAGCATATCAAAGAACCAAAGAATTCAATTTTTGATGAAATTAATCAAAAGTGTAATTTAGGACCCTTTGGACCTCAATGTGGTATTATGTTATTAATAATGAAAAGAAATACAGGTTTAGATTAAGCATTTCAAAGAACCCTATATATATTTAATTTATGTTGAAATCAAACAGTTTAATTTTGGACCCCAATTTGGCCCAAAATCAGAAATCTAAATATATGTTTATTAATAGACAATATAAGCTTAGTTTTTAAAGGAGTTTACTACATCAAAAAAAAAATATATAGCATTCAGAAAATTAGTTTTTACAGAATAACAAACAAACTTTCTACAAACAATTTACCAAAGAAAAGTAGAAAAAAATCCAAAATTTTATTTATCATTAATACAATGTCATTTCAAAATCTATAAAACTTATCAGTAACAAGAAATAATTGTAACAGAATGCTGTTACGAAGTCTCCCAAACAAAGCTCCAATAATTCGTCATTCCCATTGTCACTTGACATTGGGCAATGTCCAGTACAAATTGGTTTATGATATGCATTAGTGACGCCAATGGATTGACCCTGTATGTCATTCAAATCTTCTTGAAATTACGAACAGGAATTTATATGGTTTAGGGGTGGTAAATCTCGACTGTTTACAAGTGGGACTCGCCTTCTGTTTCATTTGATTTGTTTTATTGTCCCATACAAGAATATATATGGTTTCGGGGTGGGGATCTTGACCGTTTACAAGTTTTCAAAAAAAAAGGGGGGTGGGGGTGACCCCAGGGGACTCCCCCTCAATTTCATTTGATTTGCTTTGTTGTCCTATTCAAGAATATATATGATTTAGGGGTGGGGATGTCGACCGTTTACAAGTTCTTAAACAGATGGGGGTGACCCCAGGGGACTCACCTTATATTTCATTTGATTTGTTTTATTGTCCCATACAAGAAGATATATGGTTTCGGGGTGGGGATCTTGACCGTTTTTAAGTTTTCAAAAAGAAGGGGGGTGGGGGGTGAACCCGGGGACTCCCCAAATATTTCATTTGATTTGTTTTTTTGTCCCATACAAGAATATATATGGTTTAGGGGTGGGGATCTCAACCATTTACAAGATAAAAGCACATTCTCAAATTGAAGGGGGGTGGGGGTAAGAATATATATGGTTTAGGGAGACTTAATTATCTACAAAATGTCTAATAATGAACAGTAAATTTCAAATTTCAATTATACAGTCCTTCTAGTAAATTTCAAACTTTATATATACAGTCCTACAGATCTTATCAGGAAACAGAAAATTTTCAAATAAATCTGTCACTCCAATGATATTATATGCTAAGATATAACCCAGATCTAATTAATAATAAATAATGTAATTAACTTCAAAATGTCTAATAATATAGCTTATAATCATTACCACTTAGGAAATAGATAAATTTCAAATAAATCTGTCACTCCAATTTTTATTGTGAGATAAGACATTATGCTTAGGCATAAAAAAGATAACAAGAGTAAAATATTTTAAAATTCCACTTTTGGATATTAAAAATGGCGATAAGTCACAATGGAGATATACTAAAATCTTGAAAATTGAACAAGACCTTCATTAAGTCCCAGGACTTCCACAATATTTCATTTGATTTGTTTTATTGTCCCATACAAGAATATATATGGTTTAGGGGTGGGGATCTTGACCGTTTACAAGTTTTCAAAAAGAAAGGGGGTGGGGGTGACCCCCATGGACTTCCCCTATATTTCATTTGATTTGTGTTATTGTCCCATACAAGAATACATATGGTTTAGGGGTAGGGATCTGGACCATTTACAAGTTCTTAAACAGGAGGGGCTGGGGTGTGACCCCAGGGGACTCGCCTTCTATTTCATTTGATTTGTTTTATTGTCCCATACAAGAATATATATGGTTTCGGGGTGGGGATCTTGACCGTTTACAAGTTTTCAAAAAAAAGGGGGGTGGGGGTGGCCCCCATGGACTTCCCCTATATTTCATTTGATTTGTGTTAGTCCCATACAAGAATATATATGATTTAGGGGTGGGGATCTGGACCGTTTACAAGTTCTTAAACAGGAGGGGGTGGGGGGTGACCCCAGGGGACTCTCCTTATATTTCATTTGATTTGTTTTATTGTCCCATACAAGAATATATATGGTTTTGGGGTGGGGATCTTGACCGTTTACAAGTTTTCGAAAAAAAGGGGGGTGGGGTGACCCCAGGGGACTCCCCCTCAATTCCATTTGATTTGTTTTATTGTCCTATTCAAGAATATATATGGTTTAGGGGTGGGGATCTCGACCGTTTACAAGTTCTTAATCAGATGGGAGGTGGTGGTGACCCCAGGGGACTCACCTTATATTTCATTTGATTTGTTTTATTGTCCCATACAAGAAGATATATGGTTTAGGGGTGGGGATCTCAACCATTTACAAGATAAAAGCACATTCTCAAATTGAAGGGGGGTGGGGGTAAGAATATATATGGTTTAGGGAGACTTAATTATCTAAATAATGTCTAATAATGAACAGTAAATTTCAAATTTCATTTATACAGTCCTTCTAGTAAATTTCAAACTTTATATATACAGTCCTACAGATCTTATCAGGAAACAGAAAATTTTCAAATAAATCTGTCACTCCAATGATATTATATGCTAAGATATAACCCAGATCTAATTAATAATAAATAATGTAATTAACTTCAAAATGTCTAATAATATAGCTTATCATCATTACCACTTAGGAAATAGATAATTTTTCAAATAAATCTGTCACTCCCAATTTTCATTGTGAGATAAGACATTATGCTTAGTCATAAAAAAGATAACAAGAGTAAAATATTTAAAAATTCCACTTTTGGATATTAAAAATGGTGATAACTCACAAAGGAGATATACTAAAATCTTGAAAATTGAACTAGACCTTCATTAAGTCCCAGGAAACAACATATTCAAATTTGAAAAAAATTTGTTAAAGCGTTTTCATGTTATTGTGCTGACACTGTTTGGCAGCGCCCGTAGATCCGCTCAGCCGCCCGCCGTACATCACCATTTTAATAACCGATATTTCCTTCGATAATCCGGTTAAAAAGTATGGTGTGCAAGTCAGTTTGCTGATGTTGATTTTTTAAAAGGATGCACTGTCAATTAAAAGAAGTTAAAATTTAAGAGTAAACATCAGTTCACAGAATCTATATCGAAGTACGAAGTTATCAATTTTGTATCAGTCATTGTTCAATTAGTACCTTTATTGCATTGTGTTACAAAGTTGAATGTTTTATATACTTGAATGGCTAAGTCTTACCATAAAACAGGTGTACGTAAACTTTCTTGTAAAAGAAAATCCTTTATATTATCAAAATCTTCATAAGTGTACTGCTATTGAATTATTGTCTTCCCGTACATTAATTGGCCTATATTTTTCCGTATGCAGTGACCTTAACTACGAGACCTCTCGTTAGAACATGGACATTGCACAGCACAAGTGCGAGGGGAAAACCATGATGAAAGAATGTAAACAATGGTGCACTGGATGGTAAATAGTAACTACTGATTCTTAAAGAACAAATTTAATACAACAAATCATTTAACAACTGCTAAGGAAAAGTTTAATTAACAAATGGGAACGCATGGAAAATTAAAAAAAAGTTATCCTGGCTCTATCAATTCACTTATTTGTCATGTGCTCCGCGTTGATTGTTTATCAATGTCACGATTTGGTAAAGTTTGGCAACAAACTCAAGAGTTATTATTATTTGTATATAATATGTTAAAGATTCGTAATAAATATAAAAAGATGTGTATACAGGACTTAGTTATAAGAAGATGTGGTATGAGTGCCAATGAGACAACACTCCATCCAAGTCAAAATTTATAAAAGTAAACCATTATAGGTCATAGTACGGTCTTCAACACGGAGCCTTGGCTCACACTGAACAGTAAGCTATAAAGGGCCCCAAAAAATTACTAGTGTAAAACCATTCAAACGGGAGAAACCAATTTAGTATATATGCATGCATTGGTTCAATAATTATGATAACATTAAGATTACAAGAAACTTGTTTAATATGACTTTAAAAAAACATTCCAAACGGGATTAATAAAATGGCTGGCTAAAAAATATTTGGAAGCCCCGACTCAAAGCCATGCTTTTCGTGCATAAAATACATTAATTCGTAAAGACAGGCTATATGTAACATGTATAACTTTTTAAAAACAAATTCCTATAAACTTTTATGCAAAAAACTTTTATTTTATGAATGAAAATGTGCATATATTTCAATTATGTACATCCCCATTGAAAGGATCTGGCATACTGTACTTGCGTGAAATTATTGTTATCTATAACCAGTGACACAAATGATAAAGTTAATAGTTTGGTAATAGTAACAACATACTATGGTGCCCAAGATTAAAACTAAAATCACAAAAATTTGTAACAAGAATAGACACTTTGCCGTGCTCGCATTCTCACATTTCCATTTTAGTGAACCGTGAGATCAGGGACGAACCATAACTAAAATATCATCATAATTACATGAATTAACATGTCTCACATTTCCATTTCAGTGAACCGTGAGATCAGGGACAAACCATAACTAAAAGATCATCATAATTACATGAATTAATATGTCTCACATTTCCATTTCAGTGAACCGTGAGATCAGGGACAAACCATAACTAAAAGATCATCATAATTACATGAATTAACAAGATTAAATTTCAAGTTGAGATTGCTGATTTTAAGTTTAAACAGCTGTTAAACTGTCTACATTTTGTCCAAATTTGACAGCATCATTCACTAAGCTTAATACTAAGATTTCGCATATCAGTCACTTTTTGGGCAGTAACACATGTCAATTCATTCCAGTCAGGCATAGATACTGCCAATATAGTTTCAGCCAGAAAATCCAGCGAAAAATAAATAAATTGCTTCGCTGAGCCCAGCTGTATATGACCGCAGATGTCCAACCCTGAAAAGTTGGAGCCAAAATGGACACAATATTCATGCTCGATACAGGTCTGAATTTGGATTGTAATTAAATTTTTGACACATAATAGGTTTCTGACACAGAATAACTGTAGTCAAAGAACTTCAAATTGGTTATATGATTTGAATTTATATTCAATTTTTTGCTTTTGTGCAATACACTGTGCTGTTGCGCAATACTTAGCAAATCTGTTTTCAGACTATATACAAAGAATTAGCAAAATAAATTGTGACCCCCAATTTTTTTGTTGGAAAATTGATAAAATATCTTAAATCTTGAGGGAAAAAACTTGATCGGCACTGATTTTCAAACTCTTCAAAGACATTGCTGATATAAACCTATGATATAAGTTTCATAAAATTCTGGCAAGAATTGTACACATGAGAGCGCTAATATTTTCCATATCATCAATATTTCCAAGGGGCATAACTCTTTTAAAAGTAATTGATCAGCACTGATTTTCGAACTCTTCAAAGACATTGCTGATATTAATCTATGATATAAGTTTCATATAAATCTGGCAAGAATTGTACACATGAGAGCGCTAACGATGCAATTTTCCATATAATTAATGTTTCCAAGGGCATAACTCTTTTAAAAATAATTGATCGGCACTGATTTTCAAACTCGTCCAAGACATTGCTGATTTAAACCTATGATATAACTTTCATAAAAATCTGGCAAGAACTGTACATGTGAGAGCGCAAACAAGACCGGATGGACAGATGGACAGACGGACTGACGGCCGGAATTTCTATGTCCCCCGCAACACTATGCGCAGGGGACAATAACTCCTTTTATTCATAACACTATAAGAACAACTAAGTAACAATTGCTTAAAATTAATTCAGTCATAAAATATTTAATAAAATGCTTCGCTGGGCGCAGCTTGATACGACCACAGAGGTCGAACCCTGAACAGTTGGGGCAAGTATGGACACAACATTCAAGCTTGATACAGCTCTGAATTTGGATTGTGATTAAATATTTGACACAGCATAGGTTTCTGACACAGAAAGAATGTGGTCTAAGAACTTCAATTTTTTTAATTTACCTATTATGGTCCAATGTCCAAAATCAAAATACATGGTTAGATTCAGCATATCAAAGAACTCCAATAATTCAATTTTTGATGAAATCAAACAAAGTTTAATTTTGGACCCTTTTGACCACTATATGAACCAATTTGATAGCGGGGTCCACAAATAAAAAATCTAGATACATGGTTAGATTCAGCATACCAAAAAACCCCATATATTCAATTTTTGTTGAAATCAAACAAAGTTTAATTTTGGACCCCAATTTGGACCAACTTGAAAACTGGGCCGAAAATCTAAAATCTAAATACATGTTTAGATTCAGCATATCAAAGAACCCCATATATTCAATTTTTGTTGAAATCAAACAAAGTTTAATTTTGGACCCCAATTTGGACCAACTTGAAAACTGGGCCAAAAATCTAAAATCTAAATACATGTTTAGATTCAGCATATCAAAGAACCCCATATATTCAATTTTTGTTGAAATCAAATAAAGTTTAATTTTGGACCCCAACTTTGACCAACTTGAAAACTGGTCCCATAATCAAAAATATAAACACATGTTTAGATTCAGCATATCAAAGTACCCCAAGAATTCAATTTTTGTTAAAATCAAACTAAGTTTAATTTTTGACCCTTTGGACCTTAATGTAGACAAATTTAAAAAACGGGACCCAAAATTAAAAATCTAAAAACACGGTTAGATTTGGCATATTAAAGAACCCCAATAATTCAATTTTTGATTAAATCAAACAAAGTTTAATTTTGGACCCTTTTGACCTCAATATGAACCAATTTGATAGCGGGCCCACAAATAAAAAATCTAAATACATGGTAAGATTCAGCATATCAAAGAACCCCATATATTCAATTTTTGTTGAAATCAAACAAAGTTTAATTTTGGACCCCGATTTGGACCAACTTGAAAACTGGGCCAAAAACTAAAATCTAAATACATGTTTAGATTCAGCATATCAAAGAACCCCATATATTCAATTTTTGTTGAAATCAAACAAAGTTTAATTTTGGACCCCAACTTGGACCAACTTGAAAACTGGGCCCATAATCAAAAATCTAAACACATGTTTAGATTCAGCATATCAAATAACCCCAAAAATTCAATTTTTGTTAAAATCAAACTAAGTTTATTTTTGGACCCTTTGGACCTTAATGTAGACAAATTTAAAAAACGTGACCCAAAATTAAAAATCTAAATACACGGTTAGATTTGGCATATCAAAGAACCCCAATAATTAAATTTTTGATGAAATCAAACAAAGTTTAATTTTGGACCCTTTTGACCTCAATATGAACCAATTTGATAGCGGGTCCACAAATAAAAAATCTAAATACATGGTAAGATTCAGCGTATCAAAGAACCCCATATATTCAATTTTTGTTTAAATCAAACAAAGTTTAATTTTGGACCCCAATTTGGACCAACTTGAAAACTGGGCCAAAAATCTAAAATCTAAATACATGTTTAGATTCAGCATATCAAAGAACCCCATATATTCAATTTTTGTTGAAATCAAACAAAGTTTAATTTTGGACCCCAACTTGGACCAAGTTGAAAACTGGGCCCATAATCAAAAATCTAAACACATGTTTAGATTCAGCATATCAAACAACCCCAAGAATTCAATTTTTGTTAAAATCAAACTAAGTTTAATTTTGGACCCTTTGGACCTTAATGTAGACAAATTTAAAAAACGGGACCCAAAATTAAAAATCTAAATACACGGTTAGATTTGGCATATCAAAGA
The DNA here is from genome assembly GCF_021869535.1 of Mytilus californianus. Taxonomy (NCBI): domain Eukaryota; kingdom Metazoa; phylum Mollusca; class Bivalvia; order Mytilida; family Mytilidae; genus Mytilus; species Mytilus californianus. The sequence continues at coordinate 72,025,596 of NW_026262734.1, forward strand.
ACTCCAATAATTAAATTTTTGATGAAATCAAACAAAGTTTAATTTTGGACCCTTTTGACCACTATATGAACCAATTTGATAGCGGGGTCCACAAATAAAAAATCTAAATACATGGTTAGATTCAGCATACCAAAGAACCCCATATATTCAATTTTTGTTGAAATCAAACAAAGTTTAATTTTGGACCCCAATTTGGACCAACTTGAAAACTGGGCCAAAAATCTAAAATCTAAATACATGTTTAGATTCAGCATATCAAAGAACCCCATATATTCAATTTTTGTTGAAATCAAACAAAGTTTAATTTGGACCCCAACTTGGACCAACTTGAAAACTGGGCCCATAATCAAAAATCTAAACACATGTTTAGATTCAGCATATCAAAGAACCCAAAGAATTCAATTTTTGTTAAAATCAAACTAAGTTTAATTTTGGACCCTTTGGACCTTAATGTAGACCAATTTAAAAAACGGGACCCAAAATTAAAAATCTAAATACACGGTTAGATTTGGCATATCAAAGAACCCCAATAATTCAATTTTTGATGAAATCAAACAAAGTTTAATTTTGGACCCTTTTGACCTCAATATGAACCAATTTGATAGCGGGGTCCACAAATAAAAAATCGAAATACATGGTTAGATTCAGCATATCAAAGAACCCCATATATTCAATTTTTGTTGAAATCAAACAAAGTTTAATTTTGGACCAACTTGAAAACTGGGCCAGAAATCAAAAATCTAAAAACATGTTTAGATTCAGCATATCAAAGAACCCCATGTTTTCAATTTTTGTTAAAATCAAACAAAGTTTAATTTTGGACCCTTTGGACCTTAATGTAGACCAATTTGAAAACTGGACCCGAAATTAAAAATCTAAATACACGGTTAGATTCGGCATAACAAATAAATAAATGTGGTCAAAGATTTTACAAATCTAATGCGCCATACTGGTCTTCCTTTATAAATATGCATTTCTTTAAACATAATTTAAAAGCAGTGTAAGGGAAGTAACCAAAACGTTGTATTTGGATTACCTCCCTTACACTGTTTTAAATTATCTTAATTGTTCATTAACCATTACTTTATACATAATTTAAAAGCAGTGTAAGGGAGATAATTTCAATGATGTATTTGATTTATCTCCCTTACACTGCTTTAAATTATGTTTTGTACTAAAGTATTTGTCCATTAATGAGGACAACCTTGTTTTTCCCCCTTTTTTGCCCCTAATTCTTAAACGGTTTGAGCAATAACCCCCCAAAGCAAATCCTAACCATCCCTTTGTGGTATGGAAACTTGTAGTATAATTTCAGAGAGATCCATACACCGTTCCACAGTTATTGTCTGGAAACTAGAAAATGCTTATTTTTGGCCCCTAATTCCTTAACTGTTGGTACCATAACCCCCAAAATCAATCCCCACCTTCCTTTTGTGGTATTGAACCTTATGGTAAAATTTCATAGAGATCCATTCACTTAAACTAAAGTTAGAGTGCGAAAACTAATGCGTCTTCGGACGACGACGCCGGACGACGACGACAACGACGCCAACGTCATACCAATATACGACCACAAAAATTTTTTTGCGGTCGTATAAAAATTGACTTAATTTCTAGTGAGTCATCAAGTGATATAAATTTCCAATCTTAAAATTTGATTGTAAAAAAAAAATAAAACCTGTGTCACCTCTGTGCTTGCTGCTATAATTGTAAAAGGGTAATTTTTACTTCCAAAAAACTGACTAAAGTCCATTTATTCGTAAAATATTTTCAACTTCATTTCAACTAAAGTATGTATAGATAAGCAAAAGATTTTCAGCTGTGGTGTTGATCATATTAGACAACTTTGTGTGACAATAAACTAGAGGCTCTAAAGAGCCTGTGTCGCTCACCATGGTCTATGTGCATATTAAACAAAGGACACAGATGGATTCATGACAAAATTGTGTTTTGGTGATGGTGATGTGTTTGTAGATCTTACTTTACTGAACATTCTTGCTCCTTACTATTATCTCTATCTATAATGAACTATGCGAATTGACCCCCCCCCCCCCAAAAAAAATTTACCCCGTTTTTTTGCGTTTGTGCAACACACTATGCTGTTGAATATTAACCCCCCAAAAAAAATATTTGAAGAATTTTTCTTTTAATTTCTGAAATCTGAAATGAGAAAAATTGTCCCACTCCAATTTTTTTCACCTCCCCCCTTTCCCTTATTCCATAAAATAATTATTTCCCTCAAGTTATGGTCAGTATCTCAGACAACCATCATTTCTCAATACATAATTTACAAGCAGTGTAAGGGAGGTAATCAAACATTGTTTATTTAAATTGATTAGGATTTTGATTTGGATTACCTCCCTTACACTGCTTTTAAATTGTCTCAATTGTCCTTTAACCAGAAAAACCCTTGTTTTTCCCCTTTTTTTGCCCCTAATTCCTAAATGGTTTGAGCCATAACCCCCCAAAGTCATCCCTTTGTAGTATGGAAACTTGTGGTATAATTTCAGAGAGATTCATACACTTTAACACAAGTTATTGTCTGGAAACTACAAAAATGCTTATTTGGGCCCCTTTTTTGGTCCCTAATTCCACAGTTGGGACCATAACCCCCAAAATCAATCCCAACCTTCCTTTAGTGGTTATAAACCTTGTGTTAAAATTTCATTGATTTCTATTTACTTATACGAAAGTTATTATCCGGAAACCATCTGTCTTCGGACGACGCTGACGACAATGACGACAACGTGATACCAATATATGACCAAAATATTTTTAATTTTTGCGGTCGTATTAAAAACCAGTAATGAAAGATTTATGGGAAATAGCTACAAACAGGCCATAAGACAGTTTCGGTTAAGCTGCCTATTTATTCATCAATTATTTTTTTATTTGATTGATAAATTTAAACCAAGATAGAACTCTTTAAAGTGAAAGGGAAACTGTTTTTATTTATATATTTGCAAAAAATTTACTAGTTATGTCCCCTTTGCTCTTTTATGTCTCCTGTTTCCAAGAGTTTATGTTATAACACTGTACCTTTTGTGGATTTGGATGACAGTTCAAAGGCAGATTTGCAATCATTTCTTGGTATGCAAACTCATCTCTTTCTGTTATCTGTATCACTCCATCTAGTACCAGCACATTTCCAAAACTTTTACTGTGAAAAGAATAAATGTGTAATCATTTTGTATTGCATTTCAAATGCAGTATTACTATAGAATATCTTTATATCACTATGCAATGTATCACAATTCATATTATATAATTGTCCATTTGTATTGTATATTTTTCTATTTCTATTCTAAACTTTGCCCGATAGTATTGTATATTTGTTCATTTGTATTATACTTTTTTCAAATATTTGTTCATTCAATTTGTATATTCTTTTTTGTATTCTATAATTGTTCATATATCATTATAACTTTTCCAACAAATATTCTTAGGACTCTAAAATGTGATGGTATTCTAATGTATGATGGTTTTTGCTAAAGTGTTATGGTGTTACATGCTAAAATTTGATTGTCATACTACTGTAACTGATAAGCTAAAGTCTGATGGTCTAGCATGCTAAAGTGTGTTTGTTTTGCTTCAGCTTTAAATGTTGTCGTGTTTAACCTTATTGTCTGTAACAGCTGTCACATACATGACATAAGGGGAAAAGTACAAGTATGAACTTAATATTTTCTATGCAAATAGACAAATATACAAAAATAGCAATGATAATAAAATTGAGAATGGAAATGGGGAATGCGTCAAACGGGAAAGCAACCAGGCCAAAGAGCAGAAAACAGCCCAAGGCCACCAATGGGTCAACACAGTGAGAAAATCCTGCATCCAAAACAAAAGGCAAAATATTACCTGCAAATGACTAATACATGCTTACATATGCCAATACAGGCAACATATTGACATCTTAAAATAAACTGTTGACAGAGATATATCTCACCTTTTTGTAATTTTGATAATATAATGCAAATATTGAATCCAAATGGCAATATTTAAACATGCAAACTATTCAAATTCAATGAACCATGACTTATGGTGCAGAACCAAATAATCCAATGGAATTGAGAAATGCCAATGCTTATAAAACTGCATACCAAATACCATTGACTTACAAGTGGTTCTCTTTACAATAACCTAAACACAAACTTTAATTTGTAAACAATATGAAAGTTTAAAGTCAATGAACCATGCTGAGGGGGTGGGGCCATATAATCACCATGTAAAAAAGAGTTGCAAATGCTTATTCAACTGCATACCTGCCATACCAAATATCATTGACTTAACATTAGCGGTTCCTCTTAAACTTATATAATCACAAACTTAACATGTAAACTATGCAAAACATTCAAAGTCAATAGACCATTTATTATACTGGACGATCTGTTATTATTATCTTTAAATTAAATGTCACAAACAATGATGTCATGTACATAATGAATGTGCTTCGCTGAGCGCAGCTGAATATGACCGCAGAGGTTCAACCCTGAACAGTTCGGGCAAAAATGGACACAATATTCAAGCTTGATACAGGTCTGAATTTAGATTGTAATTAAATATTTCACACATTATAGGTTTCTGGCACAGAATAAATGTAGTCAAAGAACTTGAAATTGGTTATATGATTTGAATTTATATTCAATTGAAGATTTCTTGCTGTTGTTCAATACACTGTGATGTTGCGCAATACTTAGCAAATCTGTTTTCAGACTATATACAAAGAATTAGCAAAATAAATTGTGACCCCCAATTTTTTTGTTGGAAAATTGATAAAATATCTTAAATCTTGAGGGAAAAAACTTGATCGGCACTGATTTTCAAACTCTTCAAAGACATTGCTGATATAAACCTATGATATAAGTTTCATAAAATTCTGGCAAGAATTGTACACATGAGAGCGCTAATATTTTCCATATCATTAATATTTCCAAGGGGCATAACTCTTTTAAAAGTAATTGATCAGCACTGATTTTCGAACTCTTCAAAGACATTGCTGATATTAATCTTTGATATAAGTTTCATAAAAATCTGGCAAGAATTGTACACATGAGAGCGCTAACGATGCAATTTTCCATATAATTAATGTTTCCAAGGGCATAACTCTTTTAAAAATAATTGATCGGCACTGATTTTCAAACTCGTCCAAGACATTGCTGATTTAAACCTATGATATAACTTTCATAAAAATCTGGCAAGAACTGTACATGTGAGAGCGCAAACAAGACCGGATGGACAGACGGACAGACGGACTGACGGCTGGAATTTCTATGTCCCCCGCAACACTATGCATAGGGGACAATAACTCCTTTTATTCATAACACTATAAGAACAACTAAGTAACAATTGCTTAAAATTAATTCAGTCATAAAATATTTAAAAATTGACTTAATTTCTAGTGAGTCATCAAGTGATATAAATTTCCAATCTTAAAATTTGATTGTAAAAAAAACTTAAACCTGTGTCACCTCTGTGCTTGCTGCTATAATTGTAAAAGGGTAATTTTTACTTCCAAAAAACTGACTAAAGTCCATTTATTCGTAAAATATTTTCAACTTCATTTCAACTAAAGTATGTATAGATAAGCAAAAGATTTTCAGCTGTGGTGTTGATCATATTAGACAACTTTGTGTGACAATAAACTAGAGGCTCTAAAGAGCCTGTGTCGCTCACCATGGTCTATGTGCATATTAAACAAAGGACACAGATGGATTCATGACAAAATTGTGTTTTGGTGATGGTGATGTGTTTGTAGATCTTACTTTACTGAACATTCTTGCTCCTTACTATTATCTCTATCTATAATGAACTTGGCCCGGTAGTTACAGTGGAAAATACTTTGTAAAAATTTACAAAAATTTACAAAATTTATAAAAATTGTAAAAAATTGACTATAAAGGGCAATAACTCCTTAAGGGGTCAATTGACAATTTTGGTCATGTTGCCTTATTTGTAGATCTAACTTTGCTGTACATTATTGCTGTTTACAGTTTATCTCTATCTATAATAATATTCAAGATGATAACCAAAAGCTGCAAAATTTTCTTAAAATTACCAATTCAGGGGCAGCAACCCAACAACGTGTTGCCTGATTGGTCTGAAAATTTCAGGGCAGATAGATCTTGACCTAATGAACAATTTTATCCTCATCAGATTTGCTCTAAATGCTTTGGTTTCAGAGATATGAGCCAAAAACTGCAATTTACCCTATGTACTATTTTTTAGCCATGTAGGCCATCTTGGTTCGCGAGCGGGGTCATCGGACACATTTTTTAAACTAGATACCCTCATGATGATTGTGGACAAGTTTGGTTAAATTTGTCTTAGTAGTTTCAGAGGAGAAGATTTTTGTAAAAAATTACAAAAATTTACGAAAAATGGTTAAAAATTGACTATAAAGGGCAATAACTCCTTAAGGGGTCAACTGACCATTTTGGTCATGTTGACTTATTTGTAGATCTTACTTTGCTGAACATTATTGCTGTTTACAGTTTATCTCTATAATATTATTCAAGATAATAACCAAAAACGGCAAAATTTCCTTAAAATTACCAATTCAGGGGCAGTAATCCAACAATGGGTTGCCTGATTGGTCTGAAAATCCAGGGCAGATAGATCTTGACCTAATGAACAATTTTATCCTCATCAGATTTGCTCTAAATGCTTTGGTTTCAGAGATATGAGCCAAAAACTGCATTTTACCCTATGTACTATTTTTTAGCCATGTCGGCCATCTTGGTTCGCGGGCGGGGTCATCGGACACATTTTTGTCGAGCCTTCGACTTTTGTCGAAAAAGCGAGACATAGCGATCCCACATTCCGTCGGCGTCGGCGTCGGCGTCGTCGTTGTCGTCGGCGGCGTCCACAAATATTCACTCTGTGGTTAAAGTTTTTGAAATTTTAACAACTTTCTTAAACTATCCTGGATTTCTACCAAACTTGGACAGAAGCTTGTTTATGATCATAAGATAATATTCAAAAGTAAATTTTGTTAAAAAAAATTCCATTTTTTCCGTATTTTACTTATAAATGGACTTAGTTTTTCTGCCAGGAAACATTACATTCACTCTGTGGTTAAAGTTTTTGAAATTTTAATAACTTTCTTAAACTATCCTGGATTTCTACCAAACTTGGAAAGAAGCTTGTTTATGATCATAAGATAGTATCCAGGAGTAAATTTTGTAAAAAAAAAATCCATTTTTTCCGCATTTTACTTATAAATGGACTTAGTTTTTCTGCCAGTTAACATAACATTCACTCTGTGGTTAAAGTTTTTAAAATTTTAACAACTTTCTTAAACTATCCTGGATTTGTACCAAACTTGGACAGAAGCTTGTTTATGATTAAAAGATAGTATCTAGAAGGAAATTTTGTTCCATTTTTTCCGTATTTTACTTATAAATGGACTTAGTTTTTCTTCCAGTTAACATTACATACAGTCTGCAGTTTAAGTTTTTAAAACATTTATTAGATTCATAAACTATCCTGGATTTTTACCAAACTTGGACAGAAGCTACTTACAATCAAAAGATAGTATAGAGAGGAATATTTTAATTAATTTTTTTCCTCATTTTTTGTTGAGCCTGTGATTAACAGCAAAAAGTAGGCGAGACACTGGGTTCCGCGGAACCCTTACGAATTTTTTAAACTAGATACCCTAATGATGATTGTGGACAAGTTTGGTCAAATTTGTCTTAGTAGTTTCAGAGGAGAAGATTTTTGTAAAAAATTACAAAAATTTACGCAAAATGGTTAAAAATTGACTATAAAGGGCAATAACTCCTTAAGGGGTCAACTGACCATTTTGGTCAAGTTGACTTATTTGTAGATCTTACTTTGCTGAACATTATTGCTGTTTACAGTTTATCTCTATCTATAATAATATTCAAGATAATAACCCAAAACGGCAAAATTTCCTTAAAATTACCAATTCAGGGGCAACCCAACAACATGTTGCCTGATTGGTCTGAAAATTTCAGGGCAGATAGATCTTGACATAATGAACAATTTTATCCTCATCAGATTTGCTCTAAATGCTTTGGTTTCAGAGATATGAGCCAAAAACTGCATTTTACCCTATGTACTATTTTTTAGCCATGTCGGCCATCTTGGTTCGCGGGCGGGGTCATCGGACACATTTTTTAAACAAGATACCCTAATGATGATTGTGGACAAGTTTGGTTAAATTTGTCTTAGTAGTTTCAGAGGAGAAGATTTTTGTAAAAGATTACAAAAATTTACGAAAAATGGTTAAAAATTGACTATAAAGGGCAATAACTCCTTGAGGGGTCAACTGACCATTTTGGTCATGTTGACTTATTTGTAGATCTTACTTTGCTGAACATTATTGCTGTTTACAGTTTATCTCTATCTATAATAATATTCAAGATAATAACCAAAAACGGCAAAATTTCCTTAAAATTACCAATTCAGGGGCAGCAACCCAACAACGGGTTGTCCGATTCATCTGAAAATTTCAGGGCAGATAAATCTTGACCTGATAAACAATTTTACCCCCATGTCAGATTTGCTCTAAATGCTTTGGTTTCAGAGATTTAAGCCAAAATCTACATTTTACCCCTATGTTCTATTTTTAGCCATGACGACCATCTTGGTTGGTTGGCCGGGTCACCGGAAAATTTTTTAAACTAGATACCCGAATGATGATTTTGGCCAAGTTTGGTCAAATTTGGCCCAGTAGTTTCAGAGGAGAAGATTTTTGTAAAAGTTAACGATGACGAACGACGACGACGGACTACGGACGCCAAGTGATGAGAAAAGCTCACTTGGCCCTTTGGGCCAGGTGAGCTAAAAAACTATTTTTTACGGAAAGATGAACTAAGATCCTGGGAAATGATTATTTAAAAAGAGGGAGAAACTTCACATATGATTCATTTTCATCAATCTCATTGTGGCTCATGATCAATAATATCATTAAAATTCGCCATAAATCTTTATCTTATCAAGAATGGTTTAGAAGGGGAATAAGGTATATGTAAATTATCTGATAGACCAAAATGTATCATATATTTCATTTGACAAATTTAAGCAAATCTATAACATGTAACATTAACATAATTACTACTGATTTTCTGAAATTTCTCTAGAAGACATCAGATTTACTGTTGGAAATCAAAAAGTAATCTTTGACACGATAAACTGTAATACACATTGTAATAGAAATGATTTCATATCATAAATTATTTTATTAAGTAATAAAAACAAGAGTGCACACGCTGAAATGTCTCGCCTTCCTTACTAATCATTGATATTATGTTGATAGTCCTAAATATAAAGCTTTTCTACAACTATCACATACACTTAACATGATCCAAGAAAATGAGGTCAAGGTCATATAAACCAAACAAGAAATACATGTACACCTTACAATCATTCAATACACTAAATATAGTTGACCTATTGTTTATAGTTTCTAAGATACAGACTTAACCAAGAAAACTAAACATTGACCAATGAACCATGAAAATCAGGTCAAGGTCAGATGAACCATGCCAGGCAGACATGTACAGCTTGCAATCCTTCCATACAACAAATAAAGTTTGATCTATTGCTTATAGTATTAGAAAAAAAGACCAAAACTCAAAAACTTAACATTGACCACTGAACCATGAAAATGAGGTCAAGGTCAGAAGACACCTGCCAGCTAGACATGTACACCTTACAATCATTCCATACACCAAATATAGTAGACCTTTTGCATACAGTATAAGAAAAACAGACCAAAACACAAAAACTTAACACTTAGCAATGAACCGTGAAAATGAGGTCAAGGTCAAATAAAACCTGCAAGACTGACACGTACATCATAAAATATTTCCATACACCAAATATAGATGACCTATTGCATATAGTATTAGAAAAAAAGACCAAAACTCAAAAACTTAACATTGACCACTGAACCATGAAAATGAGGTCAAGGTCAGAAGACACCTGCAAGCTAGACATGTACACCTTACAATCATTCCATACACCAAATATAGTAGACCTTTTGCATACAGTATAAGAAAAACAGACCAAAACACAAAAACTTAACTATAACCATTGAACCATGAAAATGAGGTCAAGGTCAGATGACACCTGCCAGTTGGACATGTACACCTTACAGTCCTTCCATACACCGAATATGCTAGACCTATTGCTTCTAGTATCTGAGATATGGACTTGACCACCAAAACTTAACCTTGTTCACTGAATCCATGAAACGAGGTCGAGGTTGAAAAGTTAAAACTGTCTGACGGGCATGAGGACCTTGCAAGGTATGCACATACCAAATATAGTTATCCTATTACTCATAATAAGAGAGAAATTAACATTACCCGGTACAAAAAAATTTAACTTTTTTTTCAAGTAGTCACTGAACCATGAAAATGAGGTCAAGGACAATGAACATGTGACAGATGGTAACTTCGTAACATAAGGCATCTATATACAAAGTATGAAGCATCCATGCAGGTCTTCCACCTTCTAAAATATAAAGCTTTTTAGAAGTTAGCTATTGCCGCTGCCGCCGTCGCCGGATCACTATCCCTATGTCGAGCTTTCTGCGACAAAAGTCGCAGGCTCGACAAAAATTGGAGGTTGTCTACATTTTTCCGAACCTAGAAGTTGTATGTATGATAAGTCGATGCTATTCCAAATTATTTACAATTTATTTCCAAGTAATAGGTAGTCTTAATTATTATTAAAGTCCTGTCATTGTAAATTTGTCTATAATTCCACTTTGCAAGAAAAATATGAAACTTCAAACTTCAAAATACTAAAACAGGAGGCTCCAAAGAGCCTGAATCGCTTCCCTGGTAAAAATATGCCATTTTGATATATCAAATTACTTTTATTGCAATCAGTTATGCTTGCTTATTTGTAAATCTATTAATTGGCATTCATGTAGATCTATGTACAATTTCAACTATGTTGACTTATTTGTAGATATTTAAGGAATGAATGTAATATTTTTTCTGTCTATGAAGAAATAACATAAAAAATGTGGTGCACCCGGGTATCGGATTATGATTATTTAAAGTGTGCACCACATTTTTGAGGTTATTTCAAATAGACAGAAAAAATATTACAATCAATCCTTATAATTTAATTCTAAATTCCATTTTTAAGGAGTAAATTATGAAAAAACATTGATGACGTCATGATCACATGACAGAATTATTTCTATGAGCGGAGACAAAAAACTTTCGGTCAATCAGAAGAAGTGTTACATCCAAATTTAATTATATCTTATTGTGTTGAATATGTTTGCTATTTACTGTTCCTCTCTTTCTATTATTGCCTCTGCAAAGTATGCAAAAATGGGTAAAAACCATCTTTCAAGGGAAATAACTCCTATAAGGGTTAAATTGATGATTTCTGCCATTATAACTTTTTTGATGATCTACTTTTGCTGAATATTTGCTCAATTTTTTTCTATTTATCATGTTTTCTGCAAAAATGGGAAAAAAACATCTTCCAAGTGCAATAACTCCTGTAAGGGGTCAATTGATAATTTGGGCCATTAAATTTATTTGTAGATCTTATTTTGCTGAACAATTTTGTAAAACAAATTCTCTTTATCTATTATAGTTTCTGAAAAAAATGCATCAAACAGAGATTTTTGGATTAACATCTTTCAGGACAATAACTCATATTTGGGGTCAATTGATAGTTTTGTCTATGCTGACTTATTGTACCGGTGGATCTTATTTTGCTCAACATTTTTACTGTTTACAGTTTATATCTATTATACTTTCTGCAAAAAAATTATAAAATGAGTAAAAATAGTCTGTCCATGGCAATAACTCCTATAAAGTATCAATTGACAATTTCGTCCATGTTGCCAAGTTATTTGTAGATCTAATTTTGCTGAACATTTTTTAAATTGAAAAATTCTCTCTATATACTCTAGTTTCCACAAAAAAATGCAAAAAAGGGTAAAAACTCCCAATAGAGGTCAATTGATGATTTCTGACAAGATCTGACAAGTTGACTTATTTGTAGAAATTATATTGTTCAGGTCATTTTTGCTCTTTGATATTTCACTCTATTAGTTAAAGTTTTCAAGATACCTACCAAAAACTTTGTAATTTGCAAATAATAGATATAAACAATTCACCAAAATTTCATGCAAATTGGTTGAAGCGTTTTTGTGTTATTGTCCGACATGTTGACGACGGACGGACGGATAACGGTATACAATAATACGTACCGTAAACGGACGTATAAAAAATGGTATTTAAGGGGCAATAACTCCAAAATGGGTTGTCCGATTATCCGGAATATTGAGCAAAAGATAGACCTTGACTTGTTGGTCATTTTTACCCATATAAAAATAAGAAGTGTATGATTGCCAATGAGACAACTCTCCACCAGAGACCGAATGACATAGAAGTTAGCAACTATAGGTCACCATACGGCTTTTCAACATGCGACACAAGGCACAAAATGATAAATGCAAACAATACAAACGAGAAAATGGCCTGATTTATATATCAATTTAGTTTTGCTATAATCTTCTAAAAATTAAATCTTGGGCAGCGAACAAGCTTTAAAAAAAAGAACGAGTGTGGAGATTTAATTCTAATTAGATTGGTTTTGCTGTTTTAGTTTTTGAGATATATATTAAGTTAAAAAGTGTGAAATCTAAAAAAAAAATACATTCAAAGGGCAATAACTTCAATAAACTGTTGACACAGAGATATGTCTTGCATGTATTTTGATAGTATAATACAAAATAGCAATACTTTGAAATGTAAAAATATGCAACATATTCAAAATCACTGCACCATGACTGAAGGAATAGGGCCAAATAATTTTCAATTTTTTAGATATGCCAATCCTAATACAACTAGTTCCCCTTAAACTGACCTAATCACAAACTTAAACATATAAACTATGCTAAAGTTTCAAAGTCAAGATACCATGACTAAGAGGTCGGGGCCAAATAATTTCCATGTCACAAATCCAGTTTTCAAGAGTTGTACTATATCACGACTGGTATTACTATTGTAAATACTTATGATATTTATTTATCTACATAACACCATAAGGACAACATACTCTCATCTCATATACCTTATATCAAGTGATTAGGCATCACGCAATATCATGGTTTTTGATTATGAATACATGTATCTTTCTTTTACATTTTTGGATTATTACTCATAATTTGCCAAATTCTATCAAACTTTCGGTTTTGGGCTATCTTCAGGCATTTAGAACTTGGTCACTGTTTAGAATTAGCCATTATATTGTAAGATTCTCAAAGTGCACACATGGAGCTGTGAAACTGTTTCATTTATTAAAGATTGACATACCTTTTGAAATGGCCCGATTGTGAAATAAATTCAGGGGATATTGAAAAATTGGCACTACCTCTTTGATTTTAAAGTCAAATCAATCTTTAATATGAATTTGCAAATGCAAATGCATGAACTCAACAATAGACATACGGTCTTTGAAAAAAAGAGATATCATGCCAACAACTATTTTTAGAATAAATGTTTCCGATGCAAAGACCCTATGAGTGAATCAATATTACTGTATTACTTATTTCGTGGATACTTTATTTCGCCTTTATACTTTTCTAGTCCACTTCACTGATATTTAATTTCGCGTTTTTCAAATTTACTAGATGTTGTTAAATAAGGAAAGATCCAAGTTTTACATATATATTCGCGATAATTTATATTGCGTGGATTTTTCTACTCGTGAAAGTTGTGAAAATGAGTTGGTTTACAGTAATTCAAGTAAATGCCATCTTTAATGACTTGACAACATCGTATCATAACTATATCCAGTGTGAATAAGTCTGTTTAAAGGGGTACATCTGCTTTGTAGACTTCAAAAAGGCAATCGACTGTGTTGTAAGGAACGCATTACTGCATAAATTGCTCAAAAAGGGAGTAGGTAGCAATTTTATGACTTAATAAAACATGTGTATAGTAATCAGTCTGCACCAAAATCTTTTCCAACTACTAGTCTGAAGACCAATATTCTGTCAGTTTTTCAAATACTTACTAGTGTGAATAAAATTTTACTAGTCTGGGGCATCGGACTAGTGGCTAACAGTGCAGACTGAGTAATACATTATACAATATAGAGGGTTTTTTTTCGTGGGTGTAAAATTTCGTGATTGAAGGGCAACAAAGTATACGAAAAATTTTGGCGGTTTTTATTTTGGTCGAGTCTTAAATGCCAATTAAATATTTTAGCGGATACCGAAATGGTTGTAGCTGAAAAGTTTTAAAAATTGACAAACAAGTGTCTATTGTTATTGTTAAATGATTGTTTTGCCGGCATGACGTCTTATTTATTGATTATATATTGATACAGTTAATCAATAGAATACAGGTGTACACATATCTTGTAAATATTACGGTTGATTAGTTACGAAATTGATCGGACCTTTGATGTACTAATTAGTTTTAAAATAACCAAGAGTGACTTGCAACTCTTAAATATAATTTGACACTAATTGATAAGGGTAAATCTCTGACAGAGTACCTTACACTTATATTATTTGACACTAATTAACTAATTAACACCTACTATCCACTTTATAAAATATATGTAATACCACGAATAATGCCCTTTTGGCATTTATGTTGTTAAAACTAACATAAACCGTTATTGACCCGCCGAACGGAAACATACATCGTTTACAAAACGCTCCAGCTATTGGAAAGTATCGTATGTATGCATAAAATTTAAGCGGAATTTATTTTTCGCGATTTTCCTTTATCCGCCAAAATAAGCGAAAATAAACACCCCGCGAAAATAACCCGCTATACAGTATTTTTGTAAAACAGATGGTCCTTAAGTGAATTATTCCAGCTAATTTAGGCCTTTTTCTTTTTTTTTTTTATCCAAGATCTATAATATACAATAGTACAGACATTAAAACAGCAAGTTCATATATATAAATTAATAGAATATAATACAACTCATCAGAAAATGTATAAACTTTTCCTACAACTGTCAAATTCAAGGGAATATTTTTTTTCAACCCTTTTTCGTATGAAACCGGATGTGCAAACTATGATTTGGTGGTATTACACCTATATAACAACGTTTCAGTTATTAGAAAAACAACATAAGTGAAGCAAGACATATTTTTTACTTTGCCAGTCTTATGAAAAATTTCTTAGGCCAAAACTTATAACTTGATGAAAATTCAATTCATTGTCCCTTAACCCTCTTGCTGCCGGAGGGACACAAGTGTCCACACCAGCTGTGCCAGATGGACAAATATGTCTATATGTTTAATAATGCAAGCTTCTAGTCATTGCTGTATCTCTTTCAATTAAAAAACAGAAGATTAAAACCTTGTTATATTATTCTTAAATTGGTCCCAATGTACATGTAATGTCATTAGGGCATGACGCCATTGTTGGGCATGTGACGTCACTAACGTCCAGGTGTCGCAATTCCTGGCACACGAGATGCAACAATATAAAATTAGCAGCAGCATACATGTGACAGAGGTGTCTTGTCACAACTGGAGATTTAAAAATTTTCAGCTGGAGTTTGGGCCTCAAAACTGAAGATTTTTTATCAACATTTTTTTCGACGTTTTTCATTGTTCCTGTTAAGGATTTGTATACAAATCCTTGTTCAAGTTAATTGTCATGATAGTTAAACCACATATTCCCCATTTTTGTAAGATTACATCATTACCATTAATGTACTAGTATTCTCTTAACAAGATAGAATTTTGATGCAGAACTTTTACAAATGTCAAATTAAAATTAAAATGATTCCATAGCTTTAAACTTTTTGAACTAAAATAAAATCATTTAATTAAAATATTCTAGTGTCATCATATAAACAGTTCTAAACCGAGTGAACAATGTGATGCTGCTGTACTGTGTAGTTTTGACTGGAATTTGGTCCCCATGCATCAATAGTGAATTTTTAAATTCAGTGTACTCTCTCACTGAAAAGAATTATCATAGAGCTCAATTAACCATGACTTGCAGCAATATGCCTAATAGTAAGTTATAAGTTATTTATTTCTCATTTAGAGCTTAACCTATTTATAATCATAATGTGTCAGTGCATTAATAAAAGTATGATTATCAAAAATGATTTGCAATATACTTTTTCTGTATCTTCAAAGAAGGGTTGACCCTTAAGATAACATTCTTGTATAATTTTGTATACAAGTTATATATATAGCAGGCCTTTTACGAATTAACGTATTTAAGTCACGAAAAGCGTAGCTTTGAGTGCATTAAATATGTTAATGAGTAAGGCGTAGCTATATATGATTTGTAACATGAATGGCCAATGACACATGCCAAAAGTTAAACTTAACTGTACTTTTCATGAATTAAATGTGTCAATCAAATAGTGGCACTTTGTATGACAAAACGTCTCTTATTTTCAGAAAATGAACTCATGGATCAGATTTTAGTAGGATTTGATTTAATGATAGATGTACATGTAAATGAATTGTTGCCGTGATACTTACATCAAGGTTTTAAAAAGACCAGAGAGCGATTTATGTGTTATTGAAGTGCGACCAACCAACCCCTTTCCCTCGGACAAAAATTCTTGACGGGATAGATGCAAATTCTTGTTAGATGTATACCATGCTGCCTGCTTTCAAAACCAAAAATAGGACGTGTGAAGGTATTCTGCCTTTCCCAACACCATGAAAATGATCGATTATTAGATGGGCTGTTGATTGCGTAAGGTCAAGAGATAAATATTTTAAGCATGCTCAATTCACGGAGATATACCTTTAAAAAATTCGTAAGGGTTCCGTGGAACCCAGTGTCTCGCCTACTTTTGCTGTTAATCGCAGGCTCAACAAAAATGAGATGAGGAAAAAATTTAATAAAAATATTCCTCTCGATACAATTTTTTTATTGTAAGCAGCTTCTGTCCAAGTTTGGTAAAAATCCAGGATAGTTTATGAATCTAATAAATATTTTTAAAAATTTAACTGCAGACTATATGTAATGTTAACTGGAAGAAAAACTAAGTCCATTTATAAGTAAAATATGGATAAACAAGTACAAAATTTTAATAAAAATTTCCTTCTAGATACTAGCTTTTGATCATAAACAAGCATCTGGCCATGTTTGGTACAAATCCAGGATAGTTTAAGAAAGTTATTAAAATTTTAAAAACTTTAACCACAGAGTGAATGTAATGTTTCCTGGCAAAAAAACTAAGTCCATTTATAAGTAAAATACGGAAAAACAGGATTTTTTTTTTACAAAATTAACTTCTGGATACTATCTTATGATCATAAACAAGCTTCTGTCCAAGTTTGGTAGAAATCCAGGATAGTTTAAGAAAGTTATTAAAATTTCAATGTAGGATCGCTATGTCTCGCTTTTTCGACAAAAGTCAAAGGCTCGACAAAAAGTGAAGCCAACGAAACGACTAAAAATCCAGTGACACTTTTTTGGGAATATTTATTTTGACATGATAAAAACAAGTATCCACCAATTTACGTCTCTTCATTTATAGACCACGTTATTCCTTTTTGTAGCTGTCCTTTTGTTTCAAATATAGGGAAACATTTTTAATTTAGGGTTAAGTTTACAAGTTTGGCTAGTGTAAGGGTAAGACCCCCCCCCCCCCTCCTCCCAATCTTTTTGGGGATATACTGTTGTGTATGCATTTTGTTTAAATTTATTAGGACATTTTATGGTGAGGACGACAACGACAACGACGACGACCCCAACGTCATACCAATATACGACCGCAAAATTTTTTTGCGGGCGTATAAAAATAGCAGAAGTTAACTCACTCAAAGATCAAAGGAAAAATTACAGTTCATGTTACAATTTGAATTTTATTCCTATTTTCAACGAAAGATATTATTTTAGGAACAAACACTTGTAATAAGCTAAAACAGGGGGAGTAACTCCAAAATTAATTTCCAAAAATGTTTGAAATACACAGATTATTTATGACCTAAGGCTGAGATAATAGACCTTAATTATTGGTTTGTTTGACACCCAAACTGTCAATTGAAGCCAGTGAGTTGTCCACTGAATTTGCTGGTAATAATCACCTTGATTTATATAATGACACAAATAGATATTAATAAAAGAACAGAGTTCCAATGTCCCCAGCGTTGCACTTATTTAATATTTTCAAGGGGCATAACTCTTTTTAAAAAAGTCGATTGTCCACCATTAAAGAGCTTGTCCGAGATATTACTGATATTTCCCCATAGTATAAGTTTTATAAATGCAACAAAAGTGCAATACACTGTGCTGTTGCGCAATACTTAGTAAATCTGTTGTCAGACTATAAACAAATAAAGTTCAATTAATTCTCAATGTCATATTAGAAATTTATGAAAATGTAAAGGGAGCTTACATCAATAGATATAAAATAAACAATTCACCATAGTTTCATGAGAATTGCTGACAGCATTTTTGAGTTATTGTCCGAAAACTGGAAAATCCCCCCTTTTTTAATAAATAAAACCCCCCAACTCAGAAATGATAAATGAAAAATTTATAAAACTCTAAACGGAGCTTACATCAATAGATATAAACAATTCACCAAAGTTTCATAAGAACTGCTGAAGTTATTGTCCGAAAACTGGAAAATCCCCCCTTTTTTAATGAATAAAACCCCATAACTCAGAAATGATAAATGAAAAATTTATAAAATTCTAAACGGAGCTTACATCAATAGATATAAACAATTCACCAAAGTTTCATAAGAACTGCTGAAAGCATTTTTGATTTTTTGTCAGAAAACTGGAAAATCCCCCTTTTTTTATGAATAAAACCCTGTAACTCGGAAACGTAAAATCTAAAAAATATAAAAATCAAAAGGGAGCTCATGTCAATAGATATAAACAATTCACCACAATTTCTTGCAAGTTGGTGAAAGCATTCTTGAGTTATTGTCTGAAAACTGGAAAATCCCCCTTCTTTTAATGAAACAACCCCATAACTCGGAAATGTAAAATCTAAAATTTATTAAAAACAAAAGGGAGCTCACGTCAATAGATATAAACAATTCACCAAAGTTTTATGCAAATTGGTTAAAGCGTTTTTGAGTTAATGTCCGACATGTTGAAGACAGACGGACAGACGGACAGACGGATGGACGGACGCTCGGTATTTCCATGTCCCCTGCAACGCATTACGCAGGGGACAATTAGGGGCAACAAGGGAATGACATCGATTTCTTCATTAAATTTTTGAAAAAGCAGAAGATAAAAATTCTTAACGGGAGGTACAGAACAGAGCTTAAAAATCGGGAGATTTTGACTCCCGCTGGAAGAATCACATGTATGCAGCAGCAAGATGGTTAAACTATCGATTTTTGGTCTGCACCATAGGGTGACCTTCAAAAGTTGTCTCCCACTGGATCCATGGGAAAGAGTAAATTATCTCCCTCGTATTAGCCAATCAAAATCTGGCATTTAAGGTAGCAATACACAGTTAGGAAAAAAACTTAAATTGACACTCATAAGTTTTAACCACCCTCTTTCCCTTCCTTTCTAACAAATAAGGCTTAATATTTGTGTTATGCATGTATATATTTATGGAAAGAGCATCTTCCATAGATTTGATTTCCAATAGTTATAATGGTGAAATATAATCTCTTGTTGGTGTAACCATGGCAACAATCTGCATTTATTTGATACAAAATATTGCAAAAAGGGGGGTGAAAATGTCACAAAAGTCTCCAAAATTTGGTCCAAAGGAGAATTTCAATCCATTAGAGTGATACCTTACCTGAAACCATAGACATTTATCTATCAAGAGGTCCAAAAAAAATCATGTGCATTTCTGCTCGTTTTTCCATAAAATTGAATTGAAAAGATCGAGGGTCAAATCTTTGTTGAAAAACACTACAATGATTTCTGGACTTATGGGTGGTAAGGATGTGAAATTACGGACTGTCAAACAGAAAAATGGCCTATAAAACATGCTAAAAACAATCTTGATGTTCATATAAACCCACTTGGAAGGCTAAATTATTCTTCAACCATCTAAAAATCAATTTTATTGTACAAAAACTTTCATATTTAAAAAATTCACCATGGCCAAAATGCGAAACTAAACTTCTAACTGTGTATTGCTACCTAAACATGAACTATAATAATAAAACTAATGAACTACATGTCAAGTACATATAATTTTTTTTACTTGTAAATATTTTTTTATATTGGGGCTGGATCAACTTTAAATGTGGGCTGAATCGAAGTGGGCCGGATCGACTTGAAAGAGATGGTTAATGACATAGCTAACAAAAAAACATTTTGTAAATTAATCAAAAAAATATTGTAAGTCATACATATTTTCGTGCAAGTGTTGGTGAACTCCCTCAACAGGTTGGGGAAGATACTCATAAATGGGTATTATCCTCATTTATTGGTATTATAATGGGGATAGTACCCATTTAAGAGGATCTTCCCCAACCTGTTCAATGGTGTAGGGTAAAGCTGAAAAGTGTTTGTGTATGGATGTGTGTGAATTGGGGTCCGTTAGCCCTGATTGAAGTTCGCCCTTGTACCTGATCGCCCTGGGTTTGTTTGCCCTGATTTTTATTTTGTTTTGTTGTCTTGTTGTATAATGTTTATCATTCGAATATAGTATGTTAAAGTTTGTTGAAAATTTCACTGAATACTTACTTATGTTGTATTGCTGTTACCAGATAATTATTTTCCTTTAATTTGCACTGAAGAGTACGTATACACAGTAGTTGATATAAAACAACTGAAGACCAAGTTATCTGTATGTATTTACACTTTTATCTTTATTAATTGATACATTTTTCCAATTCAAGACAATCATTCACAGTTATGACAAGAACCAACTTGAACTTATTCATTCACATCACTCATCAGTTATGTCCTAACACTATAATGATTCCATAATTCACTTTCATATATAACTAATTTTCAAAACAAACTTTAGACCAAAGAAGCCAAGCTGCGAAAAAAATTCCCTTAAGTGTCTTACAATTCGTACATAATTGTTTTTACTCGTGCCAAGCTGACTAGCTTATATAAAAGTTTTTCTTTATTATTCCACAAAGACATATTATGTTTTATGCTTCACTGGCAGTTACATGTGTCTAGCTTTAAAAGACCAATATTTAAAAGCTCTGATAGATCCCGACATGTGCATTTACCTATTAAAATTATTGCTCAGTAATCAGGTCGAAACCAATCCAGGACCAAACAACTTAAACGATTCTAGCTACCCATGTTCTATCTGCTCATGGGAGTGTACTTGGAACCAAGACACTATAGTCTGAGATAACTGTGATAAATGGTGTCATGCAGGGTGTGTAAACATCAGCTCATCCATGTATGAAAAGTATGGAAATACTTCAGCCCTCTGGGTATGTCCAAGTTGTGATACCCCCAACCATTCCAGAACAACTTTCAGTCCTTTTTATCAACAGGAAATTCAGTGTTAACAACAAAGTCATTTTCATGTTTATCCCAAACTGAAAGTTCAGCTTTTTCAGTCAGTCTTAATGATAAGGGAGCTACCATTTGATTTTTATGGGGGGGCTAGGATGAAATTTGAAAAAAATAGGCAGGACAGGCGTTTTGAGTAAAAAAAAAGGCAGGATGAGCAACTTGGTAAAAAAAAAGGCAGGATGACAATTTGTGTAAAAAAATTCAGGATAAACTAGTAAAAAAAAAGGCAGGACGGAATAGAGTAAAAAATACAAAGGCAGGACAGAGATTACAACTAAAAAAAAAAGCAGGACAAAATTTTTCATCCTAGCCCCCCCATAAAAATCAAATGGTAGCTCCCTAATACAGATAATATTGGAAATCCAGTAGCTACGTCTTCTCCAAAACCAGTAGCGACAAAAATAAATAAAAGAATAAATAGGCAAACTTCGCTAAGAGTGTTAAATATAAATTTTAGAAGCTGCAAAAAGAAAGTGGCCCAAATAGAAAATTTAATAACATCATCTAAACCTGATATTATAATTGGGAATGAGACTTGGCTAAACAAGGATGTCAAGTCCTCTGAGATATTTCCTTCTTCACTATTTGAGGATGTATTTTGGTGAGACCGAGAATGTAAAGAAGGCGGAGGCGTTTTAATAGCTATTAAAAAGGGTATTATATGCCAACAAATTTATTGTAGTAAAAATGTAGAGCTGATTGCAGCACAAATAGATATAACAGATTCAAAGTCTTTGATAATTGTTTCAGTTTATAGACCACCAAGTAAATCTGATATAAACTATTTTAAACAGATGTTATTAGAAATAAATGATTTAAAATTAGTTTAAAAATTCAACCTTCTGGATAAGTGGAGACCTTAATCTTCCTGATATAGATTGGCCATCAATGACAATAGAGGGCAAAATGTACCCGAAGGAAATGAATGAAATCTTTTTAGATTTATTAAACAATCTAGGTATGGATCAGTTAGTAAATTTTCCTACCAGGAAAGATTATATTTTAGACATCTTTTGTACCAACCAACCAAATCTTATAACTAAAATTAAATCAATACCCGGTATACCGGACCACAACATAGTTTTGGTTGATGCCATTTGTAAGCCTAAAAGAGCTACGCAATGCCCCCATAAAATTTTCTTATGGAAGAAGGTAGATTTAGAAAAAATTAAAAACATTGCCAAATCATTTATATATGATCTGCTAAGCCAGACCACATTAGAACTTACTATAGATCAGTGGTGGATTAAGTTTAGAGATGGAATAATAAAAATCATCAACGAAAATATACCAAGTAAAATGACAAAATCTAAATATACAAATCCCTGGGCAAATAAAGAAATTGATAGTTTATGTAAAAAACAAAGACGAGCATTTAATAAAGCTAAAAAAACTGGGAAACAAATCCACAAAGATAAATACAAAAAGCTTAAAGCAACAGCTCAAAGAGAAATTAGGAAAGCCCAAAGTAAATATATGGAAGAAATCATAAGTCCACAACTTGAGGAAAAACCAAAATCATTTTGGCAATACATAAAAGGGAAAAAGACTGAAACATCAGGAGTCTCACCTTTGAGAGGTAAAGATGGATTACTTTATAGTGATCCACAAACATAATCAAATATTTTAAATGAACAATTTAAAAGTGCATTTTCTCAAGAAGATAAAACTTCAATGCCACATAAACCTAAAAGCCCCTACCCCACCATGCCAGATATAACCATTAATATCAATGGCATAATTAAACTCCTTAAAAATATAAACCCCCATAAAGCTAGTGGGCCTGATAATATCCCTGCCATTTTCCTTAATAAACTCTCGGAAGAGATATCCCCCCTTCCTTGTATTCTTTTTTCAAAAATGCATAAATGATGGAAAAATCCCAGAAGAGTGGAAACAGGCAAATGTTGTGCCAATTTTTAATAAAATGCTCCGCAGGGCGCAGCTTGATACGACCGCAGAGGTCGAACCCTGAACAGTTGGGGCAAGTATGGACACAACATTCAAGCTTGATACAGCTTTGCATTTGGATTGTGATTAAATATTTGACACAGCATAGGTTTCTGACACAGAATGAATGCGGTCTAAGAACTTAAAAATTTTAAATTGGACATTCACCTATTATGGTCCAATATCCAAAATCTAAATACATGGTTAGATTCAGCATATCAAAGAACCCCAAGAATTCAATTTTTGATGAAATCAAACAAAGTTTAATTTTGGACCCTTTTGACCTCAATGTGGACAAAGTTGATAACGGGGCCCAAAAATCAAAAATCTAAATACATGGTTAGATTCAGCATATCAAAGAACCCCATATATTCAATTTTTGTTGAAATCAAACAAAGTTTAATTTTGGACCCCGATTTGGACCAACTTGAAAACTGGGCCCATAATCAAAAATCTAAATACATGTTTAGATTCAGCATATCAAAGAACCCTAAGAATTCAATTTTTGTTAAAATCAAACTAAGTTTAATTTTGGACCCTTTGGACCTTAATGTAGACCAATTTGAAAACAGAACCAAAAATTAAGAATCTAAATACACGGTTAGATTCGGCATATCAAAGAACCCCAATAATTCAATTTTTGATGAAATCAAACAAAGTTTAATTTTGGACCCTTTGGACCTCAATGTGGACCAATTTAAAAACGGGGCCCAAAATCCAAAAACTAAATACATGATTAGATTCAGCATATTAAAGAACCCCAAGAATTCAAGAATAAAACCCCATTGAAATTGGTCAAGAAATAAGCAATTTATATGAAGTATCTTCTTTTGCACAATACTGTGCAATTAAATATTTCTTGCTATTGCGCAATACTGTACAATTGACAATTTCTTGCTATTGCGCAATATTGTGCTATTGGATATTTCTTGCTATTGCGCAATACTGTGCAATTGAAGATTTCTTGCTATTGCGCAATACTGTGCACTTGAAGATTTCTTGCTATTTTGCAATACTGTGCAATTGAAAATTTCTTGCTATTGCACAATACTTATTATATAATAATTTACACATCCTGTTTGGTGTGTATCTCCTACCATATCATTATTATTTGCTTTTAAATATAAATCAGAAATAACCAACTTAAAATGGAAAATTTTAAAAGAAAAAAAAAAGGAAAAAAAAGAAAAAGAAGGAAAAAAAAAAATCCCCCCTCCCAAAATTTTTTGAACTCCCTTATGATTCATCACCCCCAAACTCAATCCCAGCCTTCCCTTTGTGGTATGGTACCTTGCAATACAATTTCAGAGAGATCCATACACTTGAACACAAGTTATTGTCTGGAAACTAGAAAAATGTGTTTTTTGGCCCCTTTTTGGCCCCAAATTCCTAAACGTTTAGGGCAACTACCCCCAAACTCAAACCCAGCTTCCCCTTTGTGATATGGAACCTTGTAGTACAATTTCAGAAAGATCCATACACTTACACACAAGTTATTGTCCTGAAACTAGAAAAATGCTTGTTTTTTGCCCCTTTTTGGCCCCTAATTCCTAAAATATTGAGGCAATTACCCCCATCATCAATCCCAGCCTTCCCTTTGTGGTATGGTACCTTGCAGTACAATTTCAGAGAGATCCATACACTTGAACACAAGTTATTGTCTGGAAACTAAAAAAATTCTTATTTTTGGCCCCTTTTTGGCCCCCCAATTCCTAAAATATTGAGGCAATTACCCCCAAACTCAATTCCAGCTTTCCCTTTGTGATATGGAACCTTGTAGTACAATTTCAGAAAGATCCATACACTTACACACAAGTTATTGTCATGAAACTAGAAAAATGCTTGTTTTTTGCCCCTATTTTTGCCCCTAATTCCTAAAATTTTGAGGCAATTACCCCCAAAATCAATCCCAGCATTCCTTTTGTGATATGGAACCTTGTGGTACAATGTCAGAGAGATCCATACACTAACACACAAGTTATGTCTGGAAGTTACAAAAATGCTTATTTTTGGCCCCTTTTTGGCCCCTAATTCCTTTACTGTTGGTACCATAACCCCCAAAATCAATCCCAACCTTCCTTTTGTGGTATTGAACCTTGTGGTAAAATTTCATAGAGATCCATTCACTTAAACTAAAGTTAGAGTGCGAAAACCAATGTGTCTTCGGACGACGCAGGACGACGCCGACAACGACGACGACGCCAACGTCATACCAATATACGACCACAAAAATTTTTTTGCGGTCGTATAAAAAGGGAGATAAGCATAATGCAATTAACTATAGACCGGTTTCTTTAACGGCTATATGTTGTAAGGTTTTAGAACACGTCTTAACAATATTAGAAAACATTTAGATTTAAATAATATTTTAAATGATTGCCAACATGGCTTTAGGAGTAAACGTTCCTGTGAAGCACAACTTGTTATCAGCATCCAGGACATAGCCAAATACTTGGCAGAAGGTAATCAAGTTGATGCAATACTTTCAGATTTTTCTAAAGCTTTTGATAAGGTCCCCCATGAAAGATTAATAACAAAACTTAATTATTATGGTATACGTGAAAATAACTTACTTTGGATAACAGATTTTTTGTCAAACAGGCAACAGCAAGTCCTGCTTAACGGTGTTCAATCTTCCAAATTAGCTGTTGACTCTGGTGTTCCTCAGGGCACAGTATTAGGCCCAACTTTATTTTTGTTATTCATAAACGACCTACCTGAGCATGTCTCCTGTAAGGTTCGTCTTTTTTCTGACGACTGTTTACTTTATGAAACATCAAATAATATTAATGAGTCTCAAGCACTCCAAAAAGATCTATCAAGCCTTGAAAATTGGGAATCTGAATGGCAAATGAAATTTAATCCTGAAAAATGCTATATGTCATAAATATTTCTAAAAAGTCAAAAACTAATTTATTTCAATATAAATTACATAACCATGTACTTGAATCAGTCAAAGACAGCAAGTACAAATGTATCTAGGAGTTACAAAAAGCAATGATCTTGATTGGGGGCCCCATATTAATAATTTAACTTCAAAGGCAAATAAAACACTAGGTTTTTTACGTAGAAACATGAAAAACTGTACACGTAAGGTTAAAAACCTTACGTACACATCACTTGTGCGTCCGACCGTCGAGTACTCCTCACCAGTTTGGGATCCGTACAAACAAAGCCAAATAAACCAAATTGAGCAGATACAGCGTAAAGCAGCAAGATATGTTTTTAATGATTATAACGATAGATCACCAGGAGCTGTCACTGGTATGTTAAACAAGTAAAATGGGAAAACTTACAATCCCGTAGAACAAAAGCTAAGCTTGTCTTGATTTATAAGATTAATGGGGGGTTGGTCGAAGTCACTAATGACGTCCTGACACAATCTGACAGGCGAACTAGAGGCCTACATAAATTTCGACATATATATACAAATAAAGACTTTTTTAAATCATCTTTTTTCCCCAAGTACTATTGCTGTCTGGAACGATCTCCCAGAAACAATTTGCATGCCACCCTCCCTAGAATCCTTCAAAGGTGGTATCTCCACCTTAACATTTGGAGGTTCTAGTCTGGCTAATTAATTAGTGTATTTAAGCCACTGTACATAATGTCAATATGTTTAACATTAAACTACAACTAATGTTATTTTAAATTGTAATTGAACTGTGGTAAATATTTTATTTTATTATAACACAATTTTCGACATCCATTTGCATGTACATAGCGCCACAGTTCTGGGATATTCCACACTCCGGCACCGGAGTCTTTCCCGTACTAGGAAGAAGGAAAGATTATACAACAATCAGTGAGATCAAAGATATCATAGTTATACCTAATCATCATACTAGATTACAATCAAGAGTCATTAAAAGTAATTCTTAATAAAAACATTGAAGTCAGTTAATGCTTCAACACAAATTTTTAAACATTTCCTGATTTTTTTTTAAATATATATATTTTTTAAATATTTACCGTACAATGCCATATAAATATCTGAAAAAACCTTAATACCATTAATTATATTTTTATTTTAAAAGTAGGGCGAACGGACTCTATGGGTGAATGGACCTGATACCCATGTGTGTGTGGGGTGCAACTTCTAAAAGTGAAGCAAAACCCTTTTCTGTAGTCAAATAGTCTAGAAGTTAGTCAGTTGTGCCCCAGCGACTCTTTTCACAAAAAATCTTACGATTATAATTAATCGTAAAGTTATACTGAAATGTTCATGACTTACGAGTATTTTTACTTGCAAGATTATTTGTGAAAAGAGCTGTAAGCTCCTATCATACCTATGTTCCTGAATGTGAGCTGGCACTTTATTCCAATTTCTGAATTTAAGCAAACCAAACAATGTTACTGATAGACTTAACTTTTGGTAGCTGTTAAAATGAATACTGCCCAAAAGAATTCCTGCTAAAACGTATTAGAAAAAACCTGCGAATGTCTGACGGTAGTCAACCAGTAGAATTAATATTCCCCACCGATCCAATAGAAGGATTAGTCGTTCATAGCTAAAAAAAAATGTCTAAAATAACATTCCATTTGAATTGAAACTGCTTAGTTTCGGTATATTGGGATGCATATTGCGGTATCTTAGGGTAAAGAATCACACCAGGTCCAGGACGAACATGTGATCCCGCTTGGAGTTTTAACTTAAAAATAAAATGACAGGCTGCTTTAATTAACCTTTTGAAGACAAATATTTCTTGATATTCAGATCTTTCTTTGTACAAAATTTCTTCTATTTCCAAACTAGCACTATAGCCAGCCCACTGGTCATTTTCTTCTCGAAACCATTTACCATTTATAACTGCCATCTCGTTTTGAGCTCCAGTTTGAAATGATTTACCTCCCCTGTCAAAGGTCTCATAAAAATAGAAACAAGAAGCGACAAGAAGCGACAAGAAAACAAATTTAGTGCCAAGACAGTCTCCGACCTTGAAATTATTCAAATTATTATTTTAATTTTCTCTGCTGCTTTAACTAGGTCCACAGATTTACTCAAAGTTACCCCAAAACGGTATCGGGTCCGTTCGCCCTAATTACATGTTCGCCCTGGGTCCGTTCGCCCTGAGTCCGTTCGCCCATAGAGTCCGTTCGCCCTGGGTCCGTTCGCTCTAATTTAAAAAAATGTATTAATATTTATGGTATAATTTAAGGTTTTATAATCTTATTCAGATATTTAAATGGTAAATATTAAAAAAATATATATATATCCAAATTCATGAATAAACATGGAAATTAATGAAAAAAACAAATGGTTTTTGTTTTGGAGCATTAATCAGGCTAATTGGCTTCATTGTTACAATTGTTTTTATTCAGCATTACTTATAAAAAGGAAATTGTTTTCGCCGCATGGCTTCTTTGATCTCAAGGTGTTGAGTGAGTTGGATCTTGTTATACCTGTTTGGATTGTTTTGAAATTGTTACAAGGTTTCAAAAAAGATAAATCCATACAGATAACTTGGTCTCCAGTTTCTGAACACTTTTTCTTCTTCTTCAAAATACTGCCCACATTCAACATGATGAATATTCTGGCAAGAATATTTAATGCAAATCAAAAGAAAAATAATTATCTGGTAGCAGCAATACCGTGACAACATAAATATTCGGCGAAATTTTCAACAAACTTTAACATAATTAATTCAAATAATTTATACTATACAAGACAACAAAATAAAATAGAAATCAGGGCGAACGGACTCAGTGCGAACAGGAATTAGGGCGAACGGACCCAGGGCGAACAGGTATTAGGTCGAACAGGTACTAGGGCGAACGTGAATCAGGGCGAACGGACCCGGATTCCCCCAAAACATACCATTAAAGAAGTTAAAGTCACTTCAATTGTAATTATTTCATTTTTACATAATTTTTATGTGGGATCACATAATAATACATGTATGTAACCCTAAGTTTAATCTTATTTTAAATTTTGCATGTGCACAATGTAGATGCGGGTCCATATTTTGAGATCTGTAACAAACAAAACTAGAGGCTCTCAAGAGCCTGTGTCGCTCACCTGATTCTACTTTGGTTTTGGAAATCATGTAAAAATAGATTAAAATCATAACAGATACCCTAATAATGAGTGAGGCCAAATTTGGTTTAATATTGGTCCTGTAATTTAATAAAAAATCCTGGTGGCCATCTTGAACAGTAAATCGGCAACAAAGTAGCAACACTTAATCAGCACCTCATAAGAAACATTTATGCCATGTTTTGGTTTCATTCCATTCAGTGCACCTCTAGAAGAAGCATTTGTATGTATTTCCCATAGGGTCGTATGTTAAAGGAAGTCCCCCCATTGGCGGCCATCATGGATGAAGGATCAGCTTCAAAGTAACAACACTTGGTCAGCACCTCAAAAGGAACATGCATGCCATGTTCGGTTTCTTTCCATTCAATTGTTCTCTAAAAGAAGACATTTGTATGTATTTCCCATAGGGTCCTATGTTAAACTAAGTCCTCCAATGACGGCCATCTTGGATTATGGATTGGCTTCAAAGTAACAACACTCGGTCAGCACCTCATAAGGAACATTCATGCCATGTTTGGTTTCATTCCATTTAGTGGTTCTCTAAAAGAAGACATTTGTATGTATTTCTCATAGGGTCCCATGTTAAACTAAGTCCCCTGCAGGCGGCCATCTTGGATTATGGATCGGCTTCAAAGTAACAACACTCGGTTAGCACCTCATAAGAAACATTCATGCCATGTTTGGTTTCATTCCATTCAGTTGTTCTCTAAAAGAAGACCTTTGTATGTATTTCCCATAGGGTCCCATGTTAAACTAAGTCCCCTGCTGGCGGCCATCTTGGATTATGGATCAGCTTCAAAGAAACAACACTCGTTCAGCACCTCATAAGGAACATTCATACCATGTTTGGTTTCATTCCATTCAGTGGTTCTCTAAAAGAAGACCTTTGTATGTATTTCCCATAGGGTCCCATGTTAAAATAAAAATACACAGAAAGAACATTGAAGTCCATTTTCCTAATACATTATTACTATACTATATATAAAAATATTAATATTCGCGAACCATTTAGGTCACAGAAATTCCAAAATATGGCATCAGTAAGGAGAGTTGTACAAATAATGTGAATACACAGAACCCCGATCCAATTTATCTTTTGCAAAAAGTATTCATCATTTTCTGTTTTGTATGTACTAACAACATTCCATTTTAGTCTCGCCTTGACGGAGTCAAAAAGCGAGACATAGGTATGCTGTTTCCGGCGTCTGCGGCGGCAACAATGTATTAGTTTGTGATTAGGTCTAGTTCATGGTGAACCACTAGTGGTAGATCAATGATATTTGGTATGCAGTTGTATTAGCATTGACACATCTCATTACCATGGAGATGTTTTGGCCCTGCCCCCTCAGTCAAGGTCTATTGACTTTGAAACTTTTCATAGTTTACATGTATTATTTTGTGATTAGGTCAATTTATGGGGAACCACTAGTGGTAGGTCAATGATATTTGGTATGCAGTTGTATAAGCATTGGCATATCTCATTTCCATGGAGATTGTTTGGCTCCGCCCCCTTAGTCATGGTCTATAGACTTTGAAAATTTTGCTAAGTTAACATGTATTAGTTTGTGATTAGGTCAGTTCAAGGGGAACCATAAGTGGTAGACCAATGTTAATTGGTGTTCAGTTGTATAAGCATTAGCACATCTCATTTCCATGGAGAATATTTGGCCCTGCCCCCTCAGTCATGGTCTATTTACTTTGAAATTTTTGCTTACTTTACATGTATTAGTTTGTGATTAGATCAGTTTAAGATGAACTGCTAATGTTAAGTCAATGATATTTGGTATGCAAATTTATTGGGATTTACAATATCGTTTCCATGGAGATTATATAGCCCCACCCCTGATCATGGTTCATTGACTTTGAAACTTTTACATAGTTTACAAGTTAATGTTTGTGTTTAGGTTTGTTTAAAGGGAACGACTTATAATAAGTCAATGGTATTTGGTATGCAGTTGTATTAGCACTGGCACATCTCATTCCATGTAGATTGTTTAGCCATGTACCTTCAGTCATGGTTCATCGACTTTGAATATTTGCATAACTTACATGTTAAAGTATTGCTATTTTAATTTCAACTTTTGCATTATCAAAATTACAAAAAGGCGAGACATATCTCTGTGATAACAGTTTATTCTATAATTTCGATTAAAATATTCTTAAACCTGCAGTTAAAATAGGTCACATGACCCAAATAAACATTCCCCGTGATTGGTTGAACTACTGTGGCCTCGATGTAAAGCAACGCAAGCTTCGATGTAAAGAACACACTTCCAAGGAGTAAGGAGAGTTGTACAAATAATATGAATACGCAGAACCCCGATCCAATTCATCTTTTGCTAAAAGTGTTTATCATTTTCTGTTTCGTAGCTACTAACAACATTTTTTTTTCTATAATTCCGTTTTAAATATGCCAAAACCTGCAGTAAAAATAGAGGTATATCCCAACTTAACATTTCCCGATTGGTTGAACTTTGAGGTTGAACTGCTATGTCTTGTCTTGTCTTGTGTGAAGATCCTGCCTTTCAAAGGCACACCTCTGGTTACATAGTAGAATATGGTGTATTTAACACCCACTAAATGTTTATTACACTATTAAAATCTAAAACAAAAGATAATTTAGATTTTAAATATCCACGCCTTTGACTGAGTGGTTGCAAGCAACCCTTTCTTTTTATTCACCGGCAATGTTAATAATATTGTATTACGTCTAATGTGCAAAGCAAAGCAAAGTTTTCTACTTATGTATTCTACAAGATGAAGAAAATCTGTACATCCACATTTACATTGACAGTTACAGAGCAAGGCACTAGCATCAGATATTAGTTGTGTACTAATTTCTAGTTTTTCTAATGTTGTACATTTCGGACAGAGCTCGCTTTTATTGATAATATTCGAAAGTTCAAGCAGGTGATAGTTTCTAGCAGAAGCTAAAGCAGGACATGAATGAATGAAATGGTCTAATGTTTCAGCGTCCTCCTCGCATAAGAGACATGTTGGGTTGTCCCGTTGATGTCAACTTGGTTGAAAGCTGCCCTATTACATTGGAGAATGTATGTAACAGTAAGGAGTCTAAGTTTGATGGGGAGACGCTGAATGTCTTTTGCAGAGTCTGGACACTTGCTAGAGCATTGTGTAGATGACCAGTTTTATAATTGGATGTAGAAATAAATGAAATACTCTTATAGTAGACAGACATGGTAACCACATGTTCAACCCAGAAGGTGTCAATCGCTTTCCTGATAGAGTTCTTCCATTTTAATTTTGAAGGTGGTTCATCTAAAATGTTAAAGATTGATGGTAGGCTGTATTTGATTAATAAAGATCTGATTTTTGTGAACAAACTGTCCTTTACAGCTATTGAGATGAGGATTTGTCTTTCTGCGACTTGTCTTTCTATAGAGCTCTCTTGTCTTGAAATATTTGCAAAAGTTCCCAAAGCTAGTTTATGGATTTTACTAATTACTGGAATCGTACCCGACAGTATATACACAGTCATGTCTGTTGTGTTAGTGGGAATAGATAAAGGACCTCGATGTAAAGCAACGCAAGACTCGGTGCAAAGCACACACTAAATTTTCCGTTAATACACAACAACCGATTCACAAACAGAGATGTTCTTGCGCTCAAATGTAATTCTAAGTGAAGTATACTGGTAAAGTACAATTCTAATCTTTTACAGAAGTATATACACATTTTATCATTAATATATTATCATGCTTCTGCATATTTATCTCTGCTGAGCTATAGTTAAATTTAATTCTATACAAATTTTGTTACGTCAAGCAATAGGAGTAAGAATATTTCGCGCCAAAACAAGAAAATAACCTGCAACATTAATAAACTATTTTATCATCATGTTTTTGACATTTCCAACAGAAAATTGCCTTTGGTATCAGCAATTGTGGTAAGTATTACTTATTATTGCTAAGGTTCTCCAGATCTGGATCTCTTGATCTTATTGACGGTCAATTTAATCCCATTTATCAATTATTCCCGATGACACTTTTTTGACAGAAATGTCAACCCAGTCGATTTGTGTCATGGGTGAACATCTGATCTATTTGATGAAATAATTTATTCATTAACTGTACATGCAATATTTTTGTTAACCGTAAACAAACCCATTGCATGTCAGCAAGGTAAATGGGTTATGTATGTGTTAATTGTGTAGTTTGTATCGTCAGTGCAGTGCGTGATCACGTGATATTATTATCTGTAAACAAACGGGCTCCCGATGTAACACGTGTCGGAATTATCCATACAAGGTGCAATCAATCTTATATTTCATTGATTATATAGGGAATCACTGAAGCATAATCGCAGCAGCCCCCCACTTAAGAAAATTTCTGGATCAACCACTGATAGCGTAGCAGCTTCATAGGGCTACGTAGATTTTTGACAACTGAACGTGTAGCTAGCCTACATGTAGCTGCTATGCTAAATAGATATTAAAAGTCAAGATAGCAGCTAGGCTAGCTACATGTTTAGTAGTTAAAAATCTATGTAGCAGCTGCTACTATATTGAACGCAACCCTGTTCAGTAGTTAAATACATGTACACATAGTTGTGAATTTTTTTTATATGAAACTTCTTTGCCTTTGAAAACAGAGAATATAATCTTTTTGTTTTCAGAAATTCCGTTGAGCATTACAATTAGTGTTGTATTTAGGTGCTGTACATGTTGACCTTTGTCTTTGAGAGCTGTTAGTAACAATCCTAGTTCTTAGAAATGTAGACAATGGACACAAATGTGAACCATGATGATATGGGTAACTGACATTTTTCTCTGATTTTATTATCTAACCATTTAATAATTTCTGAATTATCTGTATTTGCAATATCTTTGTATTTCATGTGTAATCATGAACAGATCTTCAATTTGTTCAAGTTAATATACAATAAATTGCTATTTATGATGATGAAGAATTTGTATGCTCCCCTCCAAGGGTGACTGGGGAATAGAAGTATGGTCACCATTGGTCTTCCTCCGACCAGCAGTAAAACCCTTGCTAAAGTGGGGCGTCCGTTTGGCTGTGCGGGATGTACAAATTTGAAGCCACGTCCGGTCAGAATGGGGATAAAATCCGATGCCTCGTGTAAAGAGAGTGCCACGCTCTTTGCACGTTAAGAACCCTTGCAACAACTCTTTGAGGGGTCCGTAGGTGACCTGTTGCAAGGCTAAATTTCGGTCCCTATCCAATATACCCTCATTTCCCGTGGCAGTCCAAATTTCTCCGACCTTAATCCCGGACGCCTCTATTATAGAACCTACCTATTGTATTTATTGTTAATTTGTTCTCGTCCTGAATATGCATGAAATATTTGCCACTGGACGTTAAGCAACCAACAATCAATCAATCAATTTGTATGCTCACATAAAGATGGCGGATAATGAATCTTGACATCATTGTATAATCTATCACGAGACATTATTATTTGTAAACAAATGTTGAAAACAA
Organism: Mytilus californianus; assembly: GCF_021869535.1. Taxonomy (NCBI): domain Eukaryota; kingdom Metazoa; phylum Mollusca; class Bivalvia; order Mytilida; family Mytilidae; genus Mytilus; species Mytilus californianus. Next base: position 72,060,478 of record NW_026262734.1, read on the forward strand.
ACGTGTCGGAAATTTCGATATCATTCTAGATTTTGGATTATTTTTACTGAATTTGCAAAATATACTGGATTGTGGAAAATTTACACACCTTTATGACGTCATTTACTGGATTGAGGCGACCGCCTGTATCACTGCACTATTAAAGATCATCAAGTGTCTTTGTGATCGTCCAGATAAACTAGAAATAATGTTTGTTCCAAAAGGTTCTTAATAACATTTCTCTAATGACAGAAGTGCTGATTATCAATTATAAGAATATAATTCACCAAAATGATTCGTCTAATAAAGCTTTTTTATGCCCCTGACGTAACGCAGATTATAAAGCTAACTGAGTGTTTTAATTTATATTGTAATTGGTTTTTGCAATTTGCATTATACATCCGGTTTGTACAAACTGGGATTTGCAATAGGTTTATGAAAAAAAATGATGTACAATGCCAAGTAACAAATGAAATAGTCGATCTTTAAAATGTATATTCAAATAGTAGCTGTATATATATACACATTTCTATTCACAACTATCCAACATTACTTTCAACTGAGATGTGCAAGAATGTACACACTATTACATAGTTTTAATAAAGGTTGTTTAACTTCATCATTATCTTCTTCTTTTCACAGTCAATTATTTCAATTCAAATGGAAACAAAAATTCAGCAACAATCTTTTGGTGACCAGTCAGCTGTCTTAGGTTTACGTATATCTTTTCTTTTTTTAAAGAAAGCAACTTGTCTAAAGGATGTACTTAGGTGAAATTAAAAAAGTCTAGAATTCAAAATTGATACTATAAGTCAGAAGAGCATTAGTTAAGGAACAAAATAAGCTAAACATATTGATAGGTTATGATATCATTTATCAGTTTATGATTTCTAAATATTAGAAACATAACCCCGTTGAATTTGACAATATACACTAAAACTTTTACGAAAGTTTTTTTTTTTTTTAAGTAGTACACTAAATCAAGTACTACCAAGATGGCACTTTCTGGTATCTATACTGTACATAACTGCAAAACATGAACACTTACAATTTATTACACACAAAAATGTCAAAACAATACATTAATCCTATAGATCCTAATTATACATACACGGTAATACTATATATATTTTTCTTCTAGAACGTTAAGTTTAAGGATGTTCGCTACTCTGTTTTAAAATAACAAGCTTTTTAAAAGACTGTTCTAAATTTATAGTATATAAATAAAGGAACCAAAAAAGCAGAAAAAAATGAAGGGTCCGTGTGCTTGCTTTTGAGATATAAGCCATTGAAAATTTGGCGGGAAATGATTCTCTCTAGATTTTTCATACTTTTAACATTGTCCGCTTTTCTCTTTTAAAAACTATGAAAAAATAACAAGGATTTTATAAGATTTTCAAATATGGCTATTAAAACTATATGAAATAAAATTATGAAAAGAAAAGTAGGGGTAAGTGGACAAAATTATTTAATGGCAAAACATGGATAAAACCAGAGGATTCCGAAAATCTGGCAAAATTTCAAAAACAAGAGGAGCGAACATCCTTAAGAATCTTTTATAATATAAGTGAAGGTGCTATCTTTAGTCAAATTCAATATACAGAGAATCACAATTTACCAAGGACGTACGAGCCGCGGTATAATTGTATTAATGTATATACCATGCACGGGAATATGTCAGACCCCTTCAATCTAGGATTTGCATATTTGGAAAAGTCAGATATGTCTATCCAAGAGTATTTGATACTTACAGTTTTCATGTATAAACAACAAACACACCTACTTACCAAACCGTTTAATATTTATAAACAAAGCAGGCTAAGTTACAAATAACAGAATAATAAGCTCACATAAATTTTTCTTCTCACTATAAATTAACCACAAGATAATTAAGATAATTAAAATACACACCATAGTTCAGATTTAAATATCAAGATTAAATTTAAGGAAAAAAAAAAAACAACTCACAATTTACTACAATATGAATATATAATACAGATTAATTCCAAAATAATAATAAATTTTAAAACATTTATTTGAAATGTTATTATATAAGGTAATCTGGCGCAATACCCGCAATGGTAGTCGCCATTAAACTCGATTTAGTAGTAGTAGTTTGTCGTCAATTTCTTCATCTGTCGTCTAGGCGAAACGTTTAAGGTTTTTTTTCAACGTCATGTTGTTTTTATAAAAGGACGTAACACTGCTACTATGATTGTCAATTCCACGTGTTCGCTTGTAACCAATGATATTCATATAAATGTGATAGGAGGTAAGGTAAAATAATATACAAAGACATTCCAACACTCTAAATTTTAGTTTTTCAAATTACTGTGATCACTCTAATTAAAGTAGTTCGGGTGTCTTTTTCTGAGCATCTCTTCAGGGCATGTTGCAAACATATATTTTGGGTTTAAAAATACATTACCAAGTGTTTGCGCGACCCCGCCTTTTTTTTAATTTTTCAAGAAAATAAGGCCTGTGACCCCCTATTTTTATTTGATATTTCGGAAGTATTTATGAACGATTACCAATGAAACAACTCTCCACAAGAGACCAAGTGACACAGAAATTAACAATTATAGGTCACCGTACGACCTTCAACAATGAGCAAAACCCATACCAAAATTAAAGTCAGCTATAAAAGGCCCCGAAATGACAAATGTAAAACAATTCAAACGAGAAAACTAACAGCCTGATTTATGTACAAAATAATGAACGAAAAACAAATATGATATACAGCAACAAACGACAACCACTGAATTACAGGCTCCTGACTTGGGACAGGCACATACAGAATGTGGCGGGGTTAAACTTGTTTGAAGGCATTCAACCCTCCCCTAACCTGGGACAGTGGTGTAACAGTACAACATAAGAATAAACTAGAAAAATCAGTTGAAAGTTCAAACGGGCTTAACTAATCAGATGGATACACAGCAGAAATACATCTAACAAAAACACAGAGTGGACGTGGCAGCTAGGGTACTTATACATCCCCACAACAAAAAGACAAGCCATGAATGTGCATATGTATATAAAAATAATATTTAGTTTGATTTTAATTTACTGATAACAAAATCAATATTAATACCAATAAAAACAATATTCAAAGATCTAATTACAGTGTTGAATTGGTAACCTTTAAGAATAAGTTTATTTAAAGGATCTATAAGTTTACCGGATCGTATCTAAATTTCCGGGCTCGGTACACAACATCTCCGTAAAAATTAGGATGTGCTTTCCCGTTTGAGATTAGCTTTCTACAGGTACGTACAACCAAACTTTGTATTTATGAAAAGCAATTCTCTCATTGAATTTTAACCAATATAAAAAAGAAGATGTGGTATGATTGCCAATGAGACAACTCCCCACAAGAGACCAAATGACACAGAAATTAACAACTATAGGTCACCGTACGGTCTTCAACAATGAGCAAAGCCCATACCACACAGTCAGCTATAAAAGGCCCCGAAATGACAATGTAAAACAATTCAAACGAGAAAACTAACGGCCTAATTTATGTACAAAAAATGAACGAAAAACAAATATGTAACACATAAACAAACGACAACCACTGAATTACAGGCTCCTGACTTGGGACAGGCACATACATAAAGAATGTGGCGGGGTTAAACATGTTAGCGGGATCCCAACCCCCCCCCTAACCTGGGACAGTGGTGTAACAGTACAACACAAGAACGAACTATAAAAATCAGTTGAAAGAGGCTTAACTCAGCAGATGGATAAAAATACAAATACTACAAATACAAGAGGACGTCAACTCTATTCCTCAACTAGAAAAAAATCAGTTTCCTCTACATAACCAATATAAAATAACTGTAATTTCGTTAATTTCAATTTATTTTAACGAAAAAACAAGGTCCCTTACCCTCAGTTTTTATTTTGAAATTTGAAAATACATTGACCAAGAAGTCATTTACAGAAGCTTAAGGATGTACTTAGGTCAGGTTTAGGAATTTTTGTAAGATGTTTGGACTCCTTGGTTTTTTTCCTACGATGCAGGGTAAAATATTTTGCCCCATAACACCCATTTTTCTTTTCACATGAGGCTTCAATAGCTCATAAAAGGTCATTTATCAAAATTATCATACCAATGCAAATATAAGGTAAAAGTCCGAGTCAGCCTTTTCCCGCTATTTAAAAAAAATTAAATATCTCGAAAATGAGCTCCATAACCTATCAATATGTTTAGCTTATTTTGTTCCTTAACTAATGCTCTTCTGACTTATAGTATCAATTTTGAATTCTAGACTTTTTTAATTTCACCTAAGTACATCCTTAAGACAAATTGCTTTCTTTAAAAAAAGAAAAGCAATACGTGAACCTAAGACAGCTGACTGGTCACCAAAAGATTGTTGCTGAATTTTTGTTTCCATTTGAATTGAAATAATTGACTGTGAAAAGAAGAAGATAATGATGAAGTTAAACAACCTTTATTAAAACTATGTAATAGTGTGTACATTCCTGCACATCTCAGTTGAAAGTAATGTTGGATAGTTGTGAATAGAAATGTGTATATATATACAGCTACTATTTGAATATACATTTTAAAGATCGACTATTTCATTTGTTACTTGGCATTGTACATCATTTTCTTTCATAAACCTATTGCAAATCCCAGTTTGTACAAACCGGATGTATAATGCAAATTGCAAAAACCAATTACAATATAAATTAAAACACTCAGTTAGCTTTATAATCTGCGTTACGGCAGGGGCATAAAAAAGCTTTATTAGACGAATCATTTTGGTGAATTATATTCTTATAATTGATAATCAGCACTTCTGTCATTAGAGAAATGTTATTAAGAACCTTTTAGAACAAACATTATTTCTAGTTTATCTGGACGATCACTAAGACACTTGATGATCTTTAATAGTGCAGTGATACAGGCGGTCGCCTCAATCCAGTAAATGACGTCATAAAGGTGTGTAAATTTTCCACAATCCAGTATATTTTGCAAATTCTGTAAAAATAATCCAAAATCTAGAATGATATCGAAATTTCCGACACGTTTGTTTTCAACATTTGTTTACAAATAATAATGTCTCGTGATAGATTATACAATGATGTCAAGATTCATTATCCGCCATCTTTATGTGAGCATACAAATTGATTGATTGATTGATTGATTGTTGGTTGCTTAACGTCCAGTGGCAAATATTTCATGCATATTCAGGACGAGAACAAATTAACAATAAATACAATAGGTAGGTTCTGTAATAGAGGCGTCCGGGATTAAGGTCGGAGAAATTTGGACTGCCACGGGAAATGAGGGTATATTGGATAGGGACCGAAATTTAGCCTTGCAACAGGTCACCTACGGACCCCTCAAAGAGTTGTTGCAAGGGTTCTTAACGTGCAAAGAGCGTGGCACTCTCTTTACACGAGGCATCGGATTTTATCCCCATTCTGACCGGACGTGGCTTCAAATTTGTACATCCCGCACAGCCAAACGGACGCCCCACTTTAGCAAGGGTTTTACTGCTGGTCGGAGGAAGACCAATGGTGACCATACTTCTATTCCCCAGTCACCCTTGGAGGGGAGCATACAAATTCTCCATCATCATAAATAGCAAATTATTGTATATTAACTTGAACAAATTGAAGATCTGTTCATGATTACACATGAAATACAAAGATATTGCAAATACAGATAATTCAGAAATTATTAAATGGTTAGATAATAAAATCAGAGAAAAATGTCAGTTACCCATATCATCATGGTTCACATTTGTGTCCATTGTCTACATTTCTAAGAACTAGGATTGTTACTAACAGCTCTCAAAGACAAAGGTCAACATGTACAGCACCTAAATACAACACTAATTGTAATGCTCAACGGAATTTCTGAAAACAAAAAGATTATATTCTCTGTTTTCAAAGGCAAAGAAGTTTCATATAAAAAAAATTCACAACTATGTGTACATGTATTTAACTACTGAACAGGGTTGCGTTCAATATAGTAGCAGCTGCTACATAGATTTTTAACTACTAAACATGTAGCTAGCCTAGCTGCTATCTTGACTTTTAATATCTATTTAGCAGCTACATGTAGGCTAGCTACACGTTCAGTTGTCAAAAATCTACGTAGCCCTATGAAGCTGCTACGATATCAGTGGTTGATCCAGAAATTTTCTTAAGTGGGGGCTGCTGCGATTATGCTTCAGTGATTCCCTATATAATCAATGAAATATAAGATTGATTGCACCTTGTATGGATAATTCCGACACGTGTTACATCGGGAGCCCGTTTGTTTACAAATAATAATATCACGTGATCACGCACTGCACTGACGACACAAACTACACAATTAACACATACATAACCCATTTACCTTGCTGACATGCAATGGGTTTGTTTACGGTTAACAAAAATATTGCATGTACAGTTAATGAATAAATTATTTCATCAAATAGATCAGATTTTAACCCATGACACAAATCGACTGGGTTGACATTTCTGTCAAAAAAAGTGTCATCGGGAATAATTGATAAATGGGATTAAATTGACCGTCAATAAGATCAAGAGAACCAGATCTGGAGAACCTTAACAATAATAAGTAATTCTTACCACAATTGCTGATACCAAAGGCAATTTTCTATTGGAAATGTCAAAAACATGATGATAAAATAGTTTATTAATGTTGCAGGTTATTTTCTTGTTTTGGCGCGAAATATTCTTACTCCTATTGTTTGACGTAACAAAATTTGTATAGAATTAAATTTAACTATAGCTCAGCAGAGATAAAAGTTAATATGCAGAAGCATGATAATATATTAATGATAAAATGTGTATATACTTCTGTAAAAGATTAGAATTGTACTTTACCAGTATACTTCACTTAGAATTACATTTGAGCGCAAGAACATCTCTGTTTGTGAATCGGTTGTTGTGTATTAACGGAAAATTTAGTGTGTGCTTTGCACCGAGTCTGGCGTTGCTTTACATCGAGGTCCTATATCTATTCCCACTAACACAACAGACATGACTGTGTATATACTGTCGGGTACGATTCCAGTAATTAGTAAAATCCATAAACTAGCTTTGGGAACTTTTGCAAATATTTCAAGACAAGAGAGCTCTATAGAAAGACAAGTCGCAGAAAGACAAATCCTCATCTCAATAGCTGTAAAGGACAGTTTGTTCACAAAAATCAGATCTTTATTAATCAAATACAGCCTACCATCAATCTTTAACATTTTAGATGAACCACCTTCAAAATTAAAATGGAAGAACTCTATCAGGAAAGCGATTGACACCTTCTGGGTTGAACATGTGGTTACCATGTCTGTCTACTATAAGAGTATTTCATTTATTTCTACATCCAATTATAAAACTGGTCATCTACACAATGCTCTAGCAAGTGTCCAGACTCTGCAAAAGACATCCAGCGTCTTCCCATCAAACTTAGACTCCTTACTGTTACATACATTCTCCAATGTAATAGGGCAGCTTTCAACCAAGTTGACATCAACGGGACAACCCAACATGTCTCTTATGCGAGGAGGACGCTGAAACATTAGACCATTTCATTCATTCATGTCCTGCTTTAGCTTCTGCTAGAAACTATCACCTGCTTGAACTTTCGAATATTATCAATAAAAGCGAGCTCTGTCCGAAATGTACAACATTAGAAAAACTAGAAATTAGTACACAACTAATATTGGATGCTAGTGCCTTGCTCTGTAACTGTCAATGTAAATGTGGATGTACAGATTTTCTTCATCTTGTAGAATACACAAGTAGAAAACTTTGCTTTGCTTTGCACATTAGACGTAATACAATATTATTAACATTGCCGGTGAATAAAAAGAAAGGGTTGCTTGCAACCACTCAGTCAAAGGCGTGGATATTTAAAATCTAAATTATCTTTTGTTTTAGATTTTAATAGTGTAATAAACATTTAGTGGGTGTTAAATACACCATATTCTACTATGTAACCAGAGGTGTGCCTTTGAAAGGCAGGATCTTCACACAAGACAAGACAAGACATAGCAGTTCAACCTCAAAGTTCAACCAATCGGGAAATGTTAAGTTGGGATATACCTCTATTTTTACTGCAGGTTTTGGCATATTTAAAACGGAATTATAGAAAAAAAAAATGTTGTTAGTAGCTACGAAACAGAAAATGATAAACACTTTTAGCAAAAGATGAATTGGATCGGGGTTCTGCGTATTCATATTATTTGTACAACTCTCCTTACTCCTTGGAAGTGTGTTCTTTACATCGAAGCTTGCGTTGCTTTACATCGAGGCCACAGTAGTTCAACCAATCACGGGGAATGTTTATTTGGGTCATGTGACCTATTTTAACTGCAGGTTTAAGAATATTTTAATCGAAATTATAGAATAAACTGTTATCACAGAGATATGTCTCGCCTTTTTGTAATTTTGATAATGCAAATGTTGAAATTAAAATAGCAATACTTTAACATGTAAGTTATGCAAATATTCAAAGTCGATGAACCATGACTGAAGGTACATGGCTAAACAATCTACATGGAATGAGATGTGCCATTGCTAATACAACTGCATACCAAATACCATTGACTTATTATAAGTCGTTCCCTTTAAACAAACCTAAACACAAACATTAACTTGTAAACTATGTAAAAGTTTCAAAGTCAATGAACCATGATCAGGGGTGGGGCTATATAATCTCCATGGAAACGATACTTGTAAATCCCAATAAATTTGCATACCAAATATCATTGACTTAACATTAGCAGTTCATCTTAAACTGATCTAATCACAAACTAATACATGTAAAGTAAGCAAAAATTTCAAAGTAAATAGACCATGACTGAGGGGGCAGGGCCAAATATTCTCCATGGAAATGAGATGTGCTAATGCTTATACAACTGAACACCAATTAACATTGGTCTACCACTTATGGTTCCCCTTGAACTGACCTAATCACAAACTAATACATGTTAACTTAGCAAAATTTTCAAAGTCTATAGACCATGACTAAGGGGGCGGAGCCAAACAATCTCCATGTAAATGAGATATGCCAATGCTTATACAACTGCATACCAAATATCATTGACCTACCACTAGTGGTTCCCCATAAATTGACCTAATCACAAAATAATACATGTAAACTATGAAAAGTTTCAAAGTCAATAGACCTTGACTGAGGGGGCAGGGCCAAAAAATCTCCATGGTAATGAGATGTGTCAATGCTAATACAACTGCATACCAAATATCATTGATCTACCACTAGTGGTTCACCATGAACTAGACCTAATCACAAACTAATACATTGTTGCCGCCGCAGACGCCGGAAACAGCATACCTATGTCTCGCTTTTTGACTCCGTCAAGGCGAGACTAAAATGGAATGTTGTTAGTACATACAAAACAGAAAATGATGAATACTTTTTGCAAAAGATAAATTGGATCGGGGTTCTGTGTATTCACATTATTTGTACAACTCTCCTTACTGATGCCATATTTTGGAATTTCTGTGACCTAAATGGTTCGCGAATATTAATATTTTTATATATAGTATAGTAATAATGTATTAGGAAAATGGACTTCAATGTTCTTTCTGTGTATTTTTATTTTAAATTGTATTTTGCAAGATTTTTAACATGCTATTATTGAAAATATGAATATTCTTTGAACAACTTCACAGCTTGATGCGTTAGCTTTCTTGTATATCTTAGCGCCTGCATTTAACATCAAATTATTGATATTTTCTTCTGATAAACTTGCAAATTTTCTTTTCGTCTGCTGCGGTGCTTCCTCCATGGTTGTTATGTGTGACGTCATGACATAGAGTAATTTCGGACCGGAACGGCTTATATCCGGATCTTATCTTAGCAAAATTTTTAATATTGACTGTCAATATACATATAAATAGAAACATAGCATCAATATACTGAATAAACTGTTAACACAGAGATATGTCTCGCCTTTTTGTTATTTTGATAATGCAAAATGTTGAAATTAAAATAGCAATACTTTAACATGTAAGTTATGCAAATATTCAATGAACCATGACTGAAGGTACAGGGTTAAACAAACTTCATGGAAATGAGATGTGCCAATGCTAATACAACTGCATACAAAATACCATTGACTTATCATAAGTCATTCCCTTTAAACAAACATAAACACAAACATCAACTTGTAAACTATGTAAAAGTTCCAAAGTCAATGGGGGTGGGGCTATATATATAATCTCCATGGAAATGAGACTTGCAAATGCCAATACATTTGCATACCAAATATCATTGACTTAACATTAGTGGTTCATCTTAAACTGATCTAATCACAAACTAATACAAGTAAACTAAGCAAAAGTTTCAAAGTCAATAGACCATGACTGAGGGGACGGGGCCAAATAATCTCCATGGAAATGAGATGTACCCTAATGCTTATACAACTGCATACCAATTATCATTGACCTACCACTAATGGTTCCTCTTTAACTGACATAATCACAAACTAATACATGACGGTAAACTAAACAAAAGTTTCAAAGTCAATAGACCATGACTGAGGGGACGAGGCCAAATAATCTCCATGGAAATGAGATGTACCCTAATGCTTATACAACTGCATACCAATTATCATTGACCTACCACTAATGGTTCCTCTTTAACTGACATAATCACAAACTAATACATGTAAACTAAACACAAAAGTTTCAAAGTCAATAGACCATGACTGAGAGAGCGGGGCCAAAAATCTCTTTGGAAATGAGATATGCCATTGCTTATACAACTGCATACCAAATATCATTGACCTACCACTAGTGGTTCCCCATAAACTGACCTAATCACAAACTAATACATGTAAACTAATCAAAAGTTTCTAAGTCAATAGACCATTACTGATGGGTCAGGTCCAAATAATCTCCTTTGAATTGAGAAATATCATTGACCTATTACTAGTGGTTCACCATAAACTAGACCTAATCACAAACTAATACATTGTTGACGCTGCAGACGCCGGAAACAGCATACCTATGTCTCGCTTTTTGACTCTGTCAAGGCGAGACAAAAATTGAAACAAGGCTTCGGATAAATAAAATAACCTTTGAAACATGTGATCGTAATATCCAATGAAAACAGGAGAATGCTACACCATATGTAATATTATTTAATATATAAGATATCTTTTTAACTTCAAATTAAATGAGATATCACATAAAGAATATTACATATCTTATTTACTTTGCAAGATATATTATTCAATTTATAAGATATCATTTTTAGTTTACAAGATATCTTATTTAGCTTTTAAGATATATCTTACTTACTGTATAAGATATCTTTAAAACAAAAGAATATATAAGATATCAGTTAAGATAAAAAACAAGAGTGCACATGCTGAAATGTCTCGCCTTCTTTACTAATCATGATATTATGTTGATAGTCCTAAATATAAAGCTTTATTACAACTGTCACATAAACTTAACATTAACCAAGTAAACTAAACATTGACCAATGAACCATGAAAATGAGGTCACGGTCAGATGAACCATGCTAGGCAGGCATGTACAGCTAACAATTCTTCCATACAACAAATATAGTTGACCTATTGCTTATAGTTTTTAAAAGAAAAACAGACCAAAACACAAAAACTTAACACTGAGCAATGAACCTTGAAAATGAGGTCAAGGTCAAATAAAACCTGCGTGACTGACATATAGATCATAAAATATTTCCATACACCAAATATAGTTGAACTATTGCATATAGTATTAGAAAAAAAAACTCAAACTCAAAAACTTAATTTTGACCACTGAACCATGAAAATGAGGTCAAGGTCAGATGACACCTGCCAGCTAGACATGTACACCTTACAATCATTCCATACACCAAATTTAGTAGACCTATTGCATACAGTATAAGAAAAACAGACCAAAACACAAAAACTTAACTATAACCACTGAACCATGAAAATGAGGTCAAGGTCAGATGACAACTGCCAGTTGGACATGTACACCTTACAGTCCTTCCATACACCGAATATACTAGACCTATTGCTTATAGTATCTGAGATTTGGACTTGACCACCAAAACTTAACCTTGTTCACTGATCCATGAAATGAGGTTGAGATCAAGTGAAAACTGTCTGACGGGCATGAGGACCTTGCAAGGTACGCACATACCAAATATAGTTATCCTATTACTTATAATAAGAGAGAATTTAACATTACAAAAAATCTTAACTTTTTTTTCAAGTAGTCACTGAACCATGAAAATGAGGTCAAGGACATTGGACATGTGACTGACGGAAACTTCGTAACATGAGGCATCCATATACAAAGTATGAAGCATCCAGATCTTCCACCTTCTAAAATATAAAGCTTTTAAGAAGTTAGTTAACGCCGCCGCCGGATCACTATCCCTATGTTGAGCTTTCTGCGACAAAAGTCGCAGGCTCAACAAAAGTCGCAGGCTCGACAAAAATATCTTTTTTTACTCAATAAGATATTATAAAACGTAAAACAAACTAATTAAGATATCTTTATAAACTGTTAAATAAGATATCTCATTTAATATATAAAATATTCTATTTAATTAATAAGATATCTCAATTGGTTTACAAGAAATATTTTAAACTTTATAAGATATCTTGAAATTAGAATAAATATACAAAACAGTTTGCCATACCTTAGCCACTTACAGGACCAAATCTGAAAGTTGTTAAAGCATACTAAAATTAAAGTAGCATGTAATCTTATATTGGTCCCAGATATGCAATATACTTTTTAATTAATTTAATTGTTGTTAAAGACAATTTTGTATCAATATTGGAAATTTTAATGTTATTGTGGAATTTTTAACTGAAGGACATCTTTACCAAATGTATTTATATTTATCTACAAAAAACTTTTTCACAATTATGATTATTTCAAACATTTCTTTTTGAGATAAATACTAGAAACTTGACAAAATAAAAAAGTTTTGAACTATCTATAAGCATTTATAATTTAGTAATGTGTATACAAATAAACCCAAATATTGTTAGAACTTAAAATTATGCTTATGACACTATCATTTTATATATTAAAGTACAGATTGAAAACAGATTGTAAATGGTTTAGTAGAATCAGTGTCCCGCCCACAACTACTGCTGTCAGTGCAAGGTGTGTAATGCCAAAAAGCTGAGTCCATTTATCAGTAAAATATAGTAAATAAATAAGAAAAGTCGAAATTTTGCTCAGGGTATTCTCTCTTGATTATGAAGAATATAAAACATTTTATATTCAGTAAAATATGTGTGAAATTACAATATGTTGTTAGTAAGTTTCTATGGGAGATAATCAATTTTTCTTTCGAAAAGTCTACTATATTCAAAAGAATAATGTTTTAGGTTATCTCCCATGGAAACTTATAAACAACATATTGTAATTTTACATATATTTTACTGAATATACATGTAAGATGTTTTAATTCAAACGATGTCTGATTCTTATGAATATAGAAGACTTTTCGAAAGAAAAATTGTATGAAAGCTTAGTTAGGACATTTTTATAGCAATTCAAAATTTCTATCCATCACCTTTAGCAAGACAATAACAATAAAATTTCTATACAAACTGTTAGACTGATTTTTCATAATTGGAATTAAAGTCTTATAGGATTGTAAGTATGCTTTATTTTATCACTTTGCACTTTCACGACTTGACTGTGGTTTTCTACAGCAGTTTGTTCAAATTTCTGACCAGTTGAACAGTTTGGTTTTATAAAACAAATTGCAATTTGGTCAAAATTTTGAATAAGTTGCAATAGGTGGAGAGCAACACTAACAGTCAAGTCACAGTAAAATGGCAATTCTTAACATGTAAACCATTGTATATATATATATATATATATATATATATATATGTCTCTGACAATGCAATTATATATATATATATATATATGTCTCTGACAATGCAATTATATATATATATATATATATATGTCTCTGACAATGCAAACAATCCAAAGCCAACGAACCAAGACTGAGATGCAAGGCCAAATAATTTCCGTGGAGACGAGAAATGCCAATGTTTATACAACATGTACAACTCAATACCAAATACCATTGACTTATTATAAGTGGTTCCCTTTAAACTGGACAAGACACAAACTTTAACAAATAAGCAATACAAACGTTTCAGAGTCAATCTACCATGACAAGGGAACAGGACCATATAATCTCCATAGAAATGAGATGAACAAATGCTAATAGGATTGCATACTAATATGTTTTAACAGAAAAAGTCTGATCTGATAAATCATTTTGAGCAAAATTACTAATGAAAAAAAGTTTCTATTTCTATAGTCCCCTGTGTAACAACTCTTTATATGAAGAATCTGCAGATGGTTTGTTGCAAAGCAAATTTAATGGCCACCAACAAATCCTATTTTCAGTGATAGTTCCACCCCTGTCCAACAATGTTTTTCAAAATTTGCAAAGGCTACATTAGTGATAGATCTATTATCTTTTTATATCATCCTGAATATGTATGAAACATTTGCCACAGTACGGTAAACAAGCAATGCCTGTGCAGCTGTATAACTGACTATAGTGGGTCTCATCGGGGTGTAAGCGAAATGGGGGATTGACCGATTTTTTTGTAAGCGTGACACGTGTAAAGTCAAATTATTTTGCGTGAAAACGGGAAACAAAGTCGAGCGAGACACGTTAAATTACAAGCGCTATTATTATAATTATAAGCAGGATACGGGATTCTGACAAAACAATAAGCGGGATCTGGGATCAAACCCCCACTATATGGTGTGGGTTGGGCTCATTGTTGAAAGCCGTATAGAAACCTCAGGTCCTCTAGTTGCTTAAATCTGCATTATTTGGACTTTGGTGGATAATTGTCTCTGACATTGGCAATCATACCACATCTCTTTAATTTATGACAATTGATTAAAATCAACCAATCAAATCTCCTACCTGAAAATATTGCTTTAAGTCTTCTCTGATGTATGATCTCCCCTTTATACCTAAATTTCAAAATTCATTGGATAGTAGTTTTTCAGGTCATAACTGCTTCTCCTTATGTCATGCATTGGCTATCTCCATATTTCCTTTTTATGCATTTAACTCTGAAGATTCTTTCTTTGATTCAGTTGCTATTAATCATTTCCTGCAAAACACAAATAAGAATAAGAATAAGAATAAGAATTTTATTAATCTAATCGAGCCATAAAGGGCATCATTTTACAACAATATTATGCACAATATGATTGGAAAAAAGCAAAACAGAAACCTAATACCATACTATAACGTTATGGACAGGATCAGAGCCTAACACAACATGTGTCTTACATAACTATTACATCAAATCTCATAATAATAAAATATTATTTCATTTATTTTGTTTGCATCTGGATCTTATTTCTAAACCTTTAATAATGTAATTTCCTAAGCACATGAGAGTTGGTAAATGCTCATTTGTGAACAGCCAGAAATATTTTTAATCCTTAGGTAGTTCTTTAAAATTAGTACAAAAAGTGTTTACTTTATCAAATAATAATTTCCTCTGTTCATTATATAAAGGACAGTTCACTGTAAAATGGGTCTCATCTTCAATAGAATTTGATCCATGTGATAAGCAGTGATGACATAGACGCTGAGTTCTCTCTATGTATTTTTTACTATATCTATCTTTCTCAATTCTAAGATCATGAGCACTTATTCTCATTTTACATATAGCTCTTCTTATATTAAAATCTTTAATTGATAAATAAGCCTCCTTTACGAAGTCAGTCTTGAGGTTGAAATAATTTTCTAATTTACTATTACCTTGTGATAAGGTATCAGATCTTTTGACCACCCAAAATGTTTTAAAACTGTTACAAAGTTTACATTTTACAAATTTAATTAATTTATTTACATGAATTAAGATTAACAAAAAGGCATAATTTTTGAAAATATTTATACAAAACTAGGTAGTTTTGGAATAATTAAAATAAACACCTCAGGTCAATATTTTTTACAATGACCCTGCAATACAAATACAAATAAACAGCACAAAGAAAGATAACTCTGTTAATTTTAGATGTCTTGATCTGCGTTGCTCGTGCAATTGATTGAGGTAACATGTATACCGGAGCATAACTGATCATTCCCAGACCAAATATTAAAATCATTCAGTTTAATTGGAGCCAAGAAAAGTTTGACAAAAATTTCCTTGTACAATGATAGTGTTTCCCCCAAGCATGTTTAGCATGGATAGACGCCATGCCCTTTTTTTTTGTCTTAATAAATGACGCCCTGCCCTTTTTTTAGATATGTCCTATTTTCGGTGCAAAATATAGTTAGCATGCTTTTTGTGTCCAGGGATATATGGACACGTATGTATGGCTTCACCAAAAAGAGTACAAATATAAACAGCGTTATATCTATATATAAACAATCAATAATAGTAGATACAGTTACCCAGTGCTATTTCTTATATAAAACTTAGGATTCAGGCGGACACAGCTGGACACAACGTTATTTCTATATAAAATATATAAAAACTAGTGACTACAGACGGACACAAGTGGACACAACGTAATATCTATATAAAACTTATAGAATCTGCTGGCTTCAGGCGGACACAGCTGGACACAGTGCTATTTCTATATAAAACTTAAAGATATAGGGTGAGATAGGCGGACACAAGTGGACCCAACGTAATATCTATATAAAACTTATAGAATCTGCTGGCTAAAGGCGGACACAGCTGGACACAGTGCAATTCCTTTATAAAAATTATAAAAAATGGGGATACAGGCGGACACAAGTGGACACAACGTAATTTTTATATAAAACTTATAGAATCTGCTGGCTACAGGCGGACACAGCTGGACACAGTGCTATTTCTATATAAAACTTTATGAAATAGGGGGATACAGGTGGACACAAGTGGACACAACGTAATTTCTATATAAAACCTGAGACTACTATAACACTTTTTAGTAGTCTCAGATAAAACATAGAATGTGCTGGCTACAGGCGGACACAGCTGGACACAGTGATATTTCTATATAAAAATTACAGAAACAGGGGCCTACAGGCGGACACAAATGGACACAACATAATTTCTATATAAAACTTAAAGATATAGGGGGAGATAGGCAGACACAAGTGGACACAACGTAATATCTATATAAAACATAGAATGTGCTGGCTACAGGCGGACACAGCTGGACACAGTGCAATTCCTTTATAAAAATTATAAAAATTGGGGATACAGGCGGACACAAGTGGACACAACGTAATTTCTATATAAAACTTATAGAATCTGGTGGCTACAGGCGGACACAGCTGGACACAGTGCTATTCCTTTATAAAAATTATAAAAACTGGGGATACAGGCAGACACAAGTGGACACAACGTAATTTCTATATAAAACTTATAGAATCTGGTGGCTACAGGCGGACACAGCTGGACACAGTGCTATTCCTTTATAAAAATTATAAAAACTGGGGATACAGGCGGACACAAGTGGACATAACGTAATTTCTATATAAAACATAGAATGTGCTGGCTACAGGCTGACACAGCTGGACACAGTGATATTTCTATATAAAAATTACAGAAACAGGGAGCTACAGGCGGACACAAGTAGACACAACGTAATTTCTATATAAAACTTATAGAATCTGCTGGCTATAGGTGGACACAGCTGGACACAGTGCTATTTCTATATAAAAATTACAGATACAGGGGCTACAGGCGGACACAAGTGGACACAACGTAATTTCTATATAAAACTTATAGAATTTGCTGGCTACAGGCGGACACAGTGCTATTTCTATATAAAACTTTAGGAAACAGGGGGCTACAGAGGGACACAAGTGGACACAACGTAATTTCTATATGAAACTATGGAATCTGCGGGCTACAGGCGGACACAGCTGGACTCGGTGCAATTTCCTATTTAAAACTTTAAGATACAGGGGGGTACAGGCGGACACAAGTGGACACAAAGTAATATCTATATAAAACTTATAGAATCTGCTAGCTACAGGCAGACACAGCTGGACACAGTGCAATTCCTTTATAAAAATTTTAAAAAATGGGGATACAGGCGGACACAAGTGGACACAACGTAATTTTTATATAAAACTTATAGAATCTGCTGGCTACAGGCGGACACAGCTGGACACAGTGCTATTCCTTTATAAAAAATATAAAAACTGGGGATACAGGCGGACACAAGTGGACACAACGTAATTTCTATATAAAACTTATAGAATCTGCTGGCTACAGGCGGACACAGTGCTATTTCTTTATAAAATTTATAAAAACTGGGGATATAGGCGGACACAAGTGGACACAACGTAATTTCTATATAAAACTATAGAATCTTCTGGCTACAGGCGGACACAGCTGGGTACAGTGCTATTTCTATATAAAACTTTATGAAATGGCGGGATACAGGCGGACACAAGTTGACACAATGTAATTTCTATATAAAACATAGAATGTGCTGGCTACAGGCGGACACAGCTGGACACAGTGATATTTCTATATAAAAATTACAGAAACGGGGGCCTACAGGCGGACACAAATGGACACAACGTAATTTCTAAATAAAACTTAAAGATAGAGGGGGAGATAGGCGGACACAAGTGGACCGACAACGTAATATCTATATAAAACATAGAATGTGCTGGCTACAGGTGGACACAGCTGGACACAGTGCTATTCCTTTATAAAAATTATAAAAACTGGGGATACAGGCGGACACAAGTGGACACAACGTAATTTCTATATAAAACATAGAATGTGCTGGCTACAGGCGGACACAGCTGGACACAGTGATATTTCTATATAAAAATTACAGAAACAAGGGCCTACAGGCGGACACAAGTGGACACAACGTAGTTTCTATATAAAACTTATAGAATCTGCTGGCTACAGGTGGACACAGCTTGACACAGTGCTATTTCTATATAAAACTTTAGGAAACAGGGGGCTACAGACGGACACAAGTGGACACAACGTAATTTCTATATAAAACTATAGAATCTGCTGGCTACAGGCGGACACAGCTGGACACAGTGCTATTTCTATATAAAACTTTATGAAATAGGGGATATAGGCGGACACAAGTGGACACAACGTTATTTCTGAATAAACGTATAGAATCTGCTGGCTACAGGCGGACACAGCTGGACACAGTGCTATTTCTATATAAAAATTACAGAAACAGGGGGCTACAGGCAGACACAAGTGGACACAACGTAATTTCCATATGAAACTTATAGAATCTGCTGGCTACAGGTGGACACAGCTTGACACAGTGCTATTTCTATATAAAACTTTAGGAAACAGGGGGCTACAGACAGACATAAGTGGACACAACGTAATTTCTATATAAAACTATAGAATCTGCTGGCTACAGGCGGACACAGCTGGACACAGTGCTATTTCCTATTTAAAACTTTAAGATATAGGAGGATACAGGCAGACACGAGTAGACACAATGTAATTTCTAAAGAAAACGTATAGAATCTGCTTGCTACAGGCGGACACAGCTGGACACAGTTTTATTTCTACATAAAACTTTAAGAAACAGGAGGCTACAGACGGACACAAGTGGACACAACGTAATTTCTATATAAAACTTATATAATATGCTGGTTACAGGCGGACACAGCTGGACACAGTGCAATTCCTTTATAAAAATTATAAAAACTGGGGAAACAGGCGGACACAAGTTGACACAACGTAATTTCTATATAAAACTTATAGAATCTGGTGGCTACAGGTGGACACAGCTGGACACAGTGCTATTCCTTTATAAAAATTATAAAAACTGGGGATACAGGCGGACACAAGTGGACACAACGTAATTTCTATATAAAACTTAAAGAATCTGGTGGCTACAGGCGGACACAGCTGGACACAGTGCTATTCCTTTATAAAAATTATAAAAACTGGGGATACAGGCGGACACAAGTGGACACAACGTAATTTCTATATAAAACAGAATGTGCTGGCTAAGGCGGACACAGTGATATTTCTATATAAAAATTACAGAAACAGGGGCCTACAGGCGGATACAAGTGGACACAACGTAATATCTATATAAAACTTATAGAATCTGCTGGCTACAGGCAGACACAGCAGGACACAGTGCTATTTCTATATAATACATATAAAAACTTATGGTGTACCAATTGGTTCAAAAGGTATTTTTATCGGTTAACCGCTACTTTTATCGGTTAACCGCTATTTTTATCGATTAACCGCTACTTATATGTCGATTAACCGCTATAAATATGTCGGTTAACCGCTAATTTTATCGGTTAACCGCTGTTTTTATCGGTTAATCGCTATTTTTATCGCTTAACCGCTATTTTTTATCGTTTAACCGCTAGTTGTATTGCTTAATCAATTCTTATTTATCTTCTATGCACAAAATAACTTATTATTTTGAATTTTGAATGAATTAGTGATTGATGGACAAAGTTTATCGCTTAACCTGTTAAACCAGTAATGTGGATTGCTTACGCCTCCCATATATCTATTTTTGGTCAATCACTCCCACCCATAGAATTGTTAATTGACAAACGCACACAAGTTTCTAGTGTTGAACACGTGGCAATTATATATAGCAAATTACACTTTTTTGAACATTGCTATAGCAATTTTTATTTCATTTTATTTTACACTTTTAATATGAAAAAATGTATTGGATTTCATGGATTAATATAAAATAATTATGACGATGTTTTAAATTCCAAAACTTAGTGGAAAAACATGAAAACGCTCATTTATTAAATAGAGGTACTTGTATATATTCCACTCCTACAAATCTTTATAAATGATAATTCGATTGATGATACCGTGTGTAATGAAGACGAGAAATGTAATCTTCTAACATGCACATATATTTGTCTTATTTCCAAATTAGAAAAAGAAAACTGTCCTCTTCCGTATTTCTCCCACAAACATGAAACGATATCTATGATACATTTTCTATATTATCGAATCAAATTGTTGATGCTATTCAAATACTCAATGCTTTAATTCAATAATGTTTAATAAATTACTTGAAGAATGTACCTTTCGTTATAATTGTATTATTGCAAATGTTATTGAAATTTGAAAAAATGTGGATTCAGCATCCACTTTCCGATTTATGTCCGATATATGAGCTGCGCCGGATAGAAATCGACCTTATGCAAGTGCACGTATACATGTACATTGCTAATACTTTGATAGATTTTGGAACACTCAAATACGAAATAAAAGATGCATTTTGGTCTGTTTTGTGGGGTTGTTATATTGCCTCAATTTTTAAACAGTTACAGACTTTGCATAGAGATGTTTAACCCGAAATGAGTTAACATATGTATTGATATTCATTTGCATAAGGTCGACTTCTATTAGATGAGCTAGAAAGTATATCTTTATTTAATAACGAAAAACAAACGTTTTATGAATGTTCGTCAAAATTCTGCCTAAAATGACTGTGCATCAACTCATAGAAATGTATATAACTGCTTCTTTTTTTTTAAAGCAGTTTGATTAAAATTTAGCTACTCCGATTTTTTGTGTTTTTTGTGTGACTTTTCTAAGTCATTTGATAACTTTGGATATAGATTTTTCTATAAAAAAGAAATGAAAGAATATAGAGTTTTTTGTAACTTGTTAAATAGTTTATGAGCTACCTACAAAGGAGACATCAAAGAGCGAAAATGAAAAATAAACCATCTGTATTAGGTCATTTTCCCGCTGAAGTCCTTCAAGAATCACTAAGAACCTAAGACTAATATATTTCATATATATATAAACTAATGACATATTTGATTAACTGCTTTTCTTAGTAGACATTTTGCTGATGATGTTTGGACCAGCAGCTCGGTCTTAATACACTGCCAATCAAACCAGTTGTTGACCATGACTTGAATAAGCTGGATGAATGGTTAAGGAAATGGCAATTTTTTTTTACAATTTTGATAAGACTGGGAACATAGTAGTTACTAATTTTACTTTCCAGATCTAAACAATTGCTAAGTCATATAAACATTCGGTTGTAACATTTGACACTGAAATAGAACACTCATATATATTGAATTATTAATTGACCCACCAGCTTCTTCCTTTTCCCCTCTTCTCCCACCCTCATTTTTACATGTAGTTCTTGGCATAATTCTGGCGTTTATAATTTGATGACCTCATAAGCCAAAATATTTAAAGTAAAAACATTTGGGATACGATGAATTTAAGTAAAAATTGAAAGACTTTTTTCCTTTTGACCCATTCATTTTTAATAGCACATGCACATGTATATATTTTAACACAATTGGCAAATATTCCTGGTAATATCTTTATTTTTTAAGGAAATACTGCATACTGATTCAAAATTGGGGAGCATCAGTACAAGTAACGGGGGGAATCAGTACTGGGAATAGGGTGATCGGGGACTAATTGTATACCAAGGTTCAAGTTAAATTGCAAGATATTTTTTTATTTATAATCTTATTTTGTGCATATTTCTACATGAATTAATTTGTTAGTTTTTATATTTGAAAAAAATCATGAAATAAAAACAATATCTAATATACTCAGGGTTTTCTTATTGAATAATAAAACTGAAAACTTTGGACTTAAATCATCTGCATTAGAATCAAAATAAAGAAAAGGGAAGGTCATGATGTAACTTCAAGGCAAAGGCAATCCTTCCTCGGGATATTACTTACTAATTACACAATCAATTAACTTTATCAAATTTCCAGCTATTGAAATAAAGGTAGAGTTTATATTCCTCCAAAAATTCACTGTCTTGAAACGGAGAAGTTAAAACAAATACAACAGGCTGGATTAAATGAAATTAAATGTAATTTCACCTGGTAAACCAATCATAGCACAGTGTGGTTCAGTAATTGAACTTATCGGCCATGTTATAAGGTTTTATTTTGATGTTGGGTTAGATCACGTTTGCAGATTTATTTTCTGTAACTCATATAAAGCCTTTTTCTGCAACTGTGATAAGAGTATTAATTGCCAATCTCAGAAAAGATCCGTCTAAAGTAAATTTAATTGATAAATTTAAAAACACTTACCGTTATCTTGATGATATTTTTGCTTTAAGTAATAAAAAAAATCGCATTTTCTGCGGAAATTTACTCAAGGAACTTGCTGAAAATAAATCTTAAACAGACAGCAATGATTGTATTTTTCTAGATTTGAATAATTATATTTCAGTTTCACAGGGAAACTCTTACTATACAAAAAAGAGACGATTTTTTGTTCTTGATTGTTAATTTTCCATTTTTTGACGGCGAAGTTCCTTTGGACCCCGATTACTGTGTGTATTTGTCACAAATTGTTCGCTATATGCCGGTGTCTGCAGTCGGATTTTAGATTGCAATTAACGTAATTTATGTATAATTGATAATAAAAATGAAAAATATTGACTCAAATCAGCTGCATTAAAATCTAAACAAAGAAACCCGGACCGTTTGTTATAAAACCTAGACGTTTTGAATATTGCTCTCGAAAAAACATGTTAAATACTGAATTTGAAGTAAAACAGTGCTCACAATGGGGGTTGTTAAAAAGCGGAAAAGGAATACGGAACGGAAACGGAAAACAGAAACAGAGGAATACATGTAAGAATGTAGTCATGTCAGATTTAGGAATTTGCGCCAACTGTTCGGACTCCTTGTTTTTTTTTACGATACAGGGTAAAATATTTTCCCCCATATCACCCTCTTTTCATTGCATATAAGACTTCAATATCTCATACCCCAAGGGTGACTGGTGAATAGAAGTATGGTCACGATTGGTCTTCCTCTGACCGGCAGTAAAACCCTCGTCAAAGTGGGGCGTCCGTTTGGCTGTGCGGGATGTACAAATTTACAGCCACGTCCGGTCAACATGGGGACGTTAAATCCGATGCCTCGTGTAAAGAGCGTGTCACGCTCTTTGCACGTTAAGAACCCTTGCAACAACCCTTTGAGGGGTCAGTAGGTGCCTGTTGCAAAGCTAAATTTCTGTCCCTATCCAATATACCTTCATTTCCCGTGGTAGTCTAAATTTCCCCGACCTTAATCCTGGACGCCTCTATTACAGAACCTACCTTGTATTTAATTTGTTCTCGTCCTGAATATGCATGAAATATTTGCCACTGGACGTTAAACAACCAACAATCAATCAATCGATATCTCATAAAAGGTCCTTAACCAAATTCAAGCCGATTCTAGATTTCTTTTCTTACGATTTGAGAGCCAAATATTGCCTATGCTAAATAAGGTAAAAGTCCAAGTCAGCCTATTCCCGCTTTAAAAAAAAAAAAATCTCGAAAATGAGTTCCATTACGTATCAAATTTTCAGCTGATTTGTCCTTAAATTAATGCTATTCGGATTTATAGTACTAGCATCAATTTTAAATTCCAGATATTTTGTTTAATTTCATCTAACTCCAGTATTTAGATAAAAGATTTTAAAGCATAAAGCATTGAAATAATTGGCATGAGATGATGAGACTATGTTTTTAAAATATTGATTGTATGTAATTTAATGGCGTAAACCACTTGCAATTGTTCCAGGGGTTCATTTATTTTAAATTCTACTTGTGACCATGGACGTACGTCGTAAAGGAGCGGGCATGCGATTCACTAAAGTCTGTTTGACTTTTCTTATTTAAAAAGTAAATAATAAAAATATTGGATAAACGTCAATAACACAGTAACCCAACAACACAACAAAGATCTACATACGGCCTAAAAAGATGGATATTCGCCTCGATTCTAGATAGGTTGTGAAGTAATACATTTTTGGGGGAAATGCTCTTCATCATTTTTCTAATCTTTCAAATTGTTTCTTTTTTAATTGCTTTCAATTAGGGTTAATGATGTTGCGATCTTGTTGTGTTGCTCTACATTGTCGATTTTCCTTTTATCCTTTCTTGTATAATGGAAAGAAAACGTAAGAGAAACCCGATGGAACAATGAACTATGGACTACAACCAATCAGGAAACCTTGGAATTAGACATAGAAACTTGGATACACTTTATTCTTATGTAAAACTTGACAAATTCAATCACTATACAAAGCCTTTCTCACCCAATTATAATACTGAAGTACGCTGTTACCGTTGGAAAAGCATTACCATATTTTTTATGCTCTCCTGGACTTTAATATCAATAAACACGAATTGGTGTGAGAAAAACTGGCGGAAAGTCAGTACATGGATATACGATTTGCACAGTGTCTTTTTCAAGTTAGCAGTAGTAATGTCCAAGGGTTTCTAAAAACCAAATTGTCCACAGTGCTTTGAATGTCATGCCGCTTAATTCTTCTCCGAAATTTCAATCCCATTCAAGTAGCCGTGAATTTTATTTTACAATAGTACAATTGAAAATATTGTCACTCATTCAGTTTGCTGTTTTATTCATTCACACTAAAGGAATGTTGAAATTTGAAAGTTACTCCTATATAATATATATACATATATTGGTAGATTGTAAAGATTGTAGTGCTATAGAAAGATAACTGAAAATTCATTATTCTCTACATGTTCTTTTTTTATGACGAAAAATACACTTTATTTCACACTACGCATCTGATCGTTTGGATGTTTATTCTGGCAAACACCTTATTATCCATAATATCATTAATATGTAGACTAAATAACACCTTACCAAGGACAGTGCCTTGAGGTACCCCAGAATCTACGCATGGTGGACCAGTTTGATTTTGTCAAATTTACCATAACTCGTTGCTTGCGGTAGCATAGGAATAAGTCAATCCAACAAAGTGTTTACCTGATTTCCCGTAGCTGTTTAATTTCGATTTTAGTGTATGTAGGTAGGTGTCGAAAGCTTTTTCAAAATATAATATAAATGTATCTGTTTTATGTCATTATCGATGTTTTTGGCTCAATCATTGATGACAGTACATAGTCGCAACTGGGATATTTACGAAAAGCATGTTTTTCATTGATGATATTGTAATAAAATAGGTGACACATTATGTTAGATCATACTATATGTTTGAGCATCTTGCTGCAGATAATGCAAGTAAAGGGGCACTAGCTACGAGATATAAAAAAAACCTTAAAATATGATTTTTTTGGTTCAATCATTAATGAAAGTGAAATAGTTAAATAATAATTCGCTTTTAGCAGTCAGTATGGTTCAATTTTGTCAAAATAAGCTAAGAAACATCGATGATAAATAATTCACTTGCAAGTGTATAGTTTGACCTCATTGAATCCGTATTCATGGGACCTTCAATTTAACCCAATAGCTAGAAATGGATTACGCATGAATTATGCGTGTTCAGTTATTAAAAGGAAAAGAATGTCAACATTGAAAGTAGGTAAATAATTTGATTGACTGATTCGATTCAGAAAAACTCATTCTTGTACAGGAAAAAAACGATGATTACCATATACTTTTAACCTATAATATGAAATTAAACAGACCTAAAAAAAAATCCAGTTGCACGAGTTCGCTATCTACATGTATTTATATCTATATTTATGTTTATATGGCTTATATGACAGTCGGCAGTCTTCGGATGTAAACTCGATAGTTAATAAGTTGGCGTCTAGACTAAAATACACAAGAAACGATGATACATATTATAGAGCCCATGCCTTGTAAGTTGTTTATTTTAGACTTTTTATAATTTGAATAAACGTTTTAGTATGTTATAAATCAAATATGAGAATTTGATCCAAATCTGTGAACATGAATTTGACAGCCAATGCCCCATTAAGGATACTTAGCAGCATCGAATGGTCAGCCTTCTTGAAAAATGGACAAATGTCTGCCGTTATCCATTCATCAGGTATTGAGCTGGTATTGATGGATTATTGGAATAGGTGACTAATGAAAGGTTCTCATTCCTTTCTTTTTTAAATATTCTAGGGCTTATCTCGGCTGGCCCTCATGTTTTTGATGTATTGAATCCATGTCCTATTTTTTTTCCGCCCCATCATAAGTTATGTCTATTTCTTTCTATTTTGGATATAATGGTTTCTTTAGCGGTACGTATTCAGTTGATGATTTCTTTGTAGATACAATTAAAGTTAATTGTTCATTCATTGTTTCTGCCTTGTCATATTCGTTTTCTGCTGGTAGACCTGTCTTAGTCTTTCGTGATGGTATACTTTTAGAGTTCTTTTTTAGCTCACCTGGTCCAACGAGCAAATTTGAACTTTTCTCATCACTTGGCGGCCGTCGTCCTTCTTTGTCGCTATCTTTTACAAAAATCTTCTCCTCTGAAACTACTGGGCCAAGTTTTACCAAACACATGTCCTATAAGAAGTCGTCTGACAGTTTTGCTTAAACTTGGTCACAATTATCATTGATGTATTTAAAACAAAATGTGTTCTATAACGCTGCCTGCCAACCAAGATGGCCGACATGACTAAAAATAGAACATAAGGGATTAAATCCAAGTGCTGTGTGTTATTTGAAAACAGCTATGAATAGAAAAAAATTTTACCAGGAAGACATGTTTAGAATGTTGAGCTCTACCTAATATACATTCACGTCAAAAAGGTCAGTTGATTTGTTATAGAAGTTATCGCCCTTAAGGTGGCTCGGGTATCTTCCTCCATCTTGGATTTTGAGGTAGCAGATAACAGTTGGTCTAGATCTTTAATGAAATGTGCAAATTTTGAGAGTAGTATGTAATTCATGTTTAAGACTTTTGATGTAAATATAGAAAATTATGTGTTTTATCATATTTACGGCTGTAATTTCCAAAAAGCACCATATTTGTGTTTGGATCATTTTTTTTCAACTTTGCAAAATAAGGGGAGTTAACTCAGATAGTAGGAGAGATAACTGAGGTGAAGTAATTTTATAAAAGAAAGTGTTGTGAATTTACCTATTTTGTTATGTAGCAAGAAAACAAGTTCGGTGACCCCAATTTTATTTTTCTTATCTGAAAGCATGTTTTGAGAGCTATATATATGTTCTCACATTTTATCTTAAAATTCTATCACGCAGTTTTCTTTGTATCACACAAAATTAGATTTTCCATGCATAATCTATACAAAATCTGACCATTTTGCACAACCTGTAGCGTGAAAAAAAGTCCGGTGACCCACACTTTTTATTATATTTTTGGAAAAAGCATGATAAAAACTTCATTTTGACAAATTATTAAAAAAATTCTAAGGATTTTAATTAAGACGCCCCAGCCACCTTAAATGACGAATTTTACCCTTTTTCATATTGAATGTGGCGGGGTTAAACATGTTTGTGAGATCTCAACCCTCCACTAACCTGGGACAGTGTTTAAACTGTTCCAAAACTGCTTGATAATTTCCTTGATATCTCCTGTCTTATTTTCAACATACTTTTGTGATTTCGTTTATTCAGTCTTTATTAATTTTCGTAGTTCTCGCCAATCTTTTTTCTCAAATCCGTGCATATACATATTTCTTTCCGTTTCCGTTCCTTATTCCGTTTCCGCCGTTTAGCAACACCCATTTCGAGCAAAAATATGTATAGTATTCACGATCTCATGCAGCAGGACACTATACCTACCGTGTTGTTTGGGGCCAGATTATTCATTTAAAGATGCAGACATTACTAACAACTGCTAATGGAACCCATCCCCTGAGGCATCTGTCTTAAACTAAAAGCAGTGTACTGTTATAAAAACAAAATTTTCTATACTTTTCATAAGACCGAATCAATTGATTAAGAAATCATAAAAAAAGTGGGCCAAAACATAAGCAAAAATCTTTCGTCCAGAAGAAACTCAAGCTTGATCTGTAACTTTTATGATTTAACTGAGTATAAAAGTGCGGAAAATAAGATATTCATCCAATTTTACATTTTCAAAGAACCACAACTTAATTCAGCAATAACGTGTATTTTCCATAAGGCGGAAAATTGTTATTGTGATCCAAATGTTTCTTCTTTGATGAACGCAACGAAATCTTCATCTAGCGCATACTGTTTTCGAACGACAATTAAAATGAAGCTTCCAAAATATCGTTTCGTTTCATGTTTCGATTAAAACTTAATTAATATTTTGCGAGAAGTGTGATAATTTTGCTGTATTCTAACCTTTTGTCAAAAAAAACCCTTAAAAATCCTCTATTATGACTGATGCATCTCTCTGAACTGGAGACATTAGACAGTACTACCACATGTAAACTCCATATGAATTTGTGCGCAAAATATATTTATATTAAATTAAAACCTACAGCAAATAGCCTGTCGGTTTCGTTTGATACAACACAAATATTTACAAATCTTCCTAAAACTGTTCTATTAGTTGCGAGCCTATGACAAAAAGTATAACAACGGAACGAGTGAAAAACAACCGTCATATCTCTATCTTGGTAAAAGCATTTTCCGAAGAAAATAGTGAGGTTAACCTGATTTTATATCGAGCTAAACCTCAAACTTGTATGAAAGTTGTTTATAGAGCAATCCAAACTGACATATTCAAAGTCGATGTTCCAACGGTAAATGTAATAAAATACATCTGTTGACTGAAACTCATTATACATTACTTTTTATTTGAATTTGATGGGAAAATATAAAAAAAGAAAAACATAAAGGTACGGCAATTGATGGCAGTCCTTTAACTGGATATCTGTGGCATACTTATGTTTAAAATAATGAATCAGTTTCTGCAGTTTCTGCATTTCAACATAAAAATGAAATATCATGGAAAATACAGGGTGATGGATTTATAATATATAATGGAGCATCAGATGCAATAAAAGATTTTGTTCGTCTGGACAATCCTTTACTGAAGTCGAACCATGAAATCTCAAACTAATCATAGATGTTATTGTAACTCAAGGTCACAGATTTACAACATATGGCATTCTTGACCTTGAAATACATTTAAAAGAAACAAATGTTCTCAATCTGCATCGAAATAGCTGTCCATCACAGCATGTATTCAAAGGATTTATTAAAGATGAAGCGGCTGATACTGAAACAACAGTGACCATAACAAATTAATACAAATCTAACAAATTTCAGATAGTGGTTATGAATCATTAACGTTAAACAAGTTGCTTTTTAAAAAAAAAGAAGACAATACGTGAACCTTAGAATTTTTTTATTCTAATTATTAATTCAACTGAATAAGAAATTATATATCAGTGTTATCTTGGCCATGTGTGTGGAGGATAATATTTTCTTTTTATTTTAAATCATTACAATTTTGAGGGTGGTAAAGGGTTATGTTCGTGCAACGTGATCGCCGTTTTTTATTTCACGTTCAACGTGTTTAACTTTTTTATTTGACGTTCAGTCGTGCAAGACAGGTGCCTCGTTCAACGTGTTCTGCTTATTTAATTTTACGTGCATCGTGAATTTCAAATGCTTATTTTGCGTGCTCGGTATTTTTCAAATAAATTTCAAACACTAGGCAGGGATCGTCAAGTAAAAAAAAAATGATTGAATTTTGTTTTTTGATAAAGCAGAAAGGCCTATGATGTTGTTCCTTTATTTGCATTTTAAAAGTTAAGAAGATCGTTATATACTTTTTTAAAAGCCGTAAACCATTTGTATCATAAATGTGTATACTTAATCCGGAATATTAAGTAAAACAGAGAGTTTATATATAAAAGAGGACAGTGACTCAGTCACAAAAGGTTCACATTAAAGTCTTTATTTTTCGTGCAACGTTCATGACAGAAATTATTTCACGTTCAACGTAAAATTATGTCTTATTTCACGTTTTTTCCGTGCAAGCACCCCCCCTTTACCACCCTCAATTTTGGCATGTTGAGAGAAGTGTTAAATATAAAGCAAGGAGAGAGAAAAAAAAAGATTCTCAGACGTATAATTTCTTAAAGAATAATAATAATTCAAAACATGGAGGCATTGCGAACTGGTCAGCTAGCAGGACACATTAATGTTCGTTACCGACCAATCATCAATAAGTGTAACTCTCCCGCGAGAGATACTTACTTGATCTAATTATAAATATAAAAAGGAAGATGTGGTATGATTGCCAATGAGACAACTCTCCACAAGAGACCAACTGACACAGAAAAAAAACAACTATAGGTCACCGTATGGCCTTCAACAATGAGCAAAGCCCATACCGCATAGTCAGCTATAAAAGGCCCCGACTGAATGACAAATGTAAAACAATTCAATTGAGAAAATTAACGGCCTAATGTAAGTACAAAAAATGAACGAAAAACAAATATGTAACACATCAACAAACGACAATAACTAAATAACAGGCTCCTGACTTGGGACAGGCACAGAATGTGGCGGGGTTAAACATGTTAGCGGGATCCCAACCCTCCCCCTAACCTGGGACAGTGGTGTAACATTACAACATAAGAACGAACTATAAAAATCAGTTGAAAAAGGATTAACTCATCAGATGGATACAAACAGAAATACTACACAGAGTGGACGTGACCGGGTACTTGTATATCCCAACAACAAATAGACACTAAGTACAGATCAGAGAGTACTCGCAGTTACTGACAGCTAGTTCAAAAGCCACAAACAACATTAAAAAAAATCATGCATCTAAGACTAAATTATCAATTAGTACACATCCAACATCCAATTATTGAAGAGACATAACTTTTACATTCAAGATACAAAATATTTCAATAATAAACACGAGGTAAAAAAGTATGCATTCTTATTGACTATGATGTACGTCAATGTACACAAATATGATGATTGATAATTTAGAAAAAAATGTTATCAATGCATTAGAATTTATTGACACACAGGAGAATATACTTTAAAGATTCTCAACAAAATAGATTTAACTGCATTTGTTAAATTAATTCTTAGAAACAATGAATTTGAGTTTAATGGACTGTTATACAAACACATAATAGGAGCGCCCATTGTCACAAACATGCACGTATCTGCAACTGTCTGCCCTATTCATTAAAATCTTAGATAAGTTCCAATGGAGAGAAAACATCAAATTACACTGTCAATAGGGATGACGGTTTTATGGTCTTCACAGGCAAATTAGAGCAAGTTGAAGATTTCTTTAACCATGCAAACGAAATTGACCATCTACTTAAGTTCTAATATGAGGTGTCGACATCAAGTATGGCCTATTTAGAGGGTGGTAAAGTGTTATTTTCGTGCAACGTTTTAATTCGGCCTTTTTATTTCACGTGTTTCCGTGTTTCGACGTTTTATTTCTCGTTTTCTCGTGTTTGGTTCGATGTGCGTGCTTCGTGTTTTCCCTTAATTATTTTCCGTGTTTCGTGTTGGTACTCTTATTTTCTCGTGCTTGTCCCGCATTTGATTAAAAAGTAAACCGGGACTAATTCAAAGTCAGCCCAAATATTGTTTTAAATTATAAACTAATTAACTGGTCCCAAGATATTTATTAATAGCCTATTGTATTACTATGATAAATCGGATGCAACTAACGGACGCTAAAAGGTGACCACATGCAGGGTCGCCATGTCCATTTATAATGACTGCATGATCTCCAAGAACGGCTGAGTAATAACTTTTGATACTTTTTTCCTTAATATTTACGATTTTATTCCTTGGCTTCGTTTTTCCAGAGTGTTTTTGTTTTCCGTGCAACGTTTTTGCGATTTGTTATTTCACTTGTTTCCGTGTTCAGACCCTCCCTTTTACCACCCTCTATTTAGATACCGAAGTGTACAAAATTTAGTTGACTATCCTGTCACTGTTTGGTGTGCGCTTGCATACTTAACAAGTCCAAAAATAATTTTAGCAGAAAGGAAATAATTTGTGCTGTACATAACATTTATACATGGTGCAAATAAAAACATGGGACTTGAAATTTAATGTGCATGCAGTAGTCTCTTGAACGAGTCAAGACTTTCTGCAGCGGTCACTGAAATAATAGTGACATCAATGAATTGAATAAACATTTAAATAACTTACAAGATAACTTAATTAATAGAGAATACTGTAAAAAGGAAACAGTAAAAGTTGTAAAAATGTATATTAACGAACAGTCTTTATTTTACTTGTTTTATTTTCATTTGAAACAGATTTTTTTTTTATCTGATTTGTCAAAATGACAAGTGTGCATAATGATTTTTATTGTTACAAATCAAATCCCAAAGCCCACTATAACTCATTATGTAGAAACCACAGCACTATTTTAAAATATCTCTCTGTGAATATCTATACACAGATGTTTGATACCATAGGTCGTTATAATTAAATCTTGACCATTTAACTTTCACTTGTTTATCAAAGGGTACAACTGTCAACTTTGCTCAAGTCAGTAAACCCTTGCAATGCATAAAATGTAGCTTTACAATAAATATACATGTTTGAAAAGGATCTATAGATTGTTTATTATCATATATCAGATAAATGAATTAGCGATCTGTGAAAATTCTTTATTGCCATGTTTTAAATATCTTAGATACACCGTATGGAGGTGCTCTTAATTGCAGGAAGCTAATACAGATAAGATGAATAGGTGTTCCGAATGAACAATAAATTAGCTTCCGAATATTCCTCCATAGACTATATTTCTAACTAATAAATATGCGTGAACCCTTAGGGGTTCACGCAAAAAGACGAAACTAGTATAATTACATTTGCTTTATTTATTGATTCTGCTGAAATATTGTAGCACAGAAACTTAAATAAGAAAGAATATATTCTTTAGTTTTAATAACAAAATATAACCCATATATACGCAAAAAAAGTATAATAACATATTAGCATTTATTGCAGTTTGACGAAGAATGTGGGCACGTGTTTAATGTTGAACCAATAGTTATGTAGAGCAAACACAAAAGTCTAGGGGACATGCCTACTAGATCAAGACTTTTAAAACAAACAATTGACAGTTGGACCCCTGATGATGGCAGATCTGTCATGATGTGTATTGATCATGAATCATTTAAATGTTTATAATTTAACATGTACTAGTATATGAATATTTTTTATATTTGATTGTATCTAAGTCTAAGAGGACCAAACCAAGCTTTAATTGCCGAAATACTAATATAGTGTCGGGTCCTATCAGACGAATTGGATGCAAGGTTGCATAGGCGTTTTATGATAATAAAAAATGTCACGACACGAAAATCTTTTCATTTTAACAATCGATGAAAATACTCGTACAGCCAATTAAATCATCGAGCCCGACTCTCACGAACATATATAGTTCTTTTGATGTTGTTGCTTATCAAAACAAATGAGGAATAACAAATTAATGCAAAACAATTGTGGGATGATATAATTTTAGCCCCAAATGTTTTTGTCCATTAATTTGCATTAAGATTTTAGGGTAAATGTGCTACGAAGTATATTCGTAAAGGTTTTCACAATGTCAGAGGGCTTTTTTTTCAGTCGTTAGCTATATAGTGATTCATCATCTGT
This sequence comes from Mytilus californianus, assembly GCF_021869535.1. Lineage (NCBI taxonomy): Eukaryota > Metazoa > Mollusca > Bivalvia > Mytilida > Mytilidae > Mytilus > Mytilus californianus. The sequence continues at coordinate 72,094,763 of NW_026262734.1, forward strand.
CTCTTAAAGATTTAAACATTGGTTATGAATTGGCATAAAAAAATTATACACGAAAAATTTGGGTTATATATGGGTTCTATATGTTAAACTTTAAGTAAAGCTGTTTAATTCAACAATTTAGTTGAATTTGGTTTTGAAATGGTGATATATGAAAGCTAAACAACATTTTCTAAAAGTATAATATTTTAGCAACAAAGAAGTTTAGTATTGGTGAAGCTAACCACTGATCTTGTGCAGGTAACTAACATTCATTCGTCAGTTACACAGTTTCTCACCCGAGTTTATCGTGTTTGTATTTAAAAGACTGGTTTGAGCACATACTGAAGGGATGATAGACTACTGCTTTCTGTATACAAATTACAAATAAATAAATAAAAAATCGGCGACATAAGACCGTTCCGAATCAGAGGAACGAGTTGTGAATTGTACAAGTATACGATATGATCTGTAATGGAATAATGCTTTAACGATACCGAATAACGTTACGCCACGAGTTATCGTTCTTGACGTTTTTGAACACCTTTCATATTTCAAAATCTGTCCGTATTCCTGTACGGCTGACCTGTGAGGAAAATACGGCTTTATCATCATTTGAATTTTGGTGTCCTGCATAGTGCAAGGTAGATTCTACTACTTGCAGAGGGAAAATAAGGAATAGGTCGGTGGGTTTTCTTGGAAATCGTGCTGAAAGCTCTAAAATGACCCCAAACTGCATGTCCCAACTCCAAAAATACCAAATATCGTATCAAAATAGACATCTTTATAATTACCCAAATCTTACAATTTTCTGTTATAAGATAGAAGTTATTATAAAGGCTTTAAATAGTAGTTGACTATGGTTTCAGATTTATCTTAATGTTTTATAGCGTACTTGATATTTTGTCAACTACATAACGAAAACGTTTTTGCTTGCTATAATATAAATTCTGACACCCCTTTTTTATCTAGCAAGTGCCTCAGCATTAACTCTACATATCATTATAATAATGGAAGCATAAAAAGATAACTGTAAATGGTATCAACAATTATTGGCATTTAAGTAAGTAGAGGTAGCCCCGCATTTTTTAACTAGTCCACTTGGTAACGGGATTTTTTTTCAAGATAACAATGGAACATCACGTCCGTATCGATATCATCATAATCAATGTTCTGTGTTTTATAGAAAAAAAGCACAGTGTTTGTGATGTTGAAGTATCAGTGGCATTAAAAAATGCCCCAAAGTGTGAATATGTCCACTACATAACGGTCAACTACATTACAATTGACCTAATTTTGTTATGTAGTGGACATTTTTTTGTTATGTAGTTGACCATATCGTTTTGAAGGTGACAAAAAGCAAGAGTCAATATCGTACGTTGAACACTGTAATAACCGAAGTAATTAGAAAAATTAAATGTATCTTATAATATTAATGGAACAGGTCATCATTATTAGTACTAAACTGGGAAGATCATTTTAAATGCATAATGAGATAACAGAAATTACGGAATTTGTCAACTACATAACGATAGCATTTATGCTGATACCTCAATGTTTAGAACTAATAATTGGAACAGATTACGAATAGAATCAGGCGAAAAAGCCTCGTACAAGCAGACGTTCAAACTCGGACAGAAAATAATTGTTTAACTTGGTTATTTGGCCGAACAACTTTCCCTGTGTTCCAAGTGTAAACAGTCTCTGCAATTTATTGGACTGTACAGAAGAAATTCCATATAGTTATGAAACAATTTTGCTAGCTTTGTATTCGTATAAGCGTAGTCTAAACAGGACAGCAACATCGGAATGAGGAGAAAGTTAACAAAGGCTTTTAAAAATACATATGCACTTGGTTAGGACGAAATAAAATTAAATAATTCAGATCCCGTTACATATTTTTTTTTTTTCATTCCCATTCTGAAATTATTTTCTCGAAATTTACAATCAAACGATTCATAAAAAAAAAATGCGATCCGCAATAAAAGATGATCGGTGCTCTGATGAAAGTAAATCCAGAAAAGCGCTTCGAAAGCAAACAAATTATTAAGAGACATTTTCATTAACCTATATTATTCAAACGGCAGAAACAAACTGGAAAAAAACCCAGCGAGATCTTAAAATCATTGAGATCTTATATTCATATTAATTTACGCTTGGATATTCGGGGATGGGTGTGTTTTGGGTGTTTTGAGTTGGACATAAATGGCTGTAAATGTATCTAAAACGAAGGCTATATGTATTGGCTCTAAACAGAAGCTTTCAGTTACATCAAATGAAAACATTAATATTGCTATGAATGGACAACAAATTAAAGAAAGTACATGTGAAAAGGTTCTAGGTATTTTTGTTGATGCATCTCTATCCTGGTCTTCTCATATTGATTATATCATAAAGAGGGTTAACTCTTCTTTAGCTTTACTAAAAAGGATAAAGAAATATTTAAATCACAAAGCTAGACACATGTTCTATAACGCTTACGTTTTACCTCACTTAGATTATTGTTGTTCAATATGGGGAAACTGTAATAACTTTCTATTAGATAGTTTACTAAAACTGCAAAAGAGGGCAGCAAAAATAATCATTAGACGAACATGATTACACCAAACCTTCAAGCGAATTATTTCACGAATGTAACATTGTGCCGATTACACAAAGAATACATTATCATAAATCATTACTAATGTATAAGGCAAAACATGGCTTAGCTCCAGAATATATGTCCAGTCTTATTTTATCAGCTTCTGCAAACCAAAAATACAATACGAGATTTTCGTCCTCAGATAATTTTATAATTCCAAAACCAAATACAGAGTTGTATAAGTCTAGTTTCTCGTACAATGGACCAAAAGTATGGAATGCTCTTCCTAATTCAATTAAAAAAATCAAACACAGTATTAGAATTTAAACATAACTACAAATCTATGTACTTTTAACATTACCATGATATTTGTACTGTAATGCCATATATAATAATTGTTTATTGTGTTTAAATTGTATTACATCTTTATTTATCATTATTATTGAATATGTATTGTTTATTTTTAATGTAATTATTATTGTATTAAGAGAGCCTTATTGAAAATTGGTGTAATCCAAATGAGTTACTCTCTCTAAATAAAGATATTATTATTATTATTATTATTATAATGTACAAGTACAGATGATGAAAAACGCACCATTTCACAAAGTGGGGAGACAAAACGACTGAAAGACGATTATCAAAGTTGCCTTTTGGGGAGAGTTTTATTGCTCACATAGGTGTCAGGAAAGGCCCTAGGGTATTCGCAGTCTTATAAGGAGTTTTTATAACAAGTATACAAGTATGTATGTGAAAAAGGTGTTGAAAGTGTTGGTAATTTTTTGTGTGAATAAATTGAGATGTGAGATATATAACGCAAGGTGCATTCTGCTAATTTGTAGTTTTAGTTAAGATTCGTTAGTCCCTTGAAATAGAAAGTTAATAGGTATATTTAATATAGCAAGTATTAGGTCTATCAAATTATAACATCACATGTTCACAATAGCCAGATTTTATTTATCACAGTAGCATATATTGTGTCTCCTAGTACACATTTGTTAAAGTCTAAAATTCTTGTATTTCGGGAGAAAACTGAAACCATTATGAAATAAGGAGTTGTGGTATGATTGCCAATAAGACAATTTTCCACCAAAGACCAAATGATGTAGATGTTAGCTTGCTTACATTGCTACAAATTACCATTCAACTATGAACTATGAACTGCATATATTCAAAAAGATATTTTGTCACCAAATGCCTTATAAAATAGAACATCATCATATATACGCTAATATACATTTTGCTCCCTCGAAAAAATGACAGGAGCATCTTGTTTTACTCGTGTCCGTCCGACCGTCCATCCATTACTTGGTATATAAGGTTTATACGACTAATAAGCTTTAATTTTTTTTAAATTATGTACTTGATGTTACTGCATATACTAAAGGTGTTAATATCGTCAGGATTATTTTTTAAATGACAGATTGTTGAATATGGCATTTTGATAATAAATAAAGACACGCAGAGTACAGACTCCGGCTTACTCCTCCCAAATGTATAATTTCAAGCTGGAACTTTTATGTTGCGCAGAGTGTCTTACTTTTAAAGAGGGTACACATATATTCTCATTTTTTTTTGTATAATTTTCCACGGATGACAGAATGTTGAACTTTGTCTTTTTAAGAGAAATTTTGCATACAGTTTACAAGGTTTGTCCGACTAACTACGCACACAACTCACACGTTTACACAATACAGAGTATACTATATTAATGCCTGTATCAATTCAGGAATATGACAATTGTTTTCCATTCATTGTTGTGTTTGCGCTTTTTATTTTGCCAGTCGATAAGCATAAGGGACTTTCCGTTTTGAATTTTCCTTGGATTACGGCATTTTTGTTATTTTACTTTTTAGAATGTGTATTTAATCAGGATCTTTATTTTCTTAATAATTTTCACAACAGTATGTTTTACCTTTTTGAACGGTTCATAAAATGTGTCTTTAAGACAAAACTGTTTCAAATTGTTTTGTTTATCGTCCTGAACATACATGAAATATTTGCCACTGAACTTTAAGCAACCATCAATCAATCCGTTTAAATTGTACTTCAACATCACTGTTTACTGAATCAAATTTTTGGAGCAATTTATTCATGCATGGATGCAGCGGTGGCATCACCATTACCAATATATATAAGAAGATGTGGTATGAGTGCGAATGTGACAACTCTCCATCCAAGTCACAATTTGTAAAAGTAAACCATTATAGGTCAAAGTACGGCAAGTATGGTAAAAAAAATATAAAATATGATATTTTTCATAATGTTAACTAGATATGAAAATTTAGATATTATATGAATAACTAATTTGAATTCACGTGAATTTCACGTGTACAAAATTCATGTGATTTATACTATCAGATTATTACATGGCATTTTTCATATCAGATGTATTATCAGCCTAAGGTTCAATATCAGCCCAAGAGCCGAAGGCTCGAAGGCTGATATTGACCGAGGGCTGATAATACATCTGATATGAAAAATGACATGTTATGATCTTTTTATCATATAGCCTGGCATCCCGGCCCGATCTAGCTGCGCGTCGCCAGGACCCCAGGCTATTTATCATATGCTTCAACAATGCAGAAAAATAACATTTTAATATATTGATCTTTTTAAGTGGTTCTCATGTAGAAGTTCAAAAAGTGAAAAGTTTACGGACGTCGGACGCCAAATGTAATACATTTGTACATCCGAATTGAAATCTTTCTATCATATGCCTCAACATTTTTTTTTTTTTTTTTGCTTTTTACATAAGTTTAAATTAATTTTCGTGTTTCCTAATAATTGTTTTGTACCCTACTTTGTTATGTTTTTCACTGAAAACGTACCATTGAGTTGTATTTTCCGGAATTTACAGAGTAACGCCGGAATGCCATGCGATAACGTCACGGAAAGGCATGTGATAATAGCTGCAGACATGTGATATTTTTTTTCTTATCAGCCCACTAAACACCATTTCCGAAAATATGGATTCACGTAAATTTACAGGGCTGATAAATGTATGCATAAAACCACTTAAGTAGTACTAATTTATCGTAGGACATGAAGAAAAATCCGTCTGTTCGGAACAAATCTTAACTTAAGTAGTTTTATGCATATCAACCCAGTTCACGTGAGTTTCACGTTTAAGCTCGTTTGAGGTGAAATTCGAGTGGATTTTACACGATAGTGAAATATTCCTGTGTCGAACGAAATAAATTAAATCAGTAGAAATTTATATTGAATAACTATAAAATTTACGAAAAACGAAAGGCGAAATGAAACTAAAATAAACACCTGTCAGATCCCGACACATATTTTTTTTTCAAAAACTCTGAGTAAGAATAATGCTTTTCTGTATTCAATAAAGTCACTGATACACGTTTTCGGTCAAATTCTAAGCGTATTGATTGATCAACTTTGAAGCAATTTATCTAAAAAAAACAAGGGATGGTGACATTAGTATTTTTATACATGCATGCAATCAGTATACAATCCTGGATATTATGTTAGTCTTTAGTCTTTATCCGTATATAAGAAAATAGCCATACATTGAAAAATCTAAATAGATAAGTCGAAAAAAGACATTTTCCCTATATATCCATGTAAGCATGGTAAGTTCACGAAGGGTTAAAATTGGCCCTAAGATTTTGATGTTTTTTTTTTTAATCAGGCCATAATACTACAAATATCACATAGAAATAGTTATGATATTACTATTAATACAAAAAAAACTTCATTTTGGCACATCATATTAAATATGACGAAGTATTGACTCTTTAAGTATAATGCATTATATGTGTTGCAACGTCAGTTTTGGTCAAATTTTCAATAATTCTTAACATGTTTTAGCATAATTTACTTTGGTCGCCATCCAAGATCCAGAAAGTTTTGTGTCTAGGGATTCAATATCATCATTGGCAACTCTTGGTTACAGAACATTTTGAATCCTAGGTTGCAGCCAAGGGTTTTCTCAAGCTTATAGGTCAAGAAAATTCACAAAATCATCGTAAAAAACTATTTTGACAAAATATAAAAAATGTGCTGATTTTGAAGCAGAATTCTTTTACCAAGGAAGTAAATCTTTTGAAAAAGATCCATTTAAGAACCAAATTCTGGTGATTTTGAAATTTTACGATAAAGCTGAAATTCAGGGCCATATTGGGCCTAAAGTGAACATTGTCTTATGTCCCCAAAATTGACGTTTTCCTATGAAAATTACAAGAAAACAAAAATGGTGACCCCCATTTTTTATTTCATATTCCGATGTAACTCGGATCAAAGTACAAGTGCAGTGATCTGGAAGGATTTTTTCTCTATGGGCCCAGGGCCCCCCAAAAATAAATTCAATGGGCCATTTTTAGAATTAATTGGCCATGTTGTCAAATGAGTGGGCCATTCGTTTACAATAAAAAAGTGTATATTTCACTGTACTTACAAGTATGATTCTAATTAATATCATGGATATTGTTCCTGTGATTTTGTAATTTCAATTTCAATGAATATACAATAACTTCTTCCAAACCCGGCAATATTTACGATAACCTTTATTTACAATGTTAAAACTGGTACTGTTCCCTTGTTCATGTTCATGTATTTTTTACATTAAATTTGGGTCTTCGTCGATACCATACTTATTCCAGACGTTCCGTATTAGAGGACGTTTCTGGCATTTCCTCTGCACTTGTATTATTATTACTTCATCACGATGACAAAAATAACAGTAGAGAGCAACGTTAATTGATAAGACACAACAACAATTCGCTGAAGGCATGTTTACAAAATGTCAAAACGAGCCAAAGACCAAAACAATTGACAAGGACAGTTAAGCCCCTTTTATGGAGAAAAATACTATACTATGCATAAAAAGGCTTTTGGGTTTTTCAATCGAAATAATAGCAAGCTTACTTAAAAGATTATAATTAGAGAAGAATTCTCCCCTGTACTAGCCAATTTTCACAATTAAAGTTGTTTATAAAAAATTATATCATGAATGATGGTTAATTACGTTTTTTGGGTAATCAGTCATACCGCATGTTGCTATTATTACCATAGGAAAACACCCGAGACGTCCCAAAAATATATAGGTGCTCCTATCATTGGAGTGAACACTACACAATTGTGTACTCACACATGGCGGCACGAAATACGATCGGAAATCCATTTGACGATATCTCAACGTTTCAAAACGAAGTAAAAAATATCATGCGCCACGCGGGCGCTGACATTTGTTACTTTATGCGCCATTTCTGGTCAATAAGCGCAATTGGCGCAAGGCGCACGTCCTTCCCGATCACTGCTTGAAGTGTGCAAAATAATTTAGAAATCGGGAGATACGCCATTCGGTATCGTGTTACTTGTGCCTTCAAATGTATTGTAAACTCCCGTGGGACATTCCATGCATCTATTTTATTACCATCCAATGGTGTTTTGGTTTATAATATATCTTAACCATTTCCAAAGAAACATTTTATTCTCATAATTCTGTGAACATTCTTCTTATACTTTTCTGTATGAATAATTAGAGACAGTGGTATACGTCATTTAGACAGCAATCGCCAACGACACGAATAACTACTAGACTCTTAGAGGTCACAGTATATGGTTTTTAGTTTTATATCATCACATGAAGGATTCTGGGTTCATGTGATAGTAAAATGTGTTTTACCTAATCAAAAAACCGCTTCTTAAAAATTCAAGTGATATAAATTCAAGAAAATAGCTATTCAGAAATATTCTGCAAATGTATTCTAGTTTAACCCCACCATATTATGTATCTGCCTGTCCCAAGTCAGGAGCCTGTAATTCAGTGGTTGTCGTTTGTTGCAGTGGTACATATTTTTTTTCGTTCATTATTTTGCACATAAATTAGGCCGTTAGTTTTCTCGTTTGAATTGTTTTACATTTGTCATTTCGAGGCCTTTTATAGCTGACTATGCGGTATGGGCTTTGCTCATTGTTGAAGGCCGTAGGGTGACCTATAGTTGTTAATTTCTGTGTCATTTGGTCTCTTGTGGAAGCGTTAAAGGTCTGGAGCTGGCATGTCAGTAACTGCTAGTAGTCCTTTGTTCATTTATGTATCATTGTCATTTTGCTTAGTTTCTTTTGTTACCTATTCTGACATCGGACTCGGACTTCTTTTAAACTGAGTGTTACTGTGCGTATTGCTATGTGTTTCTTTATTCTACATTGGCTAGAGGTATAGTGGAGGGTTGAGATTATGCTCACAAAACATGTTTAACCCCGCCGCATTTTTGCGCCTGTCCAAAGTCAGGAGCCTCTGGCCTTTGTTAATCTTGTATGTTTTTTAATTTTAGTTCATTTATATGTTTTGGAGTTTAGTGTGACATCCATTTTCACTGAACTAGTACACAATTTTATTTAGGGGCTAGCTGAGGACCACCTCAAGGTGCGGGATTTTCTCGCTGCGTTGAAGACCCATTGGTGGCCTTCGGCTGTTGTCTGCTCTTTGGTCGGGTTGTTGTCTCTTTGGCATATTCCCCATTTCCATTCTCAATTTTATTAAAAAGCCAAAAACAACCAGTACATAATATTGTTTCCAATGTTTTATAAAAAGAATGTACAAAATAAACAATAATTCACAAATCTATCTAGAAATTATGATATTTAGGAATAAAGAGGGGGGAAATTGAAAATTCTACCACCAGGAAAGCGTCTACCGCGTGGTTATGTCGGCTTAAGTATAAAAAAGGAGATGAGGGCAGGAGAAGAGGGGAAGCTGAGAGGTAAATGAATCCATATTTTTGGTGTTTAATTCATGCAAAGCAATACGTTTTGTCATAAATAAAATAAAGATTGGTGACGTGCAATATAGTGTTATGTGCTATAATATTGCCACGTTCTCAGCACTCGAAACATGTGGGCGTTCGTCAAACAATTCTATAAGTTGGGTAAGAATATTTGACCAACATGGGAGGAGTAAGCAATTCAAATTATTGTTTTAACAGGTTAAGCGATAAACTTCATCTATCAATCACTTACTTATTTCTAATAACTAGTTGATTTGTGCATAGACGATAAATTAGAAGTGATTAATAATAAGAAATAGCGGTTAACCGATAAAATAGCGGTTAACCGATAAAAAAGCGGTTAACCGATAAAAAAGCGGTTAACCGACATATATATAGCGGTTAATCGATAAAAATAGCGGTTAACCGACATATAAATAGCGATTAACCGATAAAAATACCTTTTGAACCAAATGGTACACCATAGCTGGACACAGTGCTATTCCTTTATAAAAATTATAAAAACTGGGGATACAGGCGGACACAAGTGGACACAACGTAATTTCTATATAAAACATAGAATGTGCTGGCTAAGGCGGACACAACTGGACACAGTGATATTTCTATATAAAAATTACAGAAACAGGGGCCTACAGGCGGATACAAGTGGACACAACGTAATATCTATATAAAACTTATAGAATCTGCTGGCTACAGGCAGACACAGCAGGACACAGTGCTATTTCTATATAATACATATAAAAACTAGTGACTACAGGCGGACACAAGTGGACACAATGTAATATCTATATAAAACTTATTTAATCTGCTGGCTACAGGCGGACACAGCTGGACACATCATCTTCATCTTTTTATGTAAATTAAGCACCTCACATTTGAATAACTTTAAACACACCAGAACCAGGACCATGAATACATTTTTCTCAATGTTAATCTACTTTTTTCTGGATTTCACAAATGATCAATAAAACTTGACACCAGCCTAGACACATAAATATGATATCAGAACATTAAAACATTTCAGATAGAAAGTCAGCATTGTAGATTTGGATGAAAACTTGAAATGGAAAATTTTCGAGGCTGCATTTTGGGCATATAATTCTAAATTTATATACATTTCTACAATTTTCTATAGTGGAAATCCATTACATATTTTTTTGTTTAACAAATTGATACCAGTAGTTGGCAAAACCAGTTTCATGTTTAATTAACGCAATTCTTAAGCCTAAGAACCCAATAGGTTAAGCACAAAATGCAGTGAATTTCTCAGTTATATTAATGCAAATCAATTTAGAATAAAAACTATTTTCTTCAATATCAAATATCGACAGGAACACGATTTATTTTAAAACTAAATGTTTTATTTATTTTATCATAATTTTCAAGGGAAACAAACTATTTTTTTTCACTTCCCTGTATAAATTAAGTTATTTTTTCCAGAAATTAAGGATCAAACAATTCCCCCCCCCCCCCCCCCCCCCCCCCCCCCACCCCTACCCCCTCCCCCTCTTTCAGACCCCAATTGTGTTTTCAATAATCTATAGACTAATAAAACCTAAACAGTGCGTGTGGTGAATCCTTTTAGGATATAAACTCAAAGAAACATCTACCGGTACCTGCTCAAACTCAAGTCATGGATAATTGTATGTCATAACTGACTAGACAATTTAATTCAGTTTGACGTACAGCTCCGTAAACTTATACCCTGGGAACAGTATATCAATATATATGTTCCTGTTATACTGAACCATATCCAAACGAATATGATTTCATCTTTAAGGCGCAACACATATAAATATTGGGAATGCGTAAGAAAAATAGGAAGACATCAGTGGAAGAAATACATTGTTCACACTATATGAAAATCAAAGGCTATATACACGCAAAGCTCCCGCTGTGAATCAGGAAGATCGGGGAAGAAAAGTCTGATAAGCCTACATCTGATAATTATCAAGGAATATATATCTGCTTACTTTGATATAGTTGTATTGCCATTCGTTTTTATTATTTATAGTAGGCCCCAAGTTAAAATCAGCTCTACACGTTTGGATGTACGCTGGATTACTATATATAACAATCGATTTTGCATGCGCCTGCGCAATGCGAATATTGAAAGTACAATAGAATAAAAGTTGCAGGAGTTTTGTCACAGCAAGTGTCCTTTAAGGGTATAAAATTGTATAGACAATTAATTAACTCTATTTCTTGAATAACACACAGCATTACACTGGAACTATTTGAATATTAAATATTGGTATTGGTGTTCTAGATGGATGTGTCCAGTGCCAACGCATGCCAATACGAATTTACAGAATAATCCTAGAGTCAACTTTTCTCAAATGTGTGCAGTTTTTATATAAATTTCTACTTTGATATACTGCCATCCTGACTTGTCGATAGTATTTTACATGTTCCAAAAGGTGGCAATAAATTAAGTATCACTGTAGTAGATAATTTTCAGGCAGTAACAAATCAACAAATATCCAAGTCCAACCAGATCTGGTGATAAAATTCCAGGTTTTATTCCCATACTAGCTGTACTTATAATCTTATTTTCCTGATTTTCCTGACATCCATTCTTTTGTTCCAGTCAAAATCATTACAAGGTTAACCACCAAAAATATCCTGTCATGTTTCAATCTGCATAAATTTTTTGTATTAAGATTGAAAATGAACAAACAATAAATACCTGAGAAGTCTACAGCACAGACCCCTCTTTGATGTTGACCTTTCAGTACTGACGATGTTTCATTGATTCTGTATCCCAGATATGTATAGTTCATCAGTCTCTTCCAACCTGTATGTACATAAATTAGATTAAAATATATTTAAAAAAAGATTCTACTACTACCATAAAGGTACTTTTGAACAATGATTCCATAATTTCTGGCTTTGTACTTGTTTTGGCTTTCAAACTTTTTTCATCTGAGCGTCACTGGTTGGTCTTGTGTGGACAAGACGCACATCTGACGTATTGAATTTTAAGCCTAGTACCTTTTGTTAGCTATTATTCGTGTGTTTCTTTGTCCTATGTGTTCTCCCATTTATTTGTTTTGTGGTCCTGTCATGTGATGATGTCGTTTTGGTGTTGTGTTTGCCGTTGCCATAAAAGCGGGAGGTTTGGCATGCCACAAAACCAGGTTCAACCCACCATTTTTTTCTTAAAATGTCCTGTACCAAGTCAGGAAAATGGCCATTGTTATATTATAGTTCGTTTCTGTGTGTGTTACATTTTAATGTTGTGTTTTTGTTGTGTCGTTGTTCTCCTCTTAAATTTGATGCGTTTCCTTCAGTTTTAGTTTGTAACCCGGATTTGTTTTTATCTCTATCGATTTATGAGTTTCGAACAGCGGTATACTACTGTTGCCTTTATTTAGATATATTTTATAATATTTAGATATTAAAGGTTTGCCATAAATCAATGGATAATGTTTGATGTCACATGATATTTTTCTCTCTAAGGGATATTAGCCAATAACAATCCATTCTGTAAAATATTTTACAGAATGGACTGTTAGAGGCTTGTATCTTACATTGTTTTACACGTTGAAACCTGAAAATTATAAAAACTTTCATAGTCCCCTGGTTCATGAAGGAAGTTCTAATTCGCACTTTGTACACAGGATAAGGTTTCGGTTGTTCATGACCCTTGTATTGCGGCATGATCTATCAAATTTTAGAAGCATTACTTTATTGCTTTTTTCATCTTAGTTGCAGTTGAAAATGATGTTAGGAAGGGCATCACCAGAGGTCAATTTTGATAACCTAAAGACGGACGAGGATAAATCTTTTGGAAAAAGAAATTCATAAAAGCAATAAAAACAAGACTTACAACGAGCATAATCAACTTATTGAATTAGTGCTAAAAGAGACAACCCAAAACATGAGAAAAATGGCTGTGATATAAGTATTGGTAGTGTTAATAAACTAGCTGTTATCACAGAGATATGTCTCGCTTTTTTGTAATTTCGATAATGCAAATGTTGAAATTAAAATAGAAACACTTTATTTAACATGTACGTTTTGCAAATACTCAAAGTCAATGAAACATGACTGAAGGTACATGGCTAAAGAATCTCCATGGAAATGAGATGTACCAATGCTAATACAACTGCATACTAAATACCATTAACTTATCATAAGTAGTTCCCTTTAAACATACCTAAACACAAGCTCATACATTTAAATATAGCAAAATTTCAAACACAAGTTAATACATTTAAATAAAGCAAAATTTCAAAGTCAATAAACCATAACTGAGGGGGCAGGGGTCAAATAATTTTCCTGGTAATGAGATGTGCCAATGCTAATACAACTGCATACTAAATATCATTGACCTATCGCTAGTGGTTCTCCATAAACCGACCTAATCACAAACTAGTACATGAAAACTAAGCAAAAGTTTCAAAGTCAATAGACCATGACTGAGGGGGCAGGGCCAAATAATTTCCATGGAAATGAGATATGCCAATGCTTATACAACTGCATACCAATTATCATTTACTTATCACTAGTGGTTCCCCATAAACTGACCTAATCACAAACTAATACATGAAAACTAAGCAAAAATTTCAAAGTTATTAGACCATGACTGAGGGGGCGGGGCCAAATAATCTCCATGGAAATGAGATATGCCAATGCTTATACAACTGCATACCAATAATCATTAACTTACCACTAGTGGTTCCCCATAAAATGACCTAATCACAAACTAATACATGAAAACTAAGCAAAGTTTCAAAGTCAATAGACCATGACTGAGGGGGTGAGGCCAAATAATCTCCATGGTAATGAGATGTGCCAATACCAATACAACTGCATACCAAATATCTTTGACTTACCACTAGTGGTTCACCATAAACTAGACATAATCACAAACTAATATATTGTTGACGCCGCCGTAGCCACCGACGCCAGAAACAGCATACCTATGTCTCGCTTTTTGACTCCGTCAAGCTCAAGAAACCGTTTTGATGAGTGACAAAATTATTGTATTGGAAGGTGACTTTAATAAAATGTTTTTTTAATTGTCATTTGATCTTTGGTTTTATTTTTGTTTACATGATGAAAACAATTGGGGTAATTAATAGTTTTTTTTTATTTCAGTGATTGAACTATCATTTATCTGTAAGAATCAGTAATGCTACCCTTTGGCTGTCCAATATTTTTAAGAAAGAGGAGGTCTATTCTTAAAAATATTGGACAGCTAAAGGTATCATAATGGTTTCTTACAGGTTAATGATAGTCCAATCACTGAAATAAAGAACGGGTAAAACAATAGAATGACATCACAACAATGTTTTAATTATTCACAACAATGTTTTAATTATCCATAACATTTTAGAATATGAGACAGGAGAATGAAATGCCAGACATGTGACCTCTAGTCTGACTTTCTGACTGGCTTAAGTCATCTCTATAAAAAAACATCCTTTTCAAACGATAACTTCAAGATAACAGATAAACAATGTTTCAATAGTAATTTCCTAAGATAAAAAAAATATAGAAAAATGCACCTAGCTTATTAAAGAGGCATTTATTAGCAGCATGTTTATGATAAAATCGCCAATAGATTGCATCCTTTTTTGTTGATAGTTTACTATAAAGTAACAATCGGTAAACTTCGGCTTCAAAACACGGCAATTAATGAGCTACCATATTTGTTAGATCATAACAGACAGAGAGAAAAAAAATTGACAATTTAAAAACGATATCTTTGCGTAAAAAATGATAAAATCGTGCACAGAAGACTAAGTTTATGATATAAACATGCATTGCGCCTGTCCCAAGTCAGGAGCCATTGGCCTTTGTTAGTCTTGTATCATTTTTAATTTTAGTTTCTTGTGTATATTTGGAGTTTAGTATGACGTCCATTATCACTGAACTAGTATACATATTTGTTAAGGGGCCAGCTGAAGGACGCCTCCGGGTGAGGGAGTTTCTCGCTGCATTGAAGACCCATTGGTGGCCTTCGGCTGTTGTCTGCTCTGTTGGGTTGTTGTCTCTTTGACACATTCCCCATTTCCATTAATTCTCAATTTTATTGGTTCAAGAATTGGATAAACATTATTTTTCATTAGTCACTCGTTTCATATGACTTTAAACTTGAGAATGTAATAATTTCAATGTTTAGTGAACCGTGGAATAGGCCTAATACCATAGTAATTTCACATCATGTGGCCTTATTTTCATGTTGATAAGACCACAACGTCAATGTAAACAACCTAAAAATCTATTTGGACTGACAGACGAACAGACCATACAACATAATATCCATTACAATCATAAGTAAAATAACATGTAATTGGAATTAGCTGAAATGATTTTTTTTCAATTTATTGTTGGCTTTGCTTGTGAAAAGTTAAAAAACTTAATTTTGGTATACATTCTTAGTAGACAATGTGTTCAAAGGGAAATAACTCACCATAACCATAAAACATCTATTTTCTATACATGTCCCAGTACAACTAATGATTCCTGACAAGATAATAAAGGCTCCTGTTCCTAGTAGCAAGTATGATGCCAAAGGGAAAGTCATGCTCCCTAGCAGACTGATATAGGTATGCTTCTGGAACTTGATATATAACCCTAATGCTAGGAAAGCTAACTGGGCTGTCAGCTGGAAAAGAAATATAGAATTTATCATGCACAAAAATACTATTGAATTTTAAAGAACATTTAATTAATTGACAGAACATGATAAAGAAAAGTTAGGAAACGGAATATTTTTGTAATTTGAAGTTAGCAATGTTAGCTGAAAAATTAGAAATAATTTTATATTAGGATCTTTTATCCTGTTAGCATGGTTATAAAATCTTACTAGCAACAGAATACAGTAAACAATGAAGGAAGAATTTCATTTAATTTGAACAAAGAACAAAGGGAGATTATTCAATTAACATGTATCTATATCTTCTCTTATGTCTTATATTATACATTTACAAATTCTATACTTTATATAGTTAGTTCTGAACATGCATATATAATATTTACCAATGGATGATTCTAAGCAACCAATAATCAATAAATCATTTAAATTGTAATATCTTTTTAAGTTGCCTTTTCTATAACTATAAACATATATATAATACACTTACCCAAAAGAAAAAGTTGAACACATAAAGGACGACTTTTAGGAAGTTTTTACCACACAGGTCCCTTTTTCTCCTATTATTTCCTCTAGCTGATTGTAAAATCCCAAAACTGATAGAATGTTAACTTCTGTTTAACCACTGTCTGCACACTGCACACTAACAATCTTTTGTTACTGATATCGTTTGCAGCTTTTTCAAATTCAATGAGGCTATTTGTATTGATTCAGTTACCATCCATCTATTGTGAAAGAGAAAGAAGATATTACTATCAGAACAAAAAATGTCCACAGATATACTGCACTTAAAGTTAACTTTAGTTACTTTCCTGAAAAAACCAATTAGATAATTTCACATAATCTTTACTTTATGACTTTATAAAGTTTTTCTATCACATGAAAAAGTAATTATAATTTAATGCATATAATAAACGTAATTAACTGCAGTCAGGGGTGTAGCTGCCGTAAGGCACTTTAGGCACGTGCCTACACATAATTTTTTCACAAATAATGTTTTTATTAAAAAAAGTAATAAACAATGTTATCTGTAGATGCATGTGAATTCGTCAAAACTCTTTAATAACGAATGTCATGCGTACACTAGTCTATCATCCTTATTGAATCAGTGGCGTATTGGAACTGTATGTCATTATATTCCACCTAATATAGAAACTATAAACTAGAACTTTGGTTCAGATAATTCACTTCAATCAACAAATACTTGAATGAACCTCAACTTAGATAAATGATTTTTTTTAATTAGTTGTTGTTGGCCCAAGTTCAATCTGATGCCTAGTGAAGAGAGAAAGAATGCCACGCTCTCTGCACGTTAAGACACTTGAAACAACTCTTTGAGGGGTTAGTAGGTTGTCTACTGAAAGGCAAATTTCTGTTCCTATTTAATAAACCCTCATTTTCCAAATTTCCAGACCTTCATCCTGGACGACCTCTATCTGTTTTAGTCCTGAACATGCATGAATTATTTGCCACTGGACGTCTATCAATCAATCAATCAATCATTCAATCAATCAATCAATCAATCAACTAGCTTTCAGTAACTTCGAGTACTCTCAGATCTACATGTAATGACGATAATTATTCAAATTCCTAAGCAGGTAGGGATTTTACAGTACAGGATATAAGAAAATATGAATTTCTTGAATTTTGTTAGACACCGGTAGTATGAACAGAACAGAACAGAACTTCTGCATGACCTATTGACTTTGTGTGTGTATTTGTGTGGCCAAGGAAGGGTGAAGGTTTAAGAATCAAAATATGAATGGTCGATGCGCCGTATTCCAAAAGTTAGTATTATTATGTAGTAGTCTCAGTGTTTACGTGCCTATTTATTTTTTAATGAAGGATCGTCAATATGTACTATCAATTGATGTATATATCAATTATACTCAATCAGAAACAGGTTGTGCTGCTTAATAAAGGGCTACGCTGATCCACGCTGGGCAATGCATATTGGAAATATTGTTTTTTTTTATATTTCCAATTGTACTGCCGGTTAATTCATCAGTCAGATGTAATTGTAGAATTATGTTTATTTTTTCGACATTGTTTTCATGTATATTATCATGATAAAATGACGTTTTTTTATGTTTTTTTGTACACAAAATTTAGCATCTTAAATGCTGAAAACCGTTTTCCGTCGGAGGGCTACGCCCCCAGAACCCCTTACCAGGAGCCTTATGGGGCCCCAGACCCCCTGCCGCAATTTGTGCCTACAGTTTATTGGATACCTAGCTATGCCCCTGGCAGTTGTCTGGCTATGCTTCATCTCACAATATATTGTGTATACATATACACCTGGTGATACCCACCCAGATACATTATTCACATATACGACCATGCAAGACCCTCATGGATAACCAGGGTCAGTAAAAAAAACCATGTCATTCACAATATAAAAACCATACAATAATTTCTGTATTAACAGTATTTGAAATGTTCTACAACAGTTTAACCAGGTATTTAAAATCTTAACCCTGTGGTTTTTAGATACAATCCAAATGGACTTTGATGCTTTGGTGTTGATATTTAAATGTCTTCTTACTTTTTGTGTCATTAAGTTGCTGTCTCATTGATATATTATACCCTTTATCTCCATTATTCAACTTTTTATCATGGTAAGCAAAGGTATTTAGGCCATGTTAAATTACTGAAAGAACTTATATGTATGGGCTTTGCTCATTGTTAAAGGTCATAAGGTGACCCGTAGCTGTTAATTTCTGTGTCATTTGGTCTCTTGTGGCTCGTTTCTCATTGGCAATCGTACCACATCTTCTTTTTCATATTATGCAAGATAATGCCTGGTTTCCCCTTTGATTTGTTCAAATCTTCAAATATTAATGTAAACATAAAGTAACCAGATGCTCCGCAGGGTGCAGCTTTATAAGACTGCAGAGGTCGAACCCTGAACAGTTGGGACAAGTATGGACACAACATTCAAGCTTGATACAGCTCTGAATTTGGATTGTGATTAAATAGTTGACACAGCATAGGTTTCTGGTAGTCTAATGAACTTAAAAAATTTATTTGCTTTTGAGTAATACACTATGCTGTTGAATATTAATCCCCTAAAAAAAAATATTTAAAGAAATCTGAAATGAGAAAAATTGTACCCCCTACCCCCCCCCCCCCCCCCCCCCCCCCCCCCCCCTTTTTTTTAATCTTCTCTTTTCCCTTATTCCAATAATAATCTCAATTCAAATTTCTTATGGAGTTTTTCACAATAACTACTCATTTAATAAATACATCATAAAATATAAAAATATAAAATGACATAGTCATGGTTAAAATAAATATAAATGAATAGTATTACTTCTAAAAAAAAAATTACAGCTTATCATCTCAAGACAATCATCATTTCTTAATACATAATTTTCAAACAGTGTAAGGGAGGTAATCAAACATATATATAACAGTATTCTTTAAATTTGAATTGGATTACCTCCCTAACACAGCTTTTAAATTGTCTAAATTGTCCTTAAACCAGAAAAACATGTGTTTTCCCCCCTTTTTTTTGGCCCCTAATTGCTAAATGATTTAAGCCATAACCCCCAATAACTATCCCTTTGTAGTATGGAAACTTGTGGTATAATTTCAGAGAGATTTATACACTTAAACACAAGTTATTGACTGTAAACTACAACAAGTTATTGTCTGGAAACTAGAAAAATGCTTGTTTTTGGCCCTTTTATGGCCCCTAATTCTTGCATGAATGGGACAATAATGCCCAAACTCAATCTAAGTCTTCCTTTTGTGATATGGAACTTTGTGGTACAATATAAGAGAGATCTATACACTTACACACAAGTTATTGTCCAGAAACTACAAAAATGCTTGTTTTTGGCCCCTTTTGGGCCCTTAATTCTTAACTGTTGACACCATAGACCGCAAAATGAATCCCAACCTTTTACTTGTGGTATTAAACATTATGGTACAATTTCAGAGCAATTGAAATACTTATACACAAGTTATTATCCTGAAAGTAGAAAAATGCTTGTTTTGGGGCCTTTTTGGGTCTATTATTACTTGGGACCATCAACCCCAAAATCAATCCCAACCTTTCTTTTGTGGTATTGAACCTTTTAATTAAATTTCAAAGAGATCCATTCATGTAAACTAAAGTTATTGTCCGGAAACCAAATGTGTCATCGGACAACGCAGACGACGACATCATACCATTATACAATCCAAAAAAAATGTTTGCGGGTTAAATATATTTATCATGTGTGTCTAAAGACTACATCAGGTGCCATTTAACTAGCTGCCAATTTGACTAGGTGCTGATTTGACTATAACGGGTGCCGATTTGACTGGATACTGATTTGACTAGAACTCTGACCAATGAGCTGTTGAATACCATAAATGGGCTGTCGACATTTGATCAAGCTTCCGTCGTAAATATTGGTCACAGTGTAATTAACCAGATTGTTTTGGGGCCAGATTGATTTTGGGCCAGAACAACCTGATACCCTAGTACTGATACCCTAGTACTGATACCCTAGTACTTTACCAGTATATAATAGAACATTAGTAAGTTAATCTGTTTATATCTAGTTAACCATTTACCCCCCAGAAGATATATCCTGTCATTCCTGTTGTCTAGTGTTTATTGTACTTCTTCTTCTATATTTTGTGGTTAATCTGCAGTTGAAATTTCCATAACACAGATATACTGTGCGGGTGTGTCAACCAGTACACGCCAAGTTAAAAATAAACAAAAACTTGTGTATTTACAGGAACAAAATCAAATAAAATTATGTGAGTTTGCAACAACTGTACAGGGTTAAAATCAGGTATCAATAGTTACGCCAGGAACTGCCACACACAGACCCGGAAGGCGTCTGTTGTGGGGGCTTGGATGGCACTTTCAGGTAATTGGTGAAACTGTATTTATAGGCATCCGTTGAAGTGCTGACTCTGGAAAACCAGTCTCTGTGCCTGTGGTATTGTCTGGTTGTTACAATTGGTCTCCTGATGTAATCTGGGATAATGACTGATGCTTCTCCATGCAGTATCTAATATAGGAGTATGAGCCTGGCTACTTGTCTGCGTGTTGCTAGTGTTGGCCAGCCAAGTGTCTGTAGGATGTTGGTTACAGAACCTGGTTCCCGAGAATAGGTTGTTGTAGATCTAGTCGGTTGAATTATGACTTATGTAATGACAAAGCATACACTATTTGGATACTTAAATTGTAAATAAAATTTAGCTTCTGTTTATCTATCTTGATAGTAATTTGTGTTGTCATCTATCTAAAGCACGTGAATAAATTAAAATCACACAACAATATTGCACTTTGGATGAGTTTGGTAGAAAAGTCACGACAACAACCTAACTTCCGGTTGGTTTTGTTAAATAAACAGAAGTACTCCAGTTGCTCCGTTCGATAGCCAATGGTCAGAGATATTTTGAATGAGGAAGGTTTTATTTTGGTAAACTATTATAATAACAGTTTTATTTGACATTCAAATACCAAGCCTGTTTTCGTAAATTAGAACATTCTTATAAAACTTATATATGTTATGATTATTTAAAAGAAAAATCTATATGTAATATGAATTGTAACTGAACCTTGTGAAAACACTGTTTATTCTAAACAAAAGATAATGTTATTTATAGCGGGGAAATCGTGTCATTCTATAATGGGCATAAAATATGACTTGTACTCAGAGGCGTATTAAGTGGGGGACAGGGGTCCTGGTCCCTTTGTAGGAAAATTCGTTTGACTAAGTTATTTAGGGATCAGTAAAGCATGACTGGAGTGGGACCCCTTTTGGCCACTACCACCCCCTTTATCAAAATTTCTGGATCTTCACTGGTACTGCATACATACTTTTATCATCGGTACTTAATATTTTTTTCCTTTGCTTTGTTTTTACTTTTATATTCCGGCTCTGCGCTCAATTTAACTGTGCTTTTTTCAGTGTTGCTATCATGAGCACTGTGATTTCTTGTTTCACTTAATAATGCTTTCATATTGATATGCATTTTATTTTATTTGCATGTCTTAAATTGTTTACATGAATTGTATACGCCTTTTATTTGTTCGTTGGTAAAAAGTTGTACAGAGCTTACATTATTATAGGTTTATAATGTACCAAATTTTATTTTTCTCAACCTTGTTATGTTTTATAGTCTCACTTATGGGTACTTATTGGTCATCCCTAATGACCGACTTGTTTTGTATTTCTGTGAAGCAGAATTCCTACAAAACATTTCAAAGATAATAAATTGCTTCGCCGAGCGCAGCTAGATACGACCGCGGAGGTCCTACCATGAACAGTTGGGGCAAAAATGGACACAATATTCGCGCTTGGGTCTGAATATGGATTGTAATTAAATATTTGACACATAATAGGATTCTGACAGAGAATAACTGTAGTCAAGGAACTTAGAATTGGTTATATGTTTCAATTTATATTAATTTTTTTGGCTTATATGCAATACACTATGCTGTTGCGAATTGACCCCCTACCCAAAAAAATACACCCCTTAAGCTTTCTGTTGCGTATTGACCCCTCATTTTTTTTTGCTCTTGTGCAATACACTATTATGCTGTTGTTTATTGACACCTCCCCTTTTTTTTTTGGCAAAAATAAATTATATTTAAAGAAAATGTCTTTTTAATTTCTGAAATTTCTGTAATCTAAAATTTAAAATTTAAAATTCCAAATAGAATTTGCAACCATAATTACCCATTTTAAACACATCCTAAAATTCTTTTTTAAAACAGTTAGTTCTCTCTTGATGGCTGTATTTTTGACATTTTCACCTATTATGTCTGTTTGATTTGTTCACACATCGTTGTCAATATAATGGAATTTGATGTGACTGTCATACAAGTGAGAGGTTTAGCTAGTTATAAAAGCAGGCTCAATCCACCATTTTCTACATAAGAAAGTGCCTGTACCAAGTCAGAATATGATAGTTGTTATCCATTCATTTCATGTGTTTGAGCTTTTGATTTTGCCATTTGATTAGGGACTTTCCGTTTTGAATTTTTCTCAGAGTTTAGTATTTTTGTGATTTTACTTTTTTCTAAAAACAAATTGGCAGCAAATCACCTCAAGACAATACATTTCGTTATACATGATTTAAAAGTAGTGTAAGGGATGTAATTCAAACGTAACATTCATGTACTTAAATAAGTAATAGTCCATCAAACAGGAAATCATTGTTTTCCCCCTTTTTTGCCCCTAATTCCTAATTGGTTTAAGCTATAACCCTCAAAAGCCAATCCTAACCATCCTTTTGAGGAATGGAAAATCGTGGTATAATTTCAGAGAGATCCATACAATGTTCCACAAGTTATTGTCTGGAAACTAGAAAAATGTTTTTTTGGGCCCCTTTTTGCCTCCTTAAATCCCTAAACTGTTGGGACCACAACCCCTTAAATCAACCCCAACCTTTCTTGTGTGGTTATAAACCTTGTGTTCAAATTTCATACATTTCTATTTACTTATACTAAAGTTATTTAATTATTTAATGTAAATGTGAAAATAATTGATAATCATTATGAATGTCAAAAGTGTATATTGAATTTTGAAGTGTTTTGGTTGTGTTGATAAAAAAACATGTTGCAAAAAAAGACTAGATGTGTCGAAACGGCACGAATGGCCCTGTCTCAAAAAGTAGAAAAATCTGCAATTTCAACAACACATGTGAACACAAACATGATGGTAGTCTCACATATCAAAATTCTGCTCAAAATCTTCAGGCTTTAAAAAACTCCATTTAACTGTGATTTTCGACCATTTATCAAAGTTCAAAGCCTGTAATTTTGGGGAAAATTAGCAAAGCGGAACTAAACATAAATTTGATCTGTAACTCATCATGGTTAACTCACATACCAGAAATCAGCCCAATATCTGAAGGCGTTTAGAAAAAAAACCTGTATAACTGTGATTTTCAACAATTTATCGAAGTCCAAAGCCCGTAATTTCGGCAAAAATAGTAGAGCAGGACAAAACTCAAACTTGATCTGTAACTCATCATGGTTAACTCACATACCAAAAATCAGTCCAATATCTGAAGGCCTTTAGAAAAAAAAGTCTGTATAACTGTGATTTTCAACAATTTATCGAAGTCCAAAGCCTGTAATTTTGGCAAAAATTAGCGGACCAGAACGAAACTAAAACTTCATCTAAAACTCATCATGGTGAACTCACATACCAAAAAGTGGTCCAATATCTGAAGGCATTTAGAAAAAAAGCCCGTATAATGGTTTGTTGCGGAATGACGGAATGACAGAATGATGGAAAGATGGATTGACGGAATGATGGAATGACAGACAAGGGTAAAACTATATGGCCCCGACAGCTTTGTTGCGAGGCCATATTTGTTGCGGGGCCATAAAAAGCTTCATCATGTGTAATTACTAGTTCATGAAGATCAAAAATGTTCTCAACTTGGAAGAAAAACACAGCACTTGGTATCAATCCAACATGAACTGTACAGAAGCTGCTGCTTAATTTGATGAAAAGCCACAACTCTATCTAGCTACTGAGAAGTGCTACAATATTTATATATAAGCAGCACATAAAACAGTAACAAGAAAGGCTGTTAACCTGTGAACTTTTAGACGACAGCAATTTCTCAATATTTAAACTTATCAGATTGATGTAGAAAACAGAAACTACATGAGACAAAACAGAAACTATACTTCCAGACCAGTACACCCTGCCCTTACTATGAAATCACATTCTCTCACAGATTAACTCCCTCTCTATATTCCACTTACAATCATATACCCTCACCCTCTCCATCATTCTATTTTTCTCCCTCCCTTTCTCACCCTTTCACCCTATCATAACACCCTTAACCACCTACCACCTAATACCCCTTCTGCTTCGTGTTAAGTCCCTATGAGAAAATTGGGTTAGTAGATGAATACGATATTATAAGATGTACCAGATATGGAAGATCTTAAAATTTTAGAAATGTGAAGGAAATTTAGAACTGATTGATATCAAACATAAATATATGAACCTGAGCCACTTTTAGAAATGTAGTCTTATTTTCTACACATAATGGTCATCATAGCATTCGTACAAAAGATTAACAGCCAACGTTACAGAAAGCCAAATTGTGTAATGTAAATTTGAACATAGAATGCTGTTTTGATTGATAAACATTATGGAGGCCAAAAAGTATATACTGTGATTTAATTTTTTTTCGTTGGATACCAATTTTCGTGGAATTCGTGGGAACAGGGGAACCACGGATTTAAATGTTCAACGATTTACAAATTTTTCATAGGTTTGTATGCAGAATGGAGCAAAACCACGAAATTTAATATCCACGAAAGTGTAAGTTTTCCTCAATCGACGAAAATTGATACCCACGAAAATAAATGAATCCACAGTATCCCACTCTTAATTTTGAAGTGTTTTTGGTGTGTTGATTACAAAATATGTTGAAAAAAATGAAAAAAACATAAATGAAAATTGCTAAATGGTATAAATCCAAATAGTTCAAAAACACATAAAACAAAAAGCCAAATGAAAAATGCCAAAGTTTAAAAATACCTGTCTGCTTGTACTAGCCAGCCGGCCTGTGGGTTAGCTGGACTTAAAGGTGCTAGTTCACCAAGACAAATGCCCACAGTAGGTCACCTATCTTTTCCTTTTGGAGTACCAGTTTTTAAGTCTTTGATTTGACTTGGGGGCTCAACATTTAACTAAAAAAAGATAAAAAAAAAGGTCTCCTGTATAAATTAAAATTTGGTCTTAAAAAGTAAAATATTCCCTTTGTCCCCCACACCCAAATGGATAAAATAATGTAAAAAGTCCCTCATTTCCCAAATAATCATAAAATGACCTGCCTCAACTTATAAATTAGGATAAAAACAGTAAAATATCTCCAATTAAAATTTAGATAAAAACAGTAAAATATCCCTAATTAAAATTTAGATAAAAACAGTAAAATATCCGATTAAAATTTGGATAAATGCAGAAAAATATCCCCAATTAAAATTTGGATAAAAACAGTAAAATATTCCCAATTAAAATTTGGATAAAAACAAATAAAATACTTTTTTCCCCTTAAAAGCATGTTACAGAGCTTCACATGCAGACTGAGCCACCTCACTCTCAGTTTGTTCCAGTAAAAAATCCCCAATTAAAATTTGGATAAAACAGTAAAATATCCCCAATTAAAATTTGGATAAAAACAAATAAAATACTTTTTTCCCCTTAGCAGCATGTTACAGAGATTCACATGCAGACTTGAGCCACCTCACTCTCAGTTTGTTCCAGTAAAAACAATAAAATATCCCCAATTAAAATTTGGATAAAAAACAGTAAAATATTCCCCAATTAAAATTTGGATAAATACTTGTTTCCCCTTAAAAGCATGTTACAGAGCTTCACATGCAGACTTGAGCCACCTCACTCTCAGTTTGTTCCAGTAAAAACAATAAAATATCCCCAATTAAAATATGGATAAAAAACAGTAAAATATCCCCAATTAAAATTTGGATAAAAACAGTAAAATATCCCCAATTAAAATTTGGATAAAAACAGTGAAATATCCCCAATTAAAATTTGAATAAAATACTTTTTTCCCCTTAAAAGCATGTAACAGAGCTTCACATGCAGACTGAGCCACCTCACTCTCAGTTTGTTCCAGTAAAAACAGTAAAATATCCCCAATTAAAATCTGGATAAAAACAGTAAAATATCCCCAATTAAACTTTGGATAAAAACAGTAAAATATCCCCAATTAAAATTTGGATAAAAACAGTAAAATATCCCCAATTAAAATTTGGATAAAAACAAATAAAATACTGTTTTCCCCTTAAAAGCATGTTACAGAGCTTCACATGCAGACTGAGACACCTCACTCTCAGTTTGTTCCAGTAAAAACAGTAAAATATCCCCAATTAAAATTTGGATAAAAACAGTAAAATATCCCCAATTAAAATTTGGATAAAAACAGTAAAATATCCCCAATTAAAATTTGGATAAAAACAAATAAAATACTTTTTTCCCCTTAAAAGCATGTTACAGAGCTTCACATGCAGGCTGAGCCACCTCACTCTCAGTTTGTTCCAGTAAAACAATAAAATATCCCCAATTAAAATTTGGATAAAATACTTTTTTCCCCTTAAAAGCATGTTACAGAGCTTCACATGCAGGCTGAGCCACCTCACTCTCAGTTTGTTCCAGTAAAAACAATAAAATATCCCCAATTAAAATTTGGATCAAAACAAATACAATTAAAAGCATGTTACGGAGCTTCACATGCAGACTGAGCCACCTCGCTCTCAGTTTTCCCCTTAAAAGCATGTTACAGAGCTTCACATGCAGACTGAGCCACCTCTCTCTCAGTTTGTGCCAGGAATAGCAAAAAATATTTTGACTGAGCCATCGCACATCAGTCAAACTGAGCCACCTCACTCTCAGTTCAACGTACCAGTAAGAATGGATACTTGATACGTATGATGGGGGACGTTCCTATACCTAAAAGGGAGGTATAGTATCTGTGAACCCCAAACACAGAGCGCGGCTTAACTTTGTCATACGTATACACAAGTATCCAATGCTAACTGATACATAACGTTGTCATGTTTTTCATGTCAGTCACTGAAAATAATTTTTAAATGTTACAACTGAAATAATAACAAAAACCTTGATTCCAAGTTGCCTGTGGTAAGAAGTGAAATAATATCAAAAACCTTGATTCCAAGTTGCCTGTGTTAAGAAGTGAAATAACTTCTCTGTAAAATATATCTCGTTTTGAAATTCTTGATGGTTTTCTTAAGGATTGAAGAACATGTGGCATTCCGGTAAACACAGTGTGACAGCAACTCAACTATAAAGTAAAACCAGAAAGATATGAAAATGTAAAGTTGAGGTCTGGAGCTGGCATGTCAGTAACTGCTAGTAGTCTGTTGTTATTTATGTATTATTGTCATTTTGTTTATTTTCTTTTGTTTCATATTCTGACATCGAACTCAGACAACTCTTAAACTGAGTTTCACTGTGCGTATTTTTGTGCGATTTTTTTTTCTACATTGGCTAAGAGGTATAAGGGGAGAGTTGAGATCTCAAAAAAACATGTTTAACCCCACCACAATTTTGTGCCTGTCCCAAGTCAGGAGCCTCTGGCCTTTGTTACTCTTGTATGATTTTCAATTGTAGTTTCTTGTGTATAATTAGTTTAGTATGATGTCCATTATCACTGAACTAGTATATATGTTTAGGGGCCAGCTGAAGGACGCATTAAGGTGCGGGAGTTTCTAGCTGCATTCAAGACCCATAAGGGGCCTTCAGCTGTTGTCTGCTCTATGGTCGAGTTGTTGTCAGACACATTCCCCATTTCCATTCTCAATTTTAGTCTTTAATCATTACTTTTTCAAATTATGACTTGGATTGAGAGTTGCCTCATTGGCACTCATACCACATATTCTTATATCTATTTAACAATGACTTGTTCTTAGGTGGAAAGTCATTTTACTATTTATTTGAATTTCAAGATATCTCATATAATATATAAGATATGTTATATAATATATAAGATATCTAATATATGATATCTTATTTAATGTATAAGATATCTTATTTAATATATAAGATAGCTTATAATTTTATTTTTATACAATATCTTATATATCAAATGAGATATCTTATATATTATATAAGATATAGATATCTTATATATTATATAAGATATCTCATAAAGTATATAAGATATGTTACATACTTTATAAGATATCTTCTGAATTTTATAAGATATCTCATATAGTTTAAAAGATATTTTATAAATTTTATGAGATATCTTAAAAACTATATGAGATATCTTATAAACTATATAAGATATCTTATATAATATGAGAGATATCTTATAAAATTATATGAGATATCTTATATAGTTAATGAGATATCTTATATAGTTTATATTAAAGATATCTTATATAGTTTATAAGATATCTTATATAGTTTATTAGATATCTTATATAGTTAATGAGATATCTTATATAGTTTATAAGATATCATTGGCATTCAAGGATAGTTATTCTCATTGGCAACCCTTCCATATATCCTTATTTTTTATATGATTGAGAGATAAATGTAGTTTCCTGTGTGTATAACCCGTGCATTGAGTTGCACTTTCAGGCTAAAAATAGACGATAAATTTCTGGCAGCACATCTATCAAGAATTAGCATATGACAATTTATTCTGTTATAAGTTTCAAGAAAGAAAATAAAAATTTGTCTATCTTTTATGTTGTTTTTGTTTATTCTAAACATATAAAACATTTTCATAATTCATTTAAATGAGCAAAAATTCTTCAATTCATACCAAGAATGTACCGTTTTAAACAAATTCTACTGAAATCTGAATAATACCGTACAAGTTCTTCAAGTCTTTATTTGCATACAAATGTTTGTCACAGACTATTATCTGCCTTGTAAGTGTTCATATGAAAAATACCACATTTAGGTCATACAAATGCTAGTCCAGATAACATCCATGTAGTCTTTGAATTATTTTATTATTGTCTCATTTCTGTTAAGGATTCACTTCTAATACAATTGACCTTGTTCAAAGATGACATGTTGACAACTCCTCTTCAACCAAATTGCTTGTTCTGAACTTCTCTCAACATACTGAAAAGTAAAAATAAGATTTATTATCCCTAAAGTATGCATGTTTAAGTTTAATCAGCCATTCATATGTAAAGTTTAGTTTAATCAATTTTGAATAATTGGTAAATGATAATAAAAAAGATGTGGAATGATTGCCAATGAGACAAATCTCAACAAGAGACCAAATGGCACAGAAATTAACTACTTTAAGTCACAGAAAGTCATAGATAAATGGCTCCAAAATTACCATAGTAAAATAATTCAAACAAGAAAACTAATGGCCTGATACAAGTACAAAACTAGAGGCTCTAAAGAGCCTGTGTCGCTCACCTTGGTCTATGTTCATACTAAACAAAGGACATACATAATAGATGAGAATAGAATACATGACAAAGTTATGTTTTGGTGATGATGATGTGTTTGTCAATCTTACTTTACTGAACATTCTTGCTGTTTCGATTTTTTCTATCTATAATGAACTTGGCTCAGTAGTTTCAAAGGAAAATATTTTGTAAATAAAATGCTCTGCTGGGCACAGCTTGATATGACCGCAGAGGTCGAACCCTGAACAGTTGGGGCAAGTATGGACACAACATTCAAGTTTGATACAGCTCTGAATTTGGATTGTGATTAAATATTTGACACAGCATAGGTTTCTGACACAGAATGAATGTGGTCTAAAAACTTATTTTTTTTTAATTTACCTAGTATGGTCCAATATCCAAAATCTAACTACATGGTTAGATTCAGCATATCAAAGAATCTAAAGAATTCAATTTTTGATGAAATCAAACAAAGTTTAATTTTGGACCCTTTTGACCTCAATGTGGACCAATTTGATAACAGGGCCCAAAAATCAAAATACATGGTTAGATTTAGCATATCAGAGAACCCCATATATTCAATTTTTGTTGAAATCAAACAAAGTTAAATTTTGGACCCCAACTTGGACCAACTTGAAAACTGGGCTCATAATCAAAAATCTAAACACATGTTTAGATTCAGCATATCAAAGAACCCCAAGAATTCAATTTTTGTTAAAATCAAACTAAGTTTAATTTTGGACCCTTTTGGACTTTAATGTAGACCAATTTAAAAAACAGGACCCAAAATTAAAAATCTAAATACATGGTTAGATTTGGCATATCAAAGAACCCCAATAATTCAATTTTTGATGAAATCAAACAAAGTTTAATTTTGGACCCTTTTGACCTCAATATGAACCAATTTGATAGTGGGGCCCACAAATAAAATATCTAAATACATGGTTAGATTCAGCATATCAAAGAACCTCGTATATTCAGTTTTTGTTGAAATCAAACAAAGTTTAATTTTGGACCCCAATTTGGACCAACTTGAAAACTGGGCCCAAAATCAAAAATCTAAATACATGTTTAGATTCAGCATATCAAGGAACCCCATATATTCAATTTTTGTTTAAATCAAACTAAGTTTAATTTTGGATCCTTTGAACCTTAATGTAGACCAATTTGAAAACTGGACCCAAAATTAAAAATCTAAATACATGGTTAGATTTGGCATATCAAAGAACCCCAATAATTCAATTTTTGATGAAATCAAACAAAGTTTAATTTTGGACCCTTTTGACCTCAATATGAACCAATTTGATAGTGGGGCCCACAAATAAAAAATCTAAATACATGGTTAGATTCAGCATATCAAAGAACCCCATATATTCAATTTTTGTTGAAATCAAACAAAGTTTAATTTTGGACCCCAATTTGGACCAACTTGAAAACTGGGCCCAAAATCAAAAATCTAAATACATGTTAAGATTCAGCATATCAAGGAACCCCATATATTCAATTTTTGTTTAAATCAAACTAAGTTTAATTTTGGATCCTTTGAACCTTAATGTAGACCAATTTGAAAACTGGACCCAAAATTAAAAATCTAAATACATGGTTAGATTTGGCATATCAAAGAACCCCAATAATTCAATTTTTGATGAAATCAAACAAAGTTTAATTTTGGACCCTTTTGACCTCAATATGAACCAATTGATAGTGGGGCCCACAAATAAAAAATCTGAATACATGGTTAGATTCAGCATATCAAAGATCCCCATATATTCAATTTTTGTTGAAATCAAACAAAGTTTAATTTTGGACCCCAATTTGGACCAACTTGAAAACTGGGCCCAAAATCAAAAATCTAAATACATGTTTAGATTCAGCATATCAAGGAACCCCATATATTCAATTTTTGTTTAAATCAAACTAAGTTTAATTTTGGATCCTTTGAACCTTAATGTAGACCAATTTGAAAACTGGACCCAAAATTAAAAATCTAAATACATGGTTAGATTTGGCATATCAAAGAACCTCAATAATTCAATTTTTGATGAAATCAAACAAAGTTTAATTTTGGACCCTTTTGACCTCAATATGAACCAATTTGATAGTGGGGCCCACAAATAAAAAATCTAAATACATGGTTAGATTCAGCATATCAAAGAACCCCATATATTCAATTTTTGTTGAAATCAAACAAAGTTTAATTTTGGACCCCAATTTGGACAAACTTGAAAACTGGGCCCAAAATCAAAAATCTAAATACATGTTAAGATTCAGCATATCAAGGAACCCCATATATTCAATTTTTGTTTAAATCAAACTAAGTTTAATTTTGGATCCTTTGAACCTTAATGTAGACCAATTTGAAAACTGGACCCAAAATTAAAAATCTAAATACATGGTTAGATTTGGCATATCCAAGAACCCCAATAATTCAATTTTTGATGAAATCAAACAAAGTTTAATTTTGGACCCTTTTGACCTCAATATGAACCAATTTGATAGTGGGGCCCACAAATAAAAAATCTAAATACATGGTTAGATTCAGCATATCAAAGAACCCCATATATTCAATTTTTGTTGAAATCAAACAAAGTTTAATTTTGGACCCCAATTTGGACCAACTTGAAAACTGGGCCCAAAATCAAAAATCTAAATACATGTTTAGATTCAGCATATCAAGGAACCCCATATATTCAATTTTTGTTTAAATCAAACTAAGTTTAATTTTGGATCCTTTGAACCTTAATGTAGACCAATTTGAAAACTGGACCCAAAATTAAAAATCTAAATACATGGTTAGATTTGGCATATCAAAGAACCCCAATAATTCAATTTTTGATGAAAGCAAACAAAGTTTAATTTTGGACCCTTTTGACCTCAATATGAACCAATTTGATAGTGGGGCCCACAAATAAAAAATCTAAATACATGGTTAGATTCAGCATATCAAAGAACCCAATATATTCAATTTTTGTTGAAATCAAACAAAGTTTAATTTCGGACCCCAATTTGGACCAACTTGAAAACTGGGCCCAAAATCAAAAATCTAAATACATGTTTAGATTCAGCATATCAAAGAACCCCATATATTCAATTTTGGTTAAAATCAAACTAAGTTTAATTTTGGACCCTTTGGACCTTAATGTAGACCAATTTGAAAACTGGACCCAAAATTAAAAATCTAAATACATGGTCAGATTTGGCATAACAAATAAATAAATGTGGTCAAAGATTTTACAAATCTAATGCACCATACTGTGCAATTAAAGATTACTTCTTGAAATTTTTCAATATTTGAAAAGAATAATTCTTTTTAATTTCTGAAATCTGAAATGAGAAAAAATTGACACCCACAATTTCTTTTTACCCCCCCCCCCCTTTTTTTCCCCAAAAAAATTCTTTCCCTCAAGATATGGTCATAATCTCAATTCAAATTTCCAATGGAATTTGCAACCATAATTACCCATTTAAATTTACCATAGTGCTAACTTAATCTATTTTATAATAGAATTTAAAATATGGTGTCAAATCTTTCATATGGATTTTTTTGTAAAAAAAAAAGATGCAACATTTGCAGATATTTTTACTGGTCTTCCTTTATAAATATGCATTTCTTTAAACATAATTTAAAAGCAGTGCAAGGAAAGTAATCAAAACGTTGTATGTGGATTACCTCCCTTACACTGTTTTAAATTGTCTTAATTGTTCATTAACCATTACTTTATACTTTATAATTTAAAAGCAGTGTAAGGGAGATAATTCAAATGATGTATTTGATTTATCTCCTTTACACTGCTTTAAATTGTGTTTTGTACTAACTATTTGTCCATATAAATTTGCTTGTTTTTTGCCCCTTTTTTGGCCCCTAATTCCTAAAATTTTGAGGCAATTACCCCCAAAATCAATCCCAGCATTCCCTTTGTGATATGGAATCTTGTGGTACAATGTCAGAGAGATCCATACACTAACACACAAGTTATTGTCTGAAAGTTACAAAAATGCTTATTTTTGGCCCCTTTTTGGCCCCTAATTCCTTAACTGTTGGTACCATAACCCCCAAAATCAATCCCAACCTTCCTTTTGTGGTATTGAACCTTATGGTAAAATTTCATAGAGATCCATTCACTTAAACTAAAGTTAGAGTGCGAAAACTAATGTGTCTTCGGATGACGACGACGCGGGACGACGACGCCAATGTCATACCAATATACGACCACAAAAATTTTTTTGCGGTCGTATAAAAATTACGAAAATTGTTTAAAATTTACTATATATAAAAAGCAATAACTCCTTATTGACCCTTTTGGTCAAGTTGACTTATTTGTAGATCTTATTTTGCTATACACAATTGCTGTTTACAGTTTATCTTTATCTAAGATAATAATGACCAAAAACTGCAAAATTTCTTAAAATTACCAATTCAGGGGCAGGAACCCAACAACAGGTTGCCTGTTTGTCTGAAAATTTCAGGGCAGTTAGATCTTGACTTAATGAACATATTTCAATGAATGAGATTTGCTCTAAATGCTTTGAATTCAGAGATATTAGCCAAAAATTGCATTTTACCCCTATATACTATTTTTAGCCATGTCGGCCATCTTGGTTTGTGGACAGGGTCATTGAACACATTTTTAAAACTACATACCCTTAAGATGATGATTGCCAAGTTTGGTTAAATTTGTCAAAGTAGTTTCAGAGGAGAAGATTTTTTTAAAAGATTACTAAAATTTTTGAAAAATGGTTAAAAATTGACTATAAAGGGCAATAGCTCCTTAAGGGGTCAACTGACAATTTAGGTCATTTTGACTTATTTGTAGATCTTACTTTGCTGAACATTATTGCTGTTTTCAGTTTATCTCTATCTATAATAATATTCAAGATTATAACCAAAAACTGCAGAATTTCCTTAAAATTACTAAATCGGGCGCAGCAACCCAACAACGGGGTGTCCGATTTGTCAAAAAAAATTCCTGGCAGATAGATCTTGACCTGATAAACAATTTTACCCCATGTCAGATTTGCTCTAAATGCTTTGGTTTCAGAGATATAAGCCAAAATCTACATTTTACCCCCTATGTTCTATTTTTAGCCATGGCGGCTATCTTGGTTAGTTGGCCGGGTCATCGCACACATTTTTTAAACTAGATACCCCAATGATGATTGTGGCCAAGTTTGGTTAAATTTGGCCCAGTAGTTTCAGAGGAGAAGATTTTTGTAAAAGTTTACGGATGACGGACGACAGACGACGGACGCCAAGTGATGAGAAAAGCTCACTTGGCCCAGGTGAGCTAAAAATAGGCACGTAAACACTGAGATTACTATATAATAATACTATGCTTTGGGGTAGACATCAACCTGAACCATTGATCTTTTGATTCTTAAACCTTCACCCCAGCCACACAAACAAACACACAGTCGATGCCTAATGCAGAAGTTCTGTTCTGTTCATACTATCGTAACAATATTCAAGAAATTCATATTTTCTTATATCCTCTACTGTAAAATCCCTACCTGCTTAGGAATTTGAATTAATGTTGTCATAACACACAGATCTGAGATTACTGGAAGATAGTTGGTTGATTTATTGCTAAACATCCAGTGGCAAATAGTTTTGCATGATCAGGACAAAAACAAATTTACGATACTAGTAAAAACCAACAGTTAGCCACTAGGTCCTGTAATAGGGGTCGTCCAGGATGAAGGTCTGAACTTTTGAAAATGCCATTGGAAAATTAGGGTTTATTGATCTTTATTGGATAGGGACAGATATTTTGCCTTTCAGCAGACCCCTCAAAGAGTTGTTGCAAGTGTTATTAGCGTGCAGAGAGCGAGGCGAAAATTTGTTTGGACTATTTTAAGCTTAAGGCCCACAGAGGGTCAAGGGAAACGATTTACAACTTTTTCGAACGAATCTTTTAACTCATTGGGGAAAAATTGGTTAAACAAATCTAAAATTTCTGAACTTTTATGAATAACTTTCAGATCCACTTTCATACACAAAGTCAATGATACACTTATTCAAAGTCAACTCAACGTTTTTTTTTCTGCCAATAAAATCAGTTATACTTTCATCAACTTCAACATTGAGGTGTGGGTGGGTATGAAGAAGGGATAGATTAGAAAGTCGCTCATCTCCGATCTCAGGTAGGACTTGAAGCGTCGCATCGCACTGAAGGATCTTTCACTAGTTGCCGATGAAACGGGCATTGTCAATAAAATCAAAATAATCCTATGCACCGAAGGGTACAGATCGGTGTTTGAATACGGACGGGCACCGTATAAATAATAATACGCATTAGAATTACAATGTGTATTTTTTTTTATTCCAAAGGGGTATATAATTGACAAATTTATGTATAGGCACGTGCCTAGTCAAGCCTTAGGTAGCTATGCCACTGAATGTGGCAGCCAAGCGATGCATTTACTAAAAATGAGTGCAAATGATTGGCATAAAAGACTAACATTGTTAGACATAATGAATAATATACAGAATTCAATATTTCACAAGGAACAACCATGGAATTAAGGAAAACTGGGTAGCAACGTTCAAGTGCAGTGGCGTAGCTACTATTGACGCAACGACGCACTTGCGTGCACAAACAAACAGGCAAAAAAAAAGTTTTGAAAGACTTTTTTTTTAAAGAATGATTGAGAAAGAGTGTGAGAGTGAGGGAGTATCGATAAATACAATTTATTCATCGATACTTATAAGAATACCCAAACTTTTCCATATTTTACCATCAGTTACATCAGTTCATATACCATCTTCTAAACGAATTTAAAGACCGATTGACTGGTTAATTCAGAGGAAATGTTTCTCGCCCACCTTCTAATTCCACAGAATGTTAAAGAGTTAAAACGCGAAGATCAGTTGCGTATATATATCACGCCAATGAGCCTCTCGAGATCCAAAGATATGTTGCTCGTTGAAAGATACCAGATCAACTATATGAAACATTGGAAACGACACACAAAGAAATGCATTCTAATATATACTGTAGAATTCTTCTTACTATGCCACCAACAACTGCAACTGAAACGGGTTAAAACCTA
This sequence comes from Mytilus californianus, assembly GCF_021869535.1. NCBI lineage: Eukaryota > Metazoa > Mollusca > Bivalvia > Mytilida > Mytilidae > Mytilus > Mytilus californianus. The sequence continues at coordinate 72,131,641 of NW_026262734.1, forward strand.
TCTTAGATATACAATGGGACAATAATGGGTATCTTCTCTAATACTATTGCACATTCATGCTGATTTTGAAATTGATTTGAAAAGAAGTTGTTGACATATTTTATAATACCAAACAAAGAAAAATGTTGCTTGCTTAAATGAAACCAGTAAATTGTTGTTATTTGCAAATCACTTATCAGTTAACAAGTTAAAAACCAGATGCGTTGACCTCTAAGACGTCTTTTATTATTTTTGTGTGTCGTTTGGTTGCTGTCTTATATATACACCACAATTTCGTTAATTCACATTGAAAAAAATTGGAGGATACCGATTTCAAAAATTCGTTTCACATCGCTTCATGATTATGTGCTTTACCCAAGATGAAGTCAGGAAGTCACTCTATCTTTATAATTTTGTCATTTTCGAAATTTGGTGTCAATGACAGATCTTTTATAGTCTCTGCAAATTGCATTCACAACTGTGTTGCTCTGGCCGGTTTAGAGCTTGATATATATTATTTAGACACTTGTTCATTGTTGGAGGACATTTGTTAATATCGTTTGACGTTTTTTTTTTTATCTATGTCGATAAAATGCTGTCTCGCTTGCGTGTAACCATTTCCTTTTATTCCCATTTATCGGTATGACAAGCAAACTTGAATAATTGGATTGTTTTGAGTCCGCATGATTTGTTCTTCAGACTCCTTTTCCTCGTACTAATCAATCTTAAAAATGCATAACTATTGGTTTTATTTGTGCACCTTTTCTGTATTGACTTGTTCGTAATCAGCTGACTGCTTTGGTGTTGTCATAGCGGCCAAAAACCATTAGATCGGGCCTATGACTACTGAATTTCAAATGGCAATTGTTCATAAAACATGTAAACCATAATGCCAAAGAAGTATAAGACCTATGTCTTCTTTTTGTTTGTGACAATGCAAACATTCTGTAACCAATGTCAATGAATTAAGACTGAGATGTAGGGTTAAATAATTTCCACGAAGACAAGAAATGCCAATGCTAATCATTCTTATACAATTTTATACCAAAACTACCATTCATTGACTAAAATTTATAAGCGGTTCCCTCTAAACTGGATAAAGCACAAACTTGAACCTATATTAATTACATTTTTCTGATACTAACTTTTCATAGATTATGAACTATGATGAGGGAACAGTACAATGAAATTTCCATAGAAATGAGATGAGCAAATGCTTATAGCATGTATAGGATTGCATACCAATATATTTAACAGAAAAATTTCGATCTGATCTGGAAATTTGAGTGATAATACAAGAACGCAAATGTTTCTATTTCTATTCAATAACTGGTCGTCTCCTGTGTAACAACTTTTTATATGAAGAATCTGCAGATGGTTTGTTGCAAAGCAAATTTTATTGCCACCACCACCTATCTTTCGTCCATAGCTAGTTCCTCCCCTCTCCAACAATTTTTACAAAATTTTTAGAAGCTACTTAAGTTATTTACATCTATTAATATTTTATATCATCTTGAATATGCATTAAACATTTGCCACATTACAGTAAACAAGCAATGTCTAAGCAGATGCATAGCTGAAGATATGGTATGGGTTTTGCTCATTGTTGAAAGTCATAGTAACATACCACTGCTTAAATCTGCAATATTTGGACTCTCAGGGATAGTTGTCTCATTGGCAATCATAGTACCACATCTTTTTTATTTATGACTATTGATTAAAATCAACCGATCAAGTCTCCTACATGTAAACTTTGATTAAATCTTCTGTGATGAATGACCTCTCCTTTATATCAATTTCAAAATTCATAACTGCTTCTCCTTATGTCAATCATTGGCTCTCTTCAAATATCCTTTCTATGCATTTAACCATGAAGATTCTTTATTTGATTCATTTACTAATAGAAATTTCCTGCAAAACATAAAAACATGTCAATTAGGATAAATAAATAGGCATATTATTTTTAGAATATTTGTACAAAACTGAGTAGTTTTGGTAGTATAATAAAAATCTAACCCTGCAATATTAATAATCAGTACAAAGAAAGATAACTCTGTTCATTTAATATGACAATATCAACGAGATGGCTCTAGGGAGTGTGTTGGTTTGTGCAAACTTGTCATATAAGGGCAATCACGATTTTGGCAAAATTTGAAATATTTGTAGATCTTGTCTTGCTGATCATTTTTGCTATTAAAGTGGCTTTCTATCTATAATAGTTAAATGTAAAATATTATTATTGTTTTTCAGAAAAGGAAAACAAATGATAAAAGTCATCATTAAACAGTCAATTACTCTAATAATGAGTAGTTTTAAATTTCGTTAAAGTTTGACTTGTTTGTAGATATTGTCTTGTTGATCATTTTTGCAATTTGAAGTTTCTTTAAGCTGTAATGTTTCCAGGGGCGGATCCAGCAATTACATAAGGGGGGAGGGGGGTTCCAACCCAGGATAAAAACGGGGAGGGGGTTTCCAACCATATGTCCCCATTCATTTACATTAAATGTAAAAAAAAAAGGGGGGTCCAATACATAATTACTTTTAATTTTTTTGGCAATAACCGAGATATTCAAATATTGTTTGGCATAAATTCTTATAAAATGATTATTTAGACTTATCTGATTGAACCAATATTTTATAAATATGTGCTTTTGTGTTTCATAATAATCATTCATTTGAACCTTTTATTCTGAAATCATTCATTTTGACCATTCATACAAAATCATTAATGTAATACATTAATTCATATCAGTATATTAGAAGGCATGTGAGGTATTAATTATGGAACACTGACCTTATTTGAAAAAAAATCAAAGATGTCCACCAAATTTGAATAAAATTATATAAGGAACAGCACAGCTCCAATCAGTTCAAAATATAAGTAAAGTCTGACTAAACAAAAGAATTTCCCTCCTAAATAGACACATGACTTAATGAACCAATTATCATAAAGGAGATAGAGTTTTCATAGCACAAACTAGTTAAACCTATAGAGTAAACTAATACTCAATGGATCAAAATTCACTGAGCCATGAAGAAAGAAGTCTTACAATAAATAAAACCACTGATGCATGACTAGAAACTACTCATTAATTACTTAGAATTAAATTTACTAAAATCTGATGTAAAATATAAAAATATCAAAGTATGATACACAAAACAACAGTACGGTATCCAAATTAACATACTACATGTAGTTACCATGGTTACTTGTTTGATTAACATTCAGTGGCAATAACATTTAAATGGAGTACTTCTGAGTTTTCCCCAAAAAAAACCATACATTTTCTTTTGAATATTAAAAAAAATATCTGAAGATTTTGTTTTAGTGATTATTTTGTGAATCTTGTCCTCATGATCATTTCTGCTCTGAATTTTTTTATTGCCCCTGCCGCAGTTGAGGGGGCATTAAGTTTAACCCTTGTCTGTCTGTACGTACGTACGTCCCAAAATTGGTTTCGGTTTTCTAACTTTAGTTTGCCTCAACCAAATGTTATGAAACATTGAACACAATGCTTATTACCACAAAACACAAGACAAATTTGAATTTTGGTGGCATCGCTTTTACCATTCAAGAGTTATGCCCCTTTACAAATGAAAAAAAATGCAGAATTTTTTGTTACGTTCTCCCACTTCAGTTTGACTCAACCAAATGATATGAAACTTATACACAATGCTCATTACCACAAAACACAGATTGAGTTTGAGTTTTGGTGGCGTCACTTTTACCGTTCAAAAGTTATGTTTTTTTTTACAAATAGAAAAGTTGCTGAATTTTTTGTTTCCAACTTCAGTTTGTCTCAACTAAATGTTATGAAATGTATATACAATGCTTATTACCACAAAACTTAGTTTAAGTTCAAATTTTGGTAGCATCACTTATACAGTTAGTGAGTTATGTCCCTTTATAATGTTATATGCTAGCAGGGACATCATCTGAGTCCCTATGGACACATTCCCCATTTATTTTATCTTTTATAGTTTTTGAATTAAAAGGAAAAACACTAAAATTGGTAAAAATCATCAATTAGGGGCAATTACTCCTTTACAGAGTTAACCAACAGTTTTGTCCTTGTCATATTTCTTGTCTTGCTGTGGCCAGGTGAGCTAAAGTAAGGAGTTGTTGTATAATTGCAAATGAGACACTTATACACCAAATACCAAATGATGTAGATGCTAGCTACTTTTGGTCATCATACAATCTTCAACGATGATCCTTAAAGCCATAAAACTCTATAGCAAGCTATAAAAGGCAGTCGTGAACCAATTTAAAAAATAAAATAAAATGAGAAAACCTATGTCTGATTTAGGCTAAAACTATAATATTAGAATTACAGCCATTCAATCACAGGCTCCTGACTTTGGACAGGAATTTAAAGAATGTGTTGGGTGGGGGAGGAGGTTTCATAGGACTTAATAATGTTCCCTATGAAATAATGTCTAACAAAATTTTTTTCATAATAAATATAAATACTGTCCATGGACAATATTTACTTATTTAAATGTGTCCAAGCCACAGTTTTCCTATGAAAAATGGCCTTAGGTATGAAAAAGTGTCCATGAACATATATCACTGTATACATGTTTGTATAGCCATATTTAATCATGTTAATACTAAAATTTCTATGATTTTTTTTCATAAGATTAAAGTACAATATAATAGCCATGTATCTATTTTCGAATTACAATCAAATATAATTAATACTTCCAAATATTTTTTTCTTTCATTTGTCACAAACTAATATAGATTTGTAACTTATCTATAAAATGTCAACAACTTTTATCTACACAATGTAATGTAATGAAATATATACTTTAATAAAAATAGATTATTGTCTAATTAAAGGATTTCACTTAATAAAAAAAATATATATATATATACATGTAGCAATCAGAAAATTAGTTTATACAAAATAACATATAAACCTGCCACAAAATTCCTCAAACAATTTACCAAAGAATGTCTTTTAAAAAATGAGTTATCTCCCTTTGTACAGATATATGGTTTAACATAGTACTCTTAACATTAGTTATGGATTTTTTTTATGGACCATAACTCTGGACTAAATCATCAGACCGGAACAAAATTCGAACTTGATCTATAACTTGTCATTATAAAACTATATACCAAATATCAAATCAATATCTTCAAGAACGAAGAAAAAAAGTGTGGAAAGCTGAGTTGCCAGACTGACGGATGGATGGACAGACAGACAGACGGACAGAGTGCAAACCTAAAGTCCCTTTCGACTTCGTCGGTAGGGGACTAATTAAAATTGTTAGCTTACCCCTCTCTGTGATTAATGTTAGATAACTCTAATTTTCTCAACAATTTATCATTATGGGGAGATAATCAGGGCTTCCAAAATTATTGTTAGCCAGCCAGACATTTTATATATTATCCTGATTTAAATCCCTTACATGCCTTAAGACTAAATAAACAAAAGGCAATTATGGTAATCAGTTGCCAAGTTGGCCATCCCAATGATTGACATTAAAATTTGAATTTTAAAATTTGAAGTTCTGAGATCTTCTGACGTAAACTGTTAAATTGGCAGTGCATCATTCGAACTGTGCAACATCAGTGTACTTATAATATATCTGACTTAGACTCTATATTTGTGCAAAATAATGTTGTCAAAATCTTTACTTTCGTTAAATAAAGGCAACTGTAGTATACCGCTGTTCGAAACTCATAAACCGATAGAGATAAAAACAAATCCGGGTTACAAACTAAAACTGAGGGAAACGCATCAAATATAAGAGGAGAACAACGACACAACAAAAACACAACATTAAAATGTAACACACACAGAAACGAACTATAATATAACAATGGCCATTTTCCTGACTTGGTACAGGACATTTTAAGAAAAAAAATGGTGGGTTGAACCTGGTTTTGTGGCATGCCAAACCTCCCGCTTTTATGGCAACGTCAAACACAAAACCAAAACGACAACATCACATGACAGGACCACAATACAATTAAATGGGAGAACATATAGGACAAAGAAACACACAAATAATAGCTAACAAAAGGTACTAGGCTTAAAATTCAATACGTGCGTCTCGTCCACACAAGACCAACCAGTGACGCCCAGATGAAAAAAGTCTGAAAGCCAAAACAAGTACAAAGCTGAAGAGCACCGAGGACCAAAACTTCCAAAAAGTTGCGCCTAACACGGCCAGGGTTTTCTGCCTGGGACAAGAACATCCTTATTATTTAGAATAATTTATAATTTTGCAAACAGTAAATTTTATAAAATGACTATATAATAGATATACATGATAAAACCGAAGTGGGGACTAACTACAGAATAAAAACGGATACATTACATAAAACAACTTAATCCAACACATAAAAATACACAGCCGAGTTAGCCAAAGCCTCAACGCACAAAGTGACGTCACATTTGAAATTCTAAAAAAAACACACAAAGTGACGTCACATTTGAATTTGTAAAAATATTTCCCAAAAATAAGATAGGATTAGGATTGATTCAAGATTAGATTTGTAATACTGACATTACATTTATTAATAACAATGAAAATTACAATACTTATAAATATCAAATTGTGGTAGTAATTAGATAATTAATTGTAATATCTAGCTATGTCGGTGTTTCTTCTGAATCAAACTGTAAACCAAATATATTGTATAAATTACAGGGGAATATAGGTAGCGCGGTAGTATTTGCATTCTAGAATTTAGGTTGCTCTTTTGTTACTTAAGTCAATGTATCCGAACAGTGTGATTGACAAAAAATACAGTATCAACTGAAAATACTTTCCCAAACTGAGGGATGAGTCAGGTGTAGGAAAATATGAAATAATTTTACATACAGATGAAAATGAATTTTTGAGAATTTTTGAGAATTTTGTATTCACTGCACGATAAAAGACCTAAATGCACTAGTGGCCTTAGGTTTTTAAAAATAGCAAAAAAAGTAAACAGTCATGATACACATTCAAATTCATTTCTGAATAGTAAAATGAAAGTACTTCAGTTAACTGTGAATGTAGAATTTTTGGCAGTGTTAGAAAGTGGTGAAAATTCTAAAAAGGCTTACATTATCCCTTATGGGCCAGGAAATACTACCGTGCCACCTATAAGTAAGTGAAGTGAAAGTGAAAAATGATTAAGGTAGATTCATGGTATACCGCCATCTTGGATTGTACAATCCCAGTACAAAATCGGTCTAGATATTTGCCCAAATCTGCAAATTTGGAGACAGATTTGCAATTTATTGGTTAGACTGTTTATTTATATAAAGAAAACTTGATGATTTATTGTATAACTCAAAATATTTAAACAAATATCAAATTTTGTGTTTTTAGAATCATTTTAAATAAGCCATTTAAGAGGAGATAACTCTTTTAGTAAAAATTATATACTGGACTGATAGGGACATTTTTAATTTTTACTTGTAGCAAGAAAACAAGTTCGGCGACACCATTTTTCATAAATGTGTTTTTTCATGAAGGGAAAACGGTACTATTACATTTTCCCAGCATTAGGTTGGCCTTTTGTGTACCCAAGGCAGGTGAAGGAAGTCAAATTAGGAGCGCTGTGATTGGATGTAAGGGTACAATATATTTTTTTATTTATCTATGAATAACTGCAGTGTGTATATTTACAATATAAATTTTAAAACCTATTGAAATATTTCCAGGGAATTATTCGAAAAGGCTTCCAAAATTTCATAAATTTGGTGTAAAATGACGGTGGGCATGGATAACATAAACAAGCTCCGTTGGAAATTGGTCATGATACTATTTGGCTTCAATTTTTAAAATAGAATAATAAAGTACTAACACCACACATAACTGTTTTATCCAGGTTTTTATTATAAAAAGTGGTAAATATAGAAAATGTTAGTATTGTCGCCTATGGCAGAATAAAGAGTACTGTTTTCCCTATACTCAAGATAGCAAGGGAAATCAAAATCAATCAGACTTCAGTCATATTTTACTATTTTGAAGCATTTGATAAGTACATTTGATTTTTATCACAAAGAATAGAAATTTTTAACTGAGAACAATACTGTGTTGAGAAAAGTGCTGAGTCATCATAATAAGTCAAATTGATGGGTACTGATATAAAACTTTATTCTAGGATTTCAATATTAACTATATTGTATAAAATGCACCAAACTATAGTTCTTTTGTAGTTGTTTTCACCTTTCGCAATGATTAATTCAATTGAAAACACCAGAATTCAAGTCGCGACAAATATTTTTAACTGAAATATTTGCCTCTTTTGCTGTGTAATTCCCTAAATGTATCACTTGGGTATTTCTCTAGACATAATCTATTAAAATGGCAAATTGTCGGGTTAAGTTTGTATACTGTTTATGGGGTAAGGCAATATTTGGTCATACTAGAAGCATTTTCAGTGTTGAAATTGTCCATTTAAGAAAAAAAGAGGCCCACTTGAGGCTAAATTTAGATAGAATTTATGCTATCCTGTGTAATGAATTGTTCACATTCTTGGCAATTCATGCAGCAAATATTTCAATAGTGCTTCATTTTGTAGTTTCTATCTTTTATTATATCAGGCATATATTATTTTTCATTTTCTTCTGTTTGAAAGGACTTTTGTTGGAAATCAATACTCCCAAGGGACATAATTCTGCTTTTTCATAGATTAATAAAGGCAACAAAGGCAACATTACAGCTGAATTTAATAGAATAATAAAGTGCTAACACCACACATAACTGTTTTATCCAGGTTTTTATTATAAAAAGTGATAAATATAGAAAATGTTAGTATTGTCGCCTATGGCAGAATAAATAGTACCGTTTTTCCTGAACAATCTAACCAAATTTAGGCAATTTTCAACGACTCATAGCTTGGAAAATAGCACGGTGGCCCAAACTTTATATTTTTGAAAAAAAAGCATAGTAAAATCTTCATTTTATCAAAGTATAAGAAAATTCTATCTCAAGAAATATATACCTTTGATCTACCTTAAATGGCAAAAAAATTCCACAACTTCCGGTTCAAAACGTGTGAAACAATTCCGGAAAATATTCCACTACAGCTGAGCGAGAGAGTGCGCGTTTTGCAGTTAAAAAAGCTGTTAAAATTACGGTGTTAATTAATTTCAAAATTCCCTTCACGTTTGTCACAAAAGATTTAATTTTATGTTTAGATAACTCCAATTACAAACTAACGATTTCGCCGGACATTTTGACCTCCTTGTAGATCTTGTCTTGCTGGTAATTTTTGCTATTAAAAGTTACCTATCTACTTAATAATTCAATATAATAGGCAAACATTGAAAGTAGTAAAATTTGTCATATTAAGGCGATATCTCCTATAAGAAATCAATTGACCGTTTTGACGGAGATTCACTTGTTGTCGAGTATCAAGTTGCGAGTTGTGAGAATCGAGTTGCGAGTTACGAAAGTCGAGTTGCGAGTTACGAAAGTCAAGTTGCGAGTTAAGAAAGTCGAGTTGCGAGTTAAGAAAGTCGAGTTGCGAGTTAAGAAAGTCGAGTTGCGAGTTACAAAAGTCGAATTGCGTAAAAATGTGGAAAAGAAACTATTTTAACTATTTGGTGTAACTGTTTAACATTTTAGAATGATGATTGCTTATAAAATTGTATACAGTATTGTTGATTATTTTTGTTGTTTGGTCTTCATCTGAGTCTCTTGTAAAAATAAAATGGATTGCTTTTAAAATCACTACGTATGGTATTTTCTGAAGAAGCAGATATCCTTTTGAAATACAGCGGATAGCTTGCAGTTTAATCATTATTAAATTTCATAGCTAGCACTGTCATATAAATCGTAAAGGGAGATAGCAACAAACTATAATAGTACATATATGTAAAAGGCCCCTTCTGCAGATTTCGTTTAGAGTGGGCTTTTTGGGGCAGCTGCAGGGACCGCAAAATTTATGACATTCAAAATTGTGGACGTTAAAATTATATATGTCGAGACCTTCATTGGCTAGAGATGAAGGGGAAATGATGGGCGTGCATAAAACCAGTTTAAACCCGCCGCATTTTTGTGTTTGACCTAGGTCAGGAACCTTTAGCCTTTGTTGCTCTGTTATATTTTTCAATTTTGGTTCATCTTTATATTTAGGAGCATAAAATGGCGTCCATATTCTTGATCTAATGAACATTGTGTTTCGGGGACTGCTCGGGGTTCCTTCTAGGTGTGTGATTTCTCGCTGTGTTGAAGACTCAATGACCTTTGGTTGAATTGTATATTTTGGTTGGGTTGCTGTCTCTTTGACTCATTCCCCATTTTTATTCTTTAGTCTATACATCTAGCTGTCAAAGATACTATTGTAAAAACTACATTTGCACCATTTTACAGGTAAGATTTAATTGGAAAGTTTAAAATGTTTATTGCTCCATCGTGAATGAGAATTTTTTTTAAGTATTCCTCCTGGGTATTGGGTAACTTATAAAACTGAGTCACTTAGGTTTAAAATTATATAGTCAGTGTTCACATGTTTGAGATTGTCAATTAAGAGTTAGTAAAACGGTTTCCGTTAAGTTTCCAAGAATTTAATTTGGATTGTTTCATATTTTTCATGTTTGGGCCGTTTATAGCAGACTACAAAGCATGGATTTTGAAGGCCATACGGTTGTCTATGGTGGCTTTAATCCACTTCATTTGACCTTGATAGTGCCTCATTGCCAATCATACACATCTCCTTATTTTTATATAGTAGAAATGATTCTGTAGCTTTCTAGGACCACACATATATAGGCAGTTATCCAGTGTAAATTAGCGTCTGACCTGTTGCTTTCAAGTCTTGTGTTAGAACAAACTTTTGGTTTAACTATTGTGTATAGTGCTTTCTTTTAGTTTTTATGATGTCGTTAATTTATAACAGTACTGAGCTTTAACATTATTAGTGGTTACGATGACCTATTCTGGAAATATGCTTTATTATGCAATAAAAACTATGCTTTAACGTTATTATTAAAATTATCTTTTGAATAAAACTATTGTTATACTATTTACCTGTACTTATATGTTGTACCTGTATTATTGGCGTAAATGATTTTTTTTTATTTTGGCGCAAATTGACTGAATACTTATAGTATCTGCGAAATACACTTGAAAAGTAAACACTGACCACTGAACCATGAAAATGAGGTCAAGGTCAGATGACAACTGCCAGTTGGGAGGTGTACACCTTACAATCATTCCATATATCAAACATAGAAGACCTATTACTTATAGTATCTGCGATATGGACTTGACCACAAAAACATAACTTTCTTCACTGATCCATGAAATGGTCAACGTCAATTAAAAACCGTGTGACAGGCATGGGGACGTTGCAGGATACGCACATACCAAATATAGTTATCATTTTACTTATAAGGGAGAAATTAATATAGCAGGTCCAAAAGGCTCAATAATTACAAATGGACTATCTATGGGTTCTTTATAGTGATTTTATTAACACTGACTGCATATTATTAAACCCTATAACATATATAACAATAATAAATACACATTACATAGACAACACATAACAACATAAAACAGACTTATAGACAAAGGGGAATAAGTCAAATATATTCCAATGCTATTACTTCTCTTATATTAAAATGAAATGCACAAATAACGTCTCATAATCATGTGCTCTAAAGTATTATAAATAAGCATAAGCACTAGCAATCTCAATGTTAATGTTCTGACAAATTACATATAAACACTATAACACTATACAGTTAAAAAAAATAGATAAGACAATCACAAACTAAAACATGTAACACATTCCTTACCATATACTAAATACTAAAGAGTGAAAATCATAGCTGTATCAAATATAATAAGCAAAGAACTAAATATATGACTAAAACTATATTAACTAATACTAATCATATTTGATTACCAATCAATCAAATATGACTCTGGCACATTAACATAACAAAAAATCTTAACTTTTTTTTTCAAGTAGTCATTTAACCATGAAAAGAGGCCAAGGCCATTGGACATATGACTGACGGAAAGTTCGTAAGATACTTAAGGCCTCTATATACAAAGTATGAAGCACCCAGGTCTTCTACCTTCCGAAATACTAAGCTTTTATATAAAGTCAAGAACGTCGCCGCCGCCACCGGATCACTAACCCTAAATTTTCTGCGACAGAAGACGCAGGTGAGACAACTAGACTTATCAACATTTTACAAACCAAAAATCGAGGTAAAATCAAGGTGCCCCCGAAAGGCAAAACAAAGTACTCCACACTGGACACCTTCCGTTTGGCTTATGAAAGAATGTATTCCTTGATGAGTTATCCGATGGTATCACATTGGGACGCTGAGGTTTAAGGCAATTTAGTATTTGGAGACAGTTTTTCCTACGTTTTATCCTAAATTATGCCACTGGAAACCCTTTATAGTTCAAAACCTTTCATGAAGACAGCAACACTTAATCTGGTATCTTAAAAAGTGCATTTCTGTGCTTTCTGATGTGCCATAAGGTAGCACTCCACAGTTAGAAAAAAACATTAAAATTGAACCACAAAATGTTTTATCATCTTCTATTCCTGGCTTTCTAATACATTAACCTAACTGTTTGTGTTATACATGTGCATATGTATGTTATCAGTATCTTCCATAGATTTGATTTTTAAAAGTTAAAATGGTGAAAAATAATTCCTTTTTTGTGTATCCATGGCAACATTCTGCATTTATTTACCATAAAATATTGCAAAAAGGGGGGCAAAAATGTCACATATTCCCCCAAAATTTGGTTCAAACTAGAATTTCAATGCCTTTCAGTGATACCTTTTCAGAAACTGTTGATATAAATCTACCAAATGATCAAATAAAAAATGGGTGTCTTTCGCCTCATTTTTTCATAAAATTTAATTGCAAAGTTCGTGCGACAAAAAGTCGGAAAAAAACATTACAATAATTGCCGGACCAATATTTGGTATGGATATGAAAATACGGACTGTCATACAGAAAACAGCCCATATTACATACATTACATAATCTTGATGTTCCTATAAACCCACTATGAAGGCTATTTTAATCTTCAGCTATCCAAAAATGAATTTTATTCTACACTAGCTATCATATTTGAAAAATCCACAGGGGCCAAAATGCGAAACTACACACCTAACTGTGGAGTGCTACCTTAATATCAAATTTTTTTTCCCTGCCTCAAATTCAAATTCATTTCCTGTGTTCTACTAGCTGTAACGATTAAAATGGTACCATAGTTTTTAAAATTGGTTCAGTAATGAAGATTTTATGAAGGTTAGCATTTGATGTTAAACGGGACAAAAAGTCATTTAAAAAAAAATGCCTGATCAAAGTGTAAAACCTCAAGCCTGTCACATTTTTGGGGTAAATTTCTAAAACTTTTCCCTTTTTTCTGTTTAAAATCATAAAATAACCTTTAAAGAAGAAAAATTGTACAATTTTTAGGTATTTGAAAGCATTTGTAGGTCAATTTTGCTGTAAATAGCATGCCAAACCTTGTTTTAGAAACTCTCAAGCAGGGTATAAATATCTAACAGTACTGGCATCATTAAATTTCATTCATGCCAAATTATTATATAAAATCCTGCTAAAAATGTTTATTTGACTTATTCGCATTAAAAAATATAAAGCGATATATTCTGAGGCTATCATATAAAGCGCAATCTTTGGTTACAAGGGCGAAGCTAATGGAGTACAAATTTAAGACAGAAACATGTCTTAGTGTCAAAATGTGTATATTTGGTTGCTAAGGACAGTAAACAATAAAATTAACATGTATTGCAATCCTAGCAACTTTTTTCCCTTCAGAACTACATTAAGAACCTAACAGACTAAAGATTTGTGGTTAAATTTATCTTAAAAAGTGCATTTCTGTGCTTTCTGATGTGCCATAAGGTAGCACTCCACAGTTAGAAAAAAACATTAAAATTGAACCACAAAATGTTTTATCATCTTCTATTCCTGGCTTTCTAATACATTAACCTAACTGTTTGTGTTATACATGTGCATATGTATGTTATCAGTATCTTCCATAGATTTGATTTTTAAAAGTTAAAATGGTGAAAAATAATTCCTTTTTTGTGTATCCATGGCAACATTCTGCATTTATTTACCATAAAATATTGCAAAAAGGGGGGCAAAAATGTCACATATTCCCCCAAAATTTGGTTCAAACTAGAATTTCAATGCCTTTCAGTGATACCTTTTCAGAAACTGTTGATATAAATCTACCAAATGATCAAATAAAAAATGGGTGTCTTTCGCCTCATTTTTTCATAAAATTTAATTGCAAAGTTCGTGCGACAAAAAGTCGGAAAAAAACATTACAATAATTGCCGGACCAATATTTGGTATGGATATGAAAATACGGACTGTCATACAGAAAACAGCCCATATTACATACATTACATAATCTTGATGTTCCTATAAACCCACTATGAAGGCTATTTTAATCTTCAGCTATCCAAAAATGAATTTTATTCTACACTAGCTATCATATTTGAAAAATCCACAGGGGCCAAAATGCGAAACTACACACCTAACTGTGGAGTGCTACCTTAATATCAAATTTTTTTTCCCTGCCTCAAATTCAAATTCATTTCCTGTGTTCTACTAGCTGTAACGATTAAAATGGTACCATAGTTTTTAAAATTGGTTCAGTAATGAAGATTTTATGAAGGTTAGCATTTGATGTTAAACGGGACAAAAAGTCATTTAAAAAAAAATGCCTGATCAAAGTGTAAAACCTCAAGCCTGTCACATTTTTGGGGTAAATTTCTAAAACTTTTCCCTTTTTTCTGTTTAAAATCATAAAATAACCTTTAAAGAAGAAAAATTGTACAATTTTTAGGTATTTGAAAGCATTTGTAGGTCAATTTTGCTGTAAATAGCATGCCAAACCTTGTTTTAGAAACTCTCAAGCAGGGTATAAATATCTAACAGTACTGGCATCATTAAATTTCATTCATGCCAAATTATTATATAAAATCCTGCTAAAAATGTTTATTTGACTTATTCGCATTAAAAAATATAAAGCGATATATTCTGAGGCTATCATATAAAGCGCAATCTTTGGTTACAAGGGCGAAGCTAATGGAGTACAAATTTAAGACAGAAACATGTCTTAGTGTCAAAATGTGTATATTTGGTTGCTAAGGACAGTAAACAATAAAATTAACATGTATTGCAATCCTAGCAACTTTTTTCCCTTCAGAACTACATTAAGAACCTAACAGACTAAAGATTTGTGGTTAAATTTATCTTAAAAAGTGCATTTCTGTGCTTTCTGATGTGCCATAAGGTAGCACTCCACAGTTAGAAAAAAACATTAAAATTGAACCACAAAATGTTTTATCATCTTCTATTCCTGGCTTTCTAATACATTAACCTAACTGTTTGTGTTATACATGTGCATATGTATGTTATCAGTATCTTCCATAGATTTGATTTTTAAAAGTTAAAATGGTGAAAAATAATTCCTTTTTTGTGTATCCATGGCAACATTCTGCATTTATTTACCATAAAATATTGCAAAAAGGGGGGCAAAAATGTCACATATTCCCCCAAAATTTGGTTCAAACTAGAATTTCAATGCCTTTCAGTGATACCTTTTCAGAAACTGTTGATATAAATCTACCAAATGATCAAATAAAAAATGGGTGTCTTTCGCCTCATTTTTTCATAAAATTTAATTGCAAAGTTCGTGCGACAAAAAGTCGGAAAAAAACATTACAATAATTGCCGGACCAATATTTGGTATGGATATGAAAATACGGACTGTCATACAGAAAACAGCCCATATTACATACATTACATAATCTTGATGTTCCTATAAACCCACTATGAAGGCTATTTTAATCTTCAGCTATCCAAAAATGAATTTTATTCTACACTAGCTATCATATTTGAAAAATCCACAGGGGCCAAAATGCGAAACTACACACCTAACTGTGGAGTGCTACCTTAATATCAAATTTTTTTTCCCTGCCTCAAATTCAAATTCATTTCCTGTGTTCTACTAGCTGTAACGATTAAAATGGTACCATAGTTTTTAAAATTGGTTCAGTAATGAAGATTTTATGAAGGTTAGCATTTGATGTTAAACGGGACAAAAAGTCATTTAAAAAAAAATGCCTGATCAAAGTGTAAAACCTCAAGCCTGTCACATTTTTGGGGTAAATTTCTAAAACTTTTCCCTTTTTTCTGTTTAAAATCATAAAATAACCTTTAAAGAAGAAAAATTGTACAATTTTTAGGTATTTGAAAGCATTTGTAGGTCAATTTTGCTGTAAATAGCATGCCAAACCTTGTTTTAGAAACTCTCAAGCAGGGTATAAATATCTAACAGTACTGGCATCATTAAATTTCATTCATGCCAAATTATTATATAAAATCCTGCTAAAAATGTTTATTTGACTTATTCGCATTAAAAAATATAAAGCGATATATTCTGAGGCTATCATATAAAGCGCAATCTTTGGTTACAAGGGCGAAGCTAATGGAGTACAAATTTAAGACAGAAACATGTCTTAGTGTCAAAATGTGTATATTTGGTTGCTAAGGACAGTAAACAATAAAATTAACATGTATTGCAATCCTAGCAACTTTTTTCCCTTCAGAACTACATTAAGAACCTAACAGACTAAAGATTTGTGGTTAAATTTATCTTAAAAAGTGCATTTCTGTGCTTTCTGATGTGCCATAAGGTAGCACTCCACAGTTAGAAAAAAACATTAAAATTGAACCACAAAATGTTTTATCATCTTCTATTCCTGGCTTTCTAATACATTAACCTAACTGTTTGTGTTATACATGTGCATATGTATGTTATCAGTATCTTCCATAGATTTGATTTTTAAAAGTTAAAATGGTGAAAAATAATTCCTTTTTTGTGTATCCATGGCAACATTCTGCATTTATTTACCATAAAATATTGCAAAAAGGGGGGCAAAAATGTCAAATATTCCCCCAAAATTTGGTTCAAACTAGAATTTCAATGCCTTTCAGTGATACCTTTTCAGAAACTGTTGATATAAATCTACCAAATGATCAAATAAAAAATGGGTGTCTTTCGCCTCATTTTTTCATAAAATTTAATTGCAAAGTTCGTGCGACAAAAAGTCGGAAAAAAACATTACAATAATTGCCGGACCAATATTTGGTATGGATATGAAAATACGGACTGTCATACAGAAAACAGCCCATATTACATACATTACATAATCTTGATGTTCCTATAAACCCACTATGAAGGCTATTTTAATCTTCAGCTATCCAAAAATGAATTTTATTCTACACTAGCTATCATATTTGAAAAATCCACAGGGGCCAAAATGCGAAACTACACACCTAACTGTGGAGTGCTACCTTAATATCAAATTTTTTTTCCCTGCCTCAAATTCAAATTCATTTCCTGTGTTCTACTAGCTGTAACGATTAAAATGGTACCATAGTTTTTAAAATTGGTTCAGTAATGAAGATTTTATGAAGGTTAGCATTTGATGTTAAACGGGACAAAAAGTCATTTAAAAAAAAATGCCTGATCAAAGTGTAAAACCTCAAGCCTGTCACATTTTTGGGGTAAATTTCTAAAACTTTTCCCTTTTTTCTGTTTAAAATCATAAAATAACCTTTAAAGAAGAAAAATTGTACAATTTTTAGGTATTTGAAAGCATTTGTAGGTCAATTTTGCTGTAAATAGCATGCCAAACCTTGTTTTAGAAACTCTCAAGCAGGGTATAAATATCTAACAGTACTGGCATCATTAAATTTCATTCATGCCAAATTATTATATAAAATCCTGCTAAAAATGTTTATTTGACTTATTCGCATTAAAAAATATAAAGCGATATATTCTGAGGCTATCATATAAAGCGCAATCTTTGGTTACAAGGGCGAAGCTAATGGAGTACAAATTTAAGACAGAAACATGTCTTAGTGTCAAAATGTGTATATTTGGTTGCTAAGGACAGTAAACAATAAAATTAACATGTATTGCAATCCTAGCAACTTTTTTCCCTTCAGAACTACATTAAGAACCTAACAGACTAAAGATTTGTGGTTAAATTTATCTTAAAAAGTGCATTTCTGTGCTTTCTGATGTGCCATAAGGTAGCACTCCACAGTTAGAAAAAAACATTAAAATTGAACCACAAAATGTTTTATCATCTTCTATTCCTGGCTTTCTAATACATTAACCTAACTGTTTGTGTTATACATGTGCATATGTATGTTATCAGTATCTTCCATAGATTTGATTTTTAAAAGTTAAAATGGTGAAAAATAATTCCTTTTTTGTGTATCCATGGCAACATTCTGCATTTATTTACCATAAAATATTGCAAAAAGGGGGGCAAAAATGTCACATATTCCCCCAAAATTTGGTTCAAACTAGAATTTCAATGCCTTTCAGTGATACCTTTTCAGAAACTGTTGATATAAATCTACCAAATGATCAAATAAAAAATGGGTGTCTTTCGCCTCATTTTTTCATAAAATTTAATTGCAAAGTTCGTGCGACAAAAAGTCGGAAAAAAACATTACAATAATTGCCGGACCAATATTTGGTATGGATATGAAAATACGGACTGTCATACAGAAAACAGCCCATATTACATACATTACATAATCTTGATGTTCCTATAAACCCACTATGAAGGCTATTTTAATCTTCAGCTATCCAAAAATGAATTTTATTCTACACTAGCTATCATATTTGAAAAATCCACAGGGGCCAAAATGCGAAACTACACACCTAACTGTGGAGTGCTACCTAAAAGAGGTTTAAAAACTGTCTGATCAAAGACAAACTTACAAACCCATGTCACGGTCCAAATTAAACCACGAAAAAATACAAGACAAACATATGCAACATCACAAACCCATCATTCAATGTCTGATTTAATTGCTTTGGAAGGATAAGTATATTTGGTTCACCATGTGGAAAGAATCGTGTTGCTCATGATTTACAAATTGATAATGCATCTTTTATTGTTCCATATTCGGGAAAAAGGATGATACTATGGTAATAACACCGTGTTATTCAAGCTTTTGCCTATTCATTCGAATTTCAAGATATCTCAAATAAAAATTGCGGTTTTTATCCAACGCAATCATAGGTTTGAACGTTGTTTTCAATTTAGACTTGTTTATATTTTTTCGTTTGGGCTTGTATTATATTTGCCTTCGGGTTTATATGATCCGTTCATCCTATTTTGACTCCTCAAAATTCAAGAGTCTATCCTAAATTGAGGTAAATTGTATGGCTTTCCAAATACCGTTTCGACTCCTAACATCACTGAAGAGACATAAATTGTCGAAATCCGGATATGGTGTACAAAAACCTTTGCACCTTTTCGTTGCGGTATATCATCTTTTCCGCAAGTTTATTGTTTTCTGTTTATATTTTTTGTTGTTCAACCTGTTAGTCAAATGCGTTTTGTTAAAATATACTTTTTCACTTTTTTGGTCTTTTGGAAAATGTTTGTGCTGTATTTAGACCCCTCTAACAAGAAATTTGTTTTGCATGCACACGTATAAAAATTGCGGTTTTTATCCAACGCAATCATAGGTTTGAACGTTGTTTTCAATTTAGACTTATATATATATAGAATAAAAATATTTATTATTCCAATCAAGGGCCCTTTGTAATATAAAATTTATAAAAGCTCTCCAGCTTTTGTTTGTCGTCTGTATGTTATTTGG
This sequence comes from Mytilus californianus, assembly GCF_021869535.1. Taxonomy (NCBI): domain Eukaryota; kingdom Metazoa; phylum Mollusca; class Bivalvia; order Mytilida; family Mytilidae; genus Mytilus; species Mytilus californianus. Next base: position 72,151,296 of record NW_026262734.1, read on the forward strand.
ACCTCTTGTCCTTTATCTCCAACGGCTCATATGGACTGCAGTATCTAGGAAACAGAACGTCACAATTTAACTTTTAATTGTTGCGTCGTTAGCATGCAACTATTGTTTCTAAAAATGGCGACGTCCATATCTCTTCAAAATGAACAAACATTAATTGCAAATGAAACTATTGCAAAAGATTATTCATTAAATAAACAAAGATCTCTTAAAAAAAAACTTGATGCAACCCAAAATGGGCATTTTCGATACAATCTAACAGGCGGTGGACTTAGAATTTGGTTAAGCGCTAGCTGCTATGAATCATTCAGATGGGCACTAAATACTTTTTATGATAACAAAAGGAAGGAAAATGAAGGAAACATCATATACAAAAAGGTATTTGACAAATCCGAAACAGTCAATGTTGAAGATCAATATAAAATAAAATGTGAAGGATTTGATACACGAGGCCGAAATATAAAACTTAGTTGTTTTTCTATTAATATGTACCATACAACTTCGTCCTTACTAGTAAATGGAAAAAAGTTACTTGTGTTCATCAATGATCATCTTCCAGAAGTACTAAACTGTATAAAAAACTATCAAATTAATGGAAAACCAGTTGATCTGAATATGCTAAATAAATGCATTTATGACATGATTTCTGTAAACTTTCCGGAACAGAAAAATCATTCAAATTCAACCACGACAAATGAAAAATCATGTGAAAAAAATGAACTTTCGCAAGCTAAATCTATTACTTCTATTACATCTAATACATGTACAAATACTGAAAATAATAATATCCATGAAGATAATTCTGAGATTTCAACCGAAAATAATAGTAACATGAAAAACAAAGAAGATATACAAGAAATTCATTCCGATACAGGTACCGTAAGCCAACCATTACAGAATATTAATGAATTATTACAAGCACGTGAAAATTTCACACAAGATAAAAATTCTGTAAAATCACTTTTACATCAACTATTAGATAAAACCGACAGTTTATTTGAACTCGTTAAATCAAAAGATGAACAACGCATCGAAGATAAACAAGATTTTCAAAATAAAATCAACCAAGTTAACGATAGGATAACTGCTTTTTCTAAACAAATGTGTACAAATGACGAACACCAGACAGAACATTTGCGTGAAATTGAAAACAGTGTCAAGCTTGTAAAAATTGAGCAAGACAAACATTTTTGTCAAGTTCACAATAAAATACAAAGCCTCTCTGATAGAGTAAAAGATATACCAAGCCGTAGTCAGTGCATCGCCAAACACGTAACTCTTGAGATGGAAAAATCAAATGCAAATATAGAATATCGTAATGTTAATATTATTAACAACAGCAACACAGCCAGTACATTAAAGGCATTAGATCAATCTCAAACAAAAAGAAAAACCTTTCGAACATTCCCATACGATCGGAAAGATAAAACTTTAATAATAGGAAGTTCAATTATTAAAGGAATTGATGCCAGCAAAATTGGAAAAGATGTTGACATACGAACAAATAGAGGAGCAACAGTCCCAATTTTAACAGAAAAAATTAGAAAGTCTAATATTCAACATTATACAAGTATAATTTTAGTTGTTGATGGAAATGATGCCTCGTCCAGAACACAACCAGAAGCCTTCAAAGAGAACTACGAGTTTATGATAAAAACTGTCAGATCTATAAACCCAAACATTGATATTGTCATATCAGAAATTTTTCCAAGACGGAACGTAAATACAGATGTTTATAATACTATCTTACATGGGATTTCAACAGAACTTAACTTTAAAATCATCAAACAAACGGATGCATTTGTTTCCAGAGGCGGCGATCTTGTGTCTACTTACTATCACCGTGATGGCATACACCTTACTAATCAGGGTACAATTCAGCTACGTAGAAACATTAACAGGGTTGTAAACATCTTCATCCGCACAAATAGTTCTCAGTCCAATAATGAAAATAATGAACAGCATGGTAAAAGACAAAGCATTGTAAATACATTCAATGGTATCTGCTTTAATTGTGGCTTTTATGGTCATCATTATAAAGACTGTCACACATTTTAGGATAAAACTGATGTATTTCAATTTGTAGACAAATTCTCAAATCATAGTAAATCATTACTTCTTCATAACAATTTTTATATTTTCTCTATTTATGTCCAAATTGCAATACATCAAAATGTATATGTACTCAAAACTCTATGTCTGAAGCTGAGATTTTTAAAAACAAAAATTCCAGGGAAAATTGTCATACATCAGAAAACGGTATTTGCACTAATAGCTTTAGCTCAAAACCTAAAAGTGATAGAAACAAACATTATAAAAAAAACTGTCTTAATCTAAAATGTACAGGTTTCAATGCTGTATGCCTTAATGTTAGACATATTTTATCTAAATTTGACGAGTTAAAGAATATAATTACTATAAACAACAAATATTTAGATTTATTTGGATTAGTTGAAACATTCTTAAAACCTGATATTAACAATGAACAATGTAAAGTGCCAGGATAAAAAATATTCAGAAAAGATCGCCAGAGTAAGGATGGTGGTGGTCTATTGGTTTATGTCAAAGATTCTATTGCAGTTAAAAATAGATCTGATTTATCAATAAACACATTAGAAACTTTATGGTTAGAGGTAGAATTTCCAAAATCTAAACCTTTCTTCATTTGTACTGTTTATAGACCACCAAATTCCCTTCAGTCCTGGACAGATCTTTTTGAGGAGGAATTTAACGCAGCTCTTTCAGAAAACAAAGAGATCATTTTAATGGGGGACTTTAATATTGACTTGATAAAAATTGAAAATAAAAAATGGATGAATTTCATAAACCATTTTAATCTTCAACAACAAATTTGCACTGCAACACGTATTAGTGACAAATCAGAAACTCTTATTGATCATATTTACACTACTAATCCTGAAAATATTGCTCATTGTCATGTTCCTTCATATGCTTTAAGTGACCACTACCCTGTATGCTTAAATAGAAAAATCAATATAAAGGTAAAGAAAGAAAATCATATCGAAATAAAGTATAGGTGTTTCAAAAACTTTAATGAGGATGCCTTTTGTGCAAACTTACATCAAACCCCTTTTCATATTGTTGAAATGGAAGAAGATATTGATATTTCTGTCGACAAATGGTATGAACTTTTTATTCAAGTTATTAACAAGTACGCACCAATGAAAACTAAAAGAGTAAAAACATTTAAACAAGCCGAACGGTTCAATGAAGAAATTAAAAATTCCATTCAATACAGAAATATGTATCATTCAAAAAAAGATTGGGTAAACTTTAAAAAGTGGCGTAATAAAACAACGTCGTTAATATTTAATGCAAAAAAGGAATATTATCAAAACGCTATATCTAGTTCCAAAAATAGTAAAGAACTTTGGAATCACATTAAAGAGTTAAATCCAAAAATGGATAATATTTTTCCACCTAAAATGCAGTATGAAAATCAAACTGTTTATAACCCCAAAGATATTGTTAATACACTAAATGTTCATTTTTCTTCCGTAGCTGAAAAACTTATTGGAAATAGTACTTCAGATATGGATTTTTCTAAGCTACAAACTTTTACTAGTACAAAATTAAAGGAAACTGAAATTTTTAAATTAAAACTCATTTCTGTTGGAGAGGTGTGTTCACAACTAAAACACCTTAATATTAATAAATCCGCAGGTTTAGATGGAATTGGTCCAAAACTTTTAAAGCTAAGTGCAGAGATAATATCGCCATCACTAACTTTTCTAATAAACAAAGTATAACGTCGAATCGTTTTCCGCAAAAATTTAAACTTGCAAGAGTAACTGCTATACATAAAGGAGGACCAACAGATATTCCCTCCAGTTATCGTCCAATTTCTATTTTAAATACCATATCTAAAGTTTTTGAGAGACATGTATGTACACAGTTATATGCATTCTTAAATAATAAAAAATTGTTACATATCGCTCAGTCAGGTTTCAGGCAAGGTCATTCATGTCAAACAGCGCTGACTAAACTAATTGATGAATGGTTAAAATATTTAGACACACTGAAAACATAAATTAGTCAATTTGACCAATTTAATTGGTCATTTTGACTGTCCTCTAGATGACAATGCACTTTAATCATTTTGACTATGCTCTTTGTCGTTTGACTAGATGGGTAGTCACATTTGACTGAGTAGGGTGGTAATTATGACTATGTTTGGAAGTCAAAATGACCATATGTTATACTCGTTATGACGAATTGGATTGTTCAATTGACTATGCACATTTGTCAGTTTGACAATTGAATGCAGTCCATATGACTTATTGAAATAGTCGTAAGTGACCATGTTGTTTAGTCAACATGATTACTGTGAATAGTCACGACTGTTAGACTGTTATTTTATTTTGTGTTTTGTTTTTTGTTCCACCAATTTACTTTGTGTGTGTTTCTATCCGTTTTGTACTTTTATGTTTCATTCTTCTGTTATTCTACTTTTTGTTGTTTCTCTTACATAGGATTGACAAATACATCTGGAATATAATATCATTAAAAATACCACAACAGCAAAACTAACATCGAAACCGTATAGGACCACAAAGTGCTCAATGTTCAAAACCTTCCTATATCTTCATGATTTTCATGTGTTACCATTACTCAGTGACATATATTAAAGTCTAAAAATCAAATAAAGAAAATATATTTATTATAAACTCATTGTTAATTTGAAGTGTTTATTTCAGATATTTTTTCGGTATCAACTGTGTCAGTGTAATAATCTGTCTGGTCAAAAATCTCTCAGCTATGTTCATACAAATAGCAATGTCTTCATTTGCTGAAAAATATAATTATATCATTTTAGAAGCCAAAATATAACAATAAACAAGTATATTAGTCATGTTAAAAGTTAAATGAAAAAACAAATTTTAAAATCTTTGATCTAGTGATTTTGTCTCTCATTTTATACCATTATTTTGTAATGTAAGTTCCGGGATCTTGACAGCCACCCATCTTATACCACAACATTGTAAAGTAAGCACCAGGATTTTGACATCCACCTATCTTATACCACAACATTGTAATGTAAGCACCGGGATCTTGACAGCCACCCATCTTATACCACAACATTGTGATACAAGCACCAGGATCTTGACAGCCACCCATCTTATAACACAACATTGTAATGTAAGCACCAGGATCTTGTCAGCCACTCATCTTATAACACAACATTGTAATGTAAGCACCAGGATCTTGACAGCCACCCATCTTATACCACACCATTGCAATGTAAGCACCAGGATCTTGACAGCCATCCAAGTTATATCACAGCATTGTAATGTAAGCACCAGGATCTTGACAGCTATCCTGAGGGTTTTTTTTTAATTCATTGTTGTGAATATCGATTTCAGTGTTTATTTTTAACAGTTTTTGATCAGGTGAAAAAGAGATATCGCTAAATACTCTTTTCAATCGAAAAAAACGTTGTATGTGTATCAAAATTGATATCCCGTATACATATCTCCCTCTGTTTTGTATTGTCATTAATGTGCCGATATATTACATTCGTTACACTTCTTTTTCTCAAATTTAATTTTTGTAAGTTAGAATTAAAACAAATGTACATGATACTTACTTTAAACAATTGGTTTAATTGACAAAATAGCAGTTTCGTGCCTCCTGGTTTGTTTACATCTATACGATCTAGGGAACAAAGGGAACGCGAAAGAGTGCGCGTGAAAACCGATACTCTACACCACGTGGTGCTGTGACCACCTAACATGGTCAATTGACTGTGCAGGTAGTCACAATGACTTGATGGGTAGTCATATATGCTGTTGACTACCTTTCGGCTAATATTTGACTAACTGAATAGTCAAAGTGACTAATTTAAATTTTCAGTGCAATGGAGAAATAGTTGGTACTGTGTTTTTAGATTTCAGTAAGGCTTTTGACCTTATTAACCATGCCATACTTTTAGAAAAGTTAAAATTTTATCATATCGGAGAACATTCGATAGATTGGATAAAATCATATTTGTCTGAGAGACAACAAGAAGTTCAATACGCTAACATTAAATCTGATAAATCGTTTGTAAAATATGGAGTGCCTCAAGGTTCTATTTTAGGTCCTCTGTTATTTTTAATTTATATAAATGATTTACCACTTCATGTTAAACAATCCGACATAGATTTATATGCTGATGATTCAACATTGCATTTTCATAATAAAAACATTGAAAAAATAAACAGCATATTGCAAAATGATTTAAATGCTATACAATCTTGGTGTAACAATAACAGTATGAAAATTAATGCACAAAAAAACAGTGTATGAAATTGGGTTCAAAACAAAAACTTACACAACTGTCAGAATTATGTATTACCGTCAATGAAACATGTATTGAAAATGTCCATTCTTTCAAATTACTTGGAATTGACATTGATGAAAATTTAAGCTGGGAGGATCATGTTGATCGTATATGCAAGATTATCTCATCTAAAATATCACTTTTGTTTAAAATTAAAGTATATTTGCCTATACATACAAGACAACTATTTTATAATGCATATATTCTACCATATATAGACTATTGTAGTTCAGTTTGGGGAAATTTATTACAAAAAGATTCAGATAGAATCATAAAACTTCAAAAAAGAGTAGCAAGAATTATACTCGAATGCGATATTTCTGTTCCATCTAATTTTATGTTTTCATCTTTAAAATGGCTATCTTTTACAAAAAGAATAAAATACCAACAATCAATTCTAATGTATAAAATTGTAAATGGACTAGCACCTGATTACTTAACAATGCTAAATATTAATGATGTGCAACACCACAACTTACGATCTGTCTCTAATAATGATCTATTTGTTCCAAGACCAAACACAAATTTTTATAAAAAAATCTTTTCATTATTCTGCAACAAAGGTATGGAATAATTTACCACTCAAAATAAAAAATTGTCGAAATGTGGAATTATTTAAGAAACATTGTTATAATCATTTTCTTGAAAATTCTATGCAAGTCGAATAATTTGTTTTCTTTCTTTTATTGTAAGAATAAGAAAATTTAATCAAAACTTTACCAATTATTGCCATTTATTGCCATTTGTATGTTTGAATGATTGAATTGTGTATATACTAGTAATATATATTGTATTTTAATGTATGAATCGAATGTATGAATGTTAACTGTATACATGTATTTTGTTTGAGGGCCTCAATGAAAATTAGACTACTTCTAATTGAGTTACCCTCTTTAAATAAAGAATTTATTATTATTATTATTATTATTATTATTATAATCATTCGTGACACATCTCTGTCACCCCTACTATCGTTCACTAAAGCATCGTCATTTGATCTTGATGGACCAGCAATAAGTTGTGATTCAGGTTGGATTGGTCGGTCCGACATCTCTACTGGATCAGGGTTCGTTACTATCAGATCTCCTTCTGCCTCTACCTCAACCCTTACCCTTACGTAGATTTTGGTTGCATGACTGCGTTGTTTCCGAGAGACTCTACGTATCAACGAGAAATAAAAGGAATGATACAGTATGGATTACGATGTTGACGTTATTGCTGGGAGCGTAGTAAGATCGCGATATGAACGTGGTATGATCGTAGTATGGTCGTGGTAAGAGCGTGCTATAATCGCAGTAGAAGCGTGGTTAGATCGTGTTGCAATCGGATAAATCGTCGTATTGTCGTAGTGAGGACGTGATGAGCGTAGAAAGATCGTGATAATCGTAGTGAGGTCGCAGAATAAGCGTGATGAGAACGTGGTATAATCGTAGCGGGATCGTTGTAGAAGCGTAATGAGGACGTAGTAGCAACGTGATTGAAACGAAAATTTTCATTTTCATGCCGCTCATACTGCGAGCTCACCACGATCTGAAATTATTTTAGATCGCGGTGAGTGTGGTGCGATCGTGGTCTAGTGGGACTGTGGCTTAAGACATTCTATTATATCTTTTTCGAAATAAAAATATTCTTTTAAAAATTTTCCAGGTTTGTAAAAAATAATAACTTTGGTTTTAGATAGATTGACCTCTAAACACCATTTTACAGTACAAAATTTGGATAAACCATCAAGTCGTTTTTGAAGACCTGCCTTTGAACTAGACAAAAAATAACAAGATCATCTGCATACATGAGGCAGTCAATTCAGCGGCCATTTATATCAACAGCATCTGGGGTTTCATGGGTTTCATTAAATGCATCCGGTAAATCATTTATAAAAATCTTGAAAAGGTTGGGATTCAAAATATCCCCATGGTTTACTCCAATTTGGGAACAAAAATTAGGAATAATCACATTGTCTATTTTAACACATAATTCACTTTTATTGTACATATCTCTCAGGATTGCATGGAAATTACCACCTATATTATGTTTAATAGATATCTAATACTTTAAACCAGAATGAATTACTTTGGCTAACGCTTTTTTTGAAACCAACAAAGAAAGCATACAGTGTCACACCTTTCATACTTGTGCATTTATAGTTTTTAATACAAACATGTGATCCGATGTCCTACTTTTACTTGAAAAACCAATCTGACATGGATTTATTATATTATTTGTTTTTAAATACTTATCTAGCCTTTTGGTTAGTATTGAATTGAACAGTTTTTCTATAGATATATCAATTGCAATACCTCTGTAGTTTTCCGGTTTAGATGGACCCTCATGCTTTAAAAATTGGAAACATATATGCTGATGACCATTTTTTTTATATATTCCTGTAGAAAATACTTGATTAAAAAGTTTTTGAAATAATGGAGCCAAAATACTAGCACCACTCTTCAATACTTCATTTGGGATGACATCTAAACCGACTGCCTTGTGATGTGATGTATGAACCAAAAAAATGATTAATAAATCCATACGAAATTCCAATGAGCAAACTATTTTTTCCATGATTTTGTAGTATAACGAAATCCGAGTTCTATATTTTAATTAGATTGAATTAATTATCGACACTTGAAAATGATATTTATTCAAAATGTGATTAAATCTTGATATGTTACAAATTCTTAGGGGAATTAGACAGTTCTGTGCGCTTTCCATTGGTCAACGCATTGATCATGGAAAAGTCGTCCGCTTGGTCAGCTTGGTCAGGTAATTTCCCCATAAAATTCAATTTTCATATTTTTCTCTCTCTCTCTCTATCAAGTACATGTATTAATAGAAAAACACAGGCTATTGGGTATCCATCCATGACGCAAAATCAATACATGTACTTCACCAAAAAAAAACCACACACACAAAAAGCAAAGAAACAGCGCTTGTATTGCTGTTCTTCATCTCAAAGTCAAGTAGTATCATGGCTCATGATGGCATTAAAAAAAATGTTATTTATTTAGATATGTCCTAATCCTAACATCTGATAATTATCAAGGAATATATATCTTCCTACTTTGATATAGTTGTATTGCCATTCGATTTTATTATTTATAGTAGGCCCCAAGTTAAAATCGGCTCTACACGTTTGGATGTACGCTGGATTACTATATATAACAATCGATTTTGCATGCGCCTGCGCAATGCGAATATTGAAAGTACAATACAATAAAAGTTGCAGGAGTTTTGTCACAGCAAGTGTCCTTTAAGGGTATAAAACTGTATAGAAAATTAATTAACTCTATTTCTTGAATAACACACAGCATTACACTGGAACTATTTGAATATTAAATATTGGTATTGGTGTTCTAGATGGATGTGTCCGGTGCCTACGCATGCCAATACGAATTTACAGTATAATTTGTGATCCAGAAAATTGTATTTAATTAAAATTTACATTTGTGGCATTTTACATTAGAACACCGTCATTTGTATTAAATTAAGCCTTTAAACTGAATAAGTATATTCAATATTTATAATTTATCCGGTTGTGTCCGTGTGTCGGCTACAAAATGCATGTCAACTATTTTATGCACCGGAACCTTGCCACTAATGCCTTTTTTCACTTCTTTGGGTGACGCCATTGTCTCAAAAAATGCCCTTTCTTCCTGTCTTCATGTTTCTAGCAAGTTTATGACCCTCAGCTAATTAACATTTACAACAGGTGTTATAAAGTTGTGATTACAGTTAATCCACTTATCGCCATCGGATGGGTCACTAATTCGTTAATTATTAATAAACCTCATAATTGACCACCATAATAATTTTCCCAAGAAAAATCAGTCAGTTGGCATTTTAATTTCAATATTTCTCAAGGCCAACGACCACAATTTGCAGTTCGTTTGTCGTAGTTTCGTCATTTGAACAAAATTGTTTTCCCCCGGACAGTTCGCTTTTTAATTTCAATATTTCTAAAACGATCACAATTTGCAGTTCGTTTGTCATAATTTCGTCAAATGGTCGTATTTTCGTGATCTTTGGTATAAAACGTTCAATTTCAATTAAAAAGATAGAACTATATTCAAAACGTTCAGAAAAGTTTTCACGAGTCAAACAAGTGCTTCCTTTACTGTTTACGATCTACTGCGCATGCGTGAAAGTATTTCTATGAATTTATAGACTCTAAAACGTAAAATACGAAATAAATTTAGTTTAAAATAAATAGGAGAAACAAATATAGTTCTTACTAAGCAAATCATCTTAAAAAAAATGACAATTTACTGCCTTTTTTTTTTTTAAACGAACCAATCCGTAGATGAATCCGGATTCATTCTGAATTTATTATCTTCTTGTCACTTCCCGTTAAGCTGGAAAAAAAAGATAATTTACTGCCTTTTTTTTTTTAAACGAACCAATCCGTAGATGAATCCGGATTCATTCTGAATTTATAATCTACTTGTCACTTCCCGTTAAGCTGGTCCTCGACTGACTACTACACTTTGTTCATAGTCTATGAACAAAGTGTAGTAGTCAGTCGAGGACCAGCTTAACTTCCCGTTTACATTTCATTTGTAAATCGAAAGTAAACGTGAGGTGGCAGAAACCAGTTATTTTACAATAAATCTTTAGAATTTCATGGATTTATGATTTTATTTTCTTGAAAATTCAATCAAGCTTATATACAATTAAAATGTATGGTTTCAAGTAACTAAGATGTGTGCGTGCTTATGTGAATATATAGAAAACCTTTAAATTTGGGTTTCTGTCCAGCATGGAGATTTTTAAATTTATAAATGCATTGCAAATAAGGCAAAAAATGTGATGCTCTGATACCAATCTAATCCTCACCTGCAGAATCCTGCTAAAAGCCGACAAGAATTTTAGGCAAAATTCAAGAGATAAATGATATTCAGTGAATTAGAGCCTTGTCCGAACCTATCTTTACCATCATAATCTCAAGATATTTTTGTTTACATTAAACTGAATTTTTTCCCCACTTTGATTGGATGCCGTCAAGTGAGGAGACCACAATTTTGACTTCTGATTGGACCCATTTGTGAAGGAAATCCCCAACCTGTGTATGCAACTACTTACTTGTGTAGTACAATAGTCTAGAATATACATTCATTTATTTTTTCAGTCTGCATGATGCAATTATATACCTCAATGCTTAACTATAACCAAATTTCTGCGGTGGGACACATGTTCTGGTACACCAAAACTGGTACCTTCCACCTGATCAATTCTCGATTAATTTACAATTTACAGTTATTAGAATCGTTCCAATAAGAATTTGTACAAATCCCGGCTTGGTTCCAACTTTATAGAAATGAATTCTAAATATCGATCTAAACGTTTTATAAGGATAATGATTATGCAGTGTAATAGTCTTACACTGAAAGTTCTACAAGTTCGTTTATACGTACTGTGAATCCTAGTTTAAAAAAAGGGGCCCAACTTTTGTTGATCAGAACTGTCCCCTGAAACTAATTGAAGTGAAATTTTGAACTAGATTTTCAGATCTTATATCCTAATCTTCATATTTAAGTGCCACATCTGTCAAATCATGTAATTACTGCCTAGTAAATTTATGCATTAGTCCTTCAAAGTCTGACAAAGATGTATAGCTAGTAATATACATACATCCTTGGTCCCTTGCTGTTACCCGGAATAATGTTGTTTTTCATCTTTATTTAAAGATGCATATACAATATTATTTTGAAACAATACACTTGCGTTCTTGAGTTCTAATTCCATCAACAACTGCCAGTCCATACTTTACCAATGCAATATGACAATTTATTGCCTTTCTTGTTTTCAGCATACTGTAGGTGCCCTTTTGTTAATTTTCCATATACTGTAGGTGCCCTTTTTATAAATTTTGTGCGCTCTAGATGCCCTTTTTCAATTAGGTTACCATGCCCTTTTTGTGTGAAAGGGGAAACACTAAATGAGTATTGTAAAATTTCAAACTATCAGCAAACAAGAAGTGGCTATACAGCAGATGTAAAAATGGCTAAATTGCTATAACTCAACATTATCAAGCTGCAGACCAAATATTTAATCATTCCTTTAATAGAAGCCAAGAAAACTTTGACGAAAGTTTTCTTTAGACTGACAGACAGAGTCAAGCGGTTACTAGACCTGCTTCCACCTTTGGTGACGCAGGTAAAAATACAGTACTCAAATATTTCTCCTGGAAAACAGTCGTTTTCCATGTCCTGGACTGATAAAATTTTGAATAAAGAATGTAAACCGTGAGAAATTATGAACCTTTCATAAATCATACAACTCAATATTTAACATCTCAAGTTCTACCAAATATTCTACTGACTCATTTTACAGATCATTCTATTAAAATTTATAACAACAGTGTATAAGTACAAATAAAACAAAGCGTACAGCAACATAACACAATAAGCATGCTAAAATAAATTATAGCCGAGGTTTAGACACATGTTAAGCACAAAAATCAACACAAAAAACAGGATACAAAACCTACCATGTATGAGGTACAAAGGTCCTGTATACACAAAACTCAAGATCAGGAACCTATGGTACTACATATAAAATATTGGAACAGTATGTTGTTGTTAACAGTTTGTGTATATATACAAAAGTAACATACATGTACAATTTATTATTTTTGATACCAAAAACTATTTTATCTATTTACTTTTACGTTATTACTATTGATTCTTTTATCACAAGAGTGCACACGCTGAAATGTCTGGCCTGCTTTATTGACCATTGATTTTATTCTGATAGTCCTAAATATAAAGCTTTACTACAAGTATCACACAAACTTAACATGATCCTAGAAAATGAGGTCAAGGTCAGATAAACCAAGCCAGAAATACATGTACACCTTAAATTCATTCCATACACCAAATATAGTTGACCTATTGCTTATAGTATACAAGAAACAGACCAAACCATGAAAACTTTATATTGAGCAAAGAACCATGAAAATGAGGTCAAGGTCAGATGAGCCCTGCCAGTCAGACATGTACACCTTACAATCATTACATGCTTTTAATATAGTTGACCTATTGCATAAAGTATCTAAGAAACAAACTTAACCAGGAAAACTTAACATTGACCAATGAACCATGAAAATGAGGTCAAGGTCAGATGATAACTGCCAGACAGACATATACACCTTACAATCATTCCATACACCAAATATAGTTGAGCTATTGCTCATAGTTAAGAAAAACAGACCAAAACACAAAAAACTTAACATTGAGCCATGAACTGTAAATATGAGGTCAAGGTCAAGTAAAACCCGCCAGACTGACATGTACATCGTAAAATATTTTCATACACCAAATATAGTTGACCTATTGCATACAGTATTAGAAAAACAGACCAAAACACAAAAACTTAACTTTAACCACTGAACCATGAAAATGAGGTCAAGGTCAGATGACACCAGCCAGTTGGACATGTACACTTTACAATCATTCCATACACCAAATATAGTAGACCTATTGCTTATAGTATCTGAGATATGGACTTGACCACGAAAACTTAACCTTGTTTCCTGATCCATGAAATGAGGACGAGGTCAAGTGAAAACTGTCTGACAGGCATGAGGACCTTGCAAGGTACGCACATACCAAATATAGTTATCCTATTACACTTAGAGAGAAATTAAGAAAACTAAAAATCCAAATTTTTTTTTCAAGTAGTCACTGAACCATGAAAATGAGGTCAAGGACAATGGACATATGACAGACGGAAACTTCATAACATAAGGCATCTATATACAAAGTATGAAGGATCCAAGTCTTCTACCTTCTGAAATATTAAGCTTTTAAGATGTTTAATAACGCCGCCGTGGCCACCGCCGGATCACTATCCCTATGTCTCGCTTTCTCGACAAAAACTGAGATATTCATATTATTTCGCTTAAATACTTATTAATGATTATTTTGACTGTGTTGATTAGTTTATCTGATTTAACCAATACATTTTATATGTTTATGTGTTTGAATCTTTCATATGCACCTTTTATTCTCAAATCATTCGTTTTGACCATTCATACAAAATCATCTATACAATACATTCATATCAGTGCATTAGTAGGAATGTGAGATATTAATTAGTGAAAACTGACCTTATTTGATAAAATCAAAGATGTCCACCAAATATGAATACAAATCATATCAAGAAACAGCACAGCACCATTCAGTTCCAAATATAAGCAAATTCTAACCAAACAAATGAATTTCCCTCCAGAAAAGACATATGACTTAATAAACCAAGTAAACAAATGCCCAATCTATCAAAACTCACCGAGCCATGAAGAAGTCTTACACTAATTATTACCACTGATTCATGACTGAAAACTACTCAATAAGTACTTAGAATTAAAAATATCAACTCATCAGGTTCTCATTACTTAAAGCCAACTTTAAAGCATTCAAAGACAAAAATCAATGTAAGATACCCAATTGCGCATGCGTAGATACAACATAAGTCAAATGGGTTTCCAAAACTTCTATATGGTAAAACATTAAGGAATATAATAAAACAGTGAAGTAATAAATTTAATTAACTCTGCTAGTTCATCATGTTTATAGTGTGGCAGACAGTATTATTATGTAATTGTTATTTCCCTATATTTAATGATTTACATGATGCTTATTCAGTACATATTTGTTAAAATGAATAGCTATTGCTATTTTGAATTCATTGGTTAAAGACATTTATTTATATTCTAAAGTTAAGTATTTGCATTGTCGACAAACATTTATTACCTTCTTCGGAAAACTTATATATTTTTTATAACTGGTTTGAAATTATTATGTAGAATTGTCTGAGGACTGACGTTCAGTCCAACCTAGGAAAGCCGTGCTTTCCAATCACCCTTTAAGGTTAGTGCATCTATGAGGCGCCGTTTTACTTTTATTCCTTTTTTTCTCATATCAAAAAATATTTCTTGATATCAGGTATTCAATTTTTTGATATAAAAAATTCCCTTTTTTGATATCAAGAATTCGATTTCTTGATATCAGAAAATAATCTTTATTTCTTGATATCAGAAATTCGATTTTTTGATATCAAGAAATCCATTTTTTGATATAAAAAAATAGATTTTCTGATATCAAATAATACTATCGATTTTTTGATATCAAGAAATACATTTTCTGATATCAAAAAATATCAAAAATTCGAAATCCTGATATCAAAAAATGATTTTTTGATATAAGAAAATAAGAAAAATATGAATGATTGCTCCCTGTGTGTCAATAAAAGCATCCGAGCTCACCTATGAGTCCTAACATTAGGTCTGGTGTTTCGGTCGTGTTTAAGGAAAGAATATCTCAGAGTTCGGCTTCATCAGTCATAAGAAGTTTTGTGTGTTTGTGTTTCACATATTAATTATTTTAAGGTTTATAGTCAACAATTGTAAGTTCCCGCTTCTTTTATAAGCAATTATTGGTTTCCTCTGAAAAAGATTTGTGCATCCAGGTTTTTGTGAAATTAAGCCCCAGTGTTTTGGTAATCTTGTTTTTAATCTTTTTCCATTTGTTTATGTTGCGAATTTAGTAAGTTAGTTAGTTCTGTTTAGTATAAAAATAAGGAGATGTGGTATGATTGCCAATGAGACAACTAGCCACCAAAGTTCAAATGAAGTTGATGTAAGAAATTATAGGCAACAGTACGGCCTTCAACAATGAGAAAACCCCATACCGAATAGTTGGCTATAGAAGGCCCCGACATGAAAAATATGAAACAATTCAATTTAGAAAGATAACGGCCTAATTTATAACAAAACAATTTACGAAAAACAACTATGACAGACATGAACCAACGACAATTACTGAAATACAGGCTCCTGACTTGGGACAGATACATACAAAATGTGGCGGGATTAAACGTATTTGAGCGCTCAACCCTCCCCTAACCTGGGACACTGGTGTTATAAAAATCAGTTGAAAAGGGCTTTACTCATCAGATCGATACAAAGAATAAAAACAGCTAACAAAAACACAGATCGGACGTGGCAGGGTAACAACAACAAAAAATAACACAAAGTACAGATGTGAGAGTACTCTCAGTTACTGACAGCTAGTCCAAAGCCAATAATAACAAATAAAAAAAATTGCATGTCTTGTATTTTCAAATACTTCGTCTATTTCGTCTTTTTACGAGACGATTTTTGAAAGACTGCTAGTATTTCTTATATACCACGCCTTGCATAAATTCTTTAAATACATTTATCTTATATGATCGAGCTTTTTCTGTAAAGTATTGAAAAGTTTCAGCAGGTTTGATGTACGTTTTCATTTCTAAAATACCTTCATTTTGGAAGCGTTTGTCTTTGTATTAAAACGACTGCCAAGAAAGTTGCACTTTATTTTGAGAAAATTGGTATGTAAAATTTAGGTGGGTATGCATTGTATTAGATATATATAAGGCGAAAAGATCGTGTATTATGTCAGTTGAACCTGAATTTATCATCCAGCCATCGTATCTAAATCTTGAACACATCAGTATTTTGTTTCGATGTGTCAAGCTTTGTAAAACATTTTCCAGTATTTAGTAAATTCTAAGGTCGACTAATTCCGCCGATTGGGATTGTTCGACGCAAAAGTAAATAGGTAATATTTTAGAACAATTTCAAAAATCTTCAATATATTGTCTTTTAGTGCATGGGACTCGAATTACGTTATTAGTTGGATCGAGTTAAACTGAAGATAAGTGTACATGTTTTTTGCTTCAAATATTGTTATTAAATAGCAGTTTTCTGGAGACTTTGAATCTAAATCATGTTTATAAAACTTGAAGTGTATAAGCATTTGGGGCCCTATGTCATCAATATAATGACCAATATCATGTTGCGATACTCCACATTTTAAAACAATTGGTCTACCGGGAACATTATTTCAGATATTTCCTGATGTTTGGGCTCATGGGTGAGTTTAGATGCTTTTATTGACACACAGGGAGCCATCATTCATTTATTTAAATCTTGAACACATCAGTATTTTCTGATATCAAAAATTTAATTTTTTGATATCAAAAATTAATTTTTTGATATAAGGAAATCGATTTTTTGATATCAGAAATTCGAATTTTTGATATCACAAAATCAGTTTTTGATATCAGGAAATCTATTTCTTGATATAAAAAATAAAGAATATTTTCTGATATCAAAAATTCAAATTTCTGATATCAAAAAATCGATTTCCTGATATAAAAAAATGAATTTTTGATATCAAAAAATTGTAATTTTGATATCAGAAAATATTTTTTATTTTTATTGAAGTCATTGAATGCTCCGTTTCTCTACTTTTGGGTTACATAGTAGAAGTTGTATTTGTTGATTAAATTATATTTTGGTAATTAACGTCTCCGAGGAGACGTTATTAAGAATTGAACGATGGACATTCTGCGGGCTGAATGCTTCTTACTCCTGATTGGAAGATATTACTGAGACGTTAATAATAAAAGTTCGTTGATTGGTTGGGACAATCCAAACCTAGTAAATGTCTTTCAATCCCGTAGAGTATCGGATTTGTACTCTCTATTTTAGCAATTAGATTTTGCCTGGTCACCAATCATGCATATCGGTACACAGGTAACATTTATCTATAATTATCGCACCGCCGGTAAATTATCACGTTGTGATTGGTTTAACGCCGTCACGTGGTGACCCCCTATGGATCCGTAGGGTGTTAGTAAATTTCATAGGGGGTTCATGACGTCACGTCTACTGTTAATAGTGACGTCATCTATTAATGTTGTTGTGTTTAATTGTTTATTTCTCAACCTTGTCTTATATCACCTAAATTTCTCGGCCTCATCAAATATCATGAAGCTTAAATAAGACATATTCTACCTCTCAATACAAATGATAAGTATGATAAATGCACTCCCCGATCTTTAGGACAGGATTTGGGTTGGGTTGAACGTTGTCTAGCTCATAGCAGATGATGAAGAACAGAAGATCCAAAAATATCCAAAGGGGAATATAAGAGGAATAAAAATAACTTCTCTCAGACGATGAAAGCAATTATACATGTATACTATCATATTTCAGCAGTGCTTAATTTCTATGAATGATTTGAAAGGAGATATGAAGTATACTTAATTAATTTAGACAGCAACCCAATTAAACAACAAACAAAACAACTTAATTCTAAAAATTAACCTACGGTCTTCTACAATGGACATGTCGTTACAATATTTTAAGTTTTTAATCCTCCCAAATCAAGCTATGATATATAGAATAGTTGTGAATACATGTAAAAAAATTATCTTAATAGCAAAAAAATGAATATTTCTTAAAACAATGAGCAGGGTCAAGAACAAACTTCTAGTAATTGTTTTGATGTTTATTGAACATTTATACTATATATACATATGCTATATGAGAAAAAGAGAAATAAAAAGAAAATTATAAATTTCAAATACGAAAATGCTGTTGTCATTTTAAAAGAACCGTCTCTCACAAAATATTATGTCAATCCGGTATGTTAAGCTTTGAAGGATTAGTACGATAAGGGCCTTATTTAACACCCAACTTAAATGATATACTGCTTCATAACGTGTTTGGTAAAATTTGTTGATTGATTTGCAAGGCTATTCTGAATGAATTAATCTACAAAGCGAGAACACTTTCCACTTTCATCAGCTAAGAGACGGCTAGCTTTTTTAGAAAAGCTATTACTTGTTTTCACTGTTTTTGGTTTTCATTTACATAGATTTTTATATAGCGCTTTTACATTTGGCATCCATCGTCTCCGTTTAATCAGTTCACAAACTAGAACAAGCTGTGGTCCGCATCCCCGAATCTCCAGCAGAATTGCTCCTGCTACATTTTGGTCCCGCGAGGCGGAGGTAGAATTTTAAAGCAACTTTTCTGGTTTGTGACTGAACTAAATTATTTTGGGGAAAATTCATAAGAAATGGAGCAGACATTTGAGTCAGTGCTTGGTGTAATTAGACATGACAGTCCTAAGCAGACCAGTTTTGAAGAGTTGGGCGGATAGTTGCTACAGGGGTATTTTATTTTCATCGTTTGGTTCATTTTGTAAATGTATATTCATTTATGATTAGGTTTGAAGAAAAACCTTGTTTGTTTGACGGTGTCAGCATTAATATTACAGATTATTTTGTTCATTTTGAGACCGTTTCTCTTTGGAATAAATGGCATGTCAGTTAATAATGAATTTGAGAGGTCATGCTCAAACTATTTTACGTTTCGTAAAAAGGTCACAGTTGTATGATTATTACTGCTGGAAAAATTTACTCATTCAAAGGTTCAATCCTAAGGAGCGGGTGGCATATTTTAAATTTCAACTACGAGTTTGTAGTTTGAAGGAAAATGAAACAATTTCTGAATTTGGTCAGCGTTTTAAGATACTAGCTCATAGGGCTTATCCTGATAATTTTTCAGATTTAGATGTGTATTTTACTGACTTATTTACATCATGTTTGAATATTGAGATGGCTAAATTTGTCACGTTCAAGCACCCTCGTAGTTTAGATGAGGCTTTATCACTAGCTATGGAATATGAAGCTGTTCATTTTTCTGGTGTTCCTGAGACTATTGATGAGTCAGAAAGTTCAGTTTGTTGTAATGCTGTTCATAACAGTTTTGAAATTTTAATTAATATATTGATGAGGCGATTGAAATCACGTAGGAAACATAAACCTAAGAAATGTTTTAGATGTCATCAGTCTGGTCATGTCAGGTCAAAGTGTCCAAATATGTCTATCAAAGTTCACTCTATAGTTGAAAAGTCTGCAGACAATCAGATTGAATTTTCAAAACTAGATGGTATCTTAATGAATGAATTGGAACACCGATATTGTACTAGTAGTTCGGATGTTGTTACCTTTGTTTGATTTAATGTTTGTTTTTACATTGTGTTGTATATATACAGTTTTAAATTAGGTTTATTTCAATGTACTCAGAGATGTTACACTTTTCAGTTTTGGCTGTTTGGTTTTCGTTTTCCAAGGGAGGGATGCCGTGCATCTCATCTTGTTATATTTTTCATTTTTATTACTGGCTTGAATTATGGCTGATCTTCTGTGTAGTTTGAAGTGTAAACCGTTAGCTAGTTTTAGTAGGAATTGGTTTGTTTTATGAGTTGTTGCTCATTTGTCTGGATTGTAATCTCTAGCTAAATATTTAGTATTTAGAGAGTTTATGGAAATCCGACTTCTTGACTTTTGTCATGGCAGAAACCAATAGAGTTAAAGTTAAGCTTCAAGTTAGGAACACTTCTAGCTCATACAGATGCATCGATCCATTATTTAGTACCTTGCGCAAAATTTGGGCATCGTCCATTCTATTTTTAGAATCTTGCAAAAAAAAACTGGGCATCGTCCAACTTTATTTTGAGAACCTTGCATATAGATGGACCCGATCCATCTCCGGTGGTACACCATTTGTGCTACCGTTATCAACAACGCTGGAATGCAGTAATAGGACCCGGCGGTACACATCAAATGTGCCACTGTGAGATCAACATTGGTGGACATTGCCTGGTACAACTTTTCATGGATTTCTACATTAGCTTTGCCGTTACCTTAGATGCAATTCCACTGAATCAGAAGACCTCTTACCAAGAAGACTTAAAGTCGCGTCCGTTAACCTTTGAACCAAATTCTGATGTGTGTTTGTGTATGTATTATACAGTGACATTTATCTAAAAGTGATATTTTTATCTGTGTTTGAAAGACATTCAATCTGATACGGATGTCAAGTTGGTTCAATATTCAACATTCAACAATCAACATTCAAATTTTTTTTTTTTTTTTTTTTTTTTTTGGGGGGGGGGGGGGGGGGGGGGGTTGTTTCATTCATTTTCAACATTCAACATTCGATTTCAACATTCAACATTCCAATTTTTTTTTTATTAAACTTTTTTTTCAATTTATTTTCAATTTTTTTTTTTTTTTCAACTTTCTATTTTCAACATTCAACATTCGAGTTCAACATTCAACATTCAAAATTTTTTTTTGTTAAACTTTTTTTTCAACTTTCGATTTTCAACATGAAACATTCGTTTTCAACATTCAACTTTCGTTTTCAACATTCGATTTTCAACTTTCAACATTCGTTTTCATCATTCAACATTCGTTTTCAACATTCAACATTCGTTTTCAACATTCGATATAACATTCAACATTCTTTTTCAACATTTAACATTCGTTTTCAACATTCGATTTTCAACTTTCAACATTCGTTTTCAACATTCAACATTCGTTTTCAACATTCAACATTCGTTTTCAACATTCGATTTTTAAATTTCAACATTCGTTTTCAACATTCAACATTCGTTTTCAATATTCAACATTCGTTTTCAATATTCGATTTTCAACTTTCAACATTCGTTTTCAACATTCAACATTCGTTTTCCACATCAAACATTCATTCTTTTTCAACATTTAACATTCGTTTTCAACATTCAATTTTCAATTTTCAACATTCGTTTTCAACATTCAACATTCGTTTTCAACATTCAACATTCGTTTTCAACATTCGATTTGTAACTTTCAACATTCGTTTTCAACATTCGTTTTCAACATTCAACATTTGTTTTCAACATTCAACATTCGTTTTCAACATTAAACATTCGTTTTCAACATTCAACATTCGTTTTCAACATTCGATTTTCAACTTTCAACATTCGTTTTCATTATTCGACATTCGTTTTCAACATTCGTTTTCAACATTCAACATTCGATTTCAACATTCGATTTTAAACATTCAACATTCTTTTTCAACATTCAACATTCGTTTTCAACATCCGATTTTCAACTTTCAAAATTCGTTTTCAACATTCAACATTCGTTTTCAACATTCAACATTCGTTTTCAACATTCAACATTCGTTTTCAATATTCGATTTTCAACTTTCAACATTCAACATTCGTTTTCAACATTCGATTTTCAACTTTCAACATTCGTTTTCAACATTCAACATTCGTTTTCAACATTCGATTTTCAACATTCAACATTCGTTTTAAACATTCAACATTCGATTTTCAACTTTCAACATTCGTTTTCAACATTCAACATTCGTTTTCAACATTCGATTTTCAACTTTCAACATTCGTTTTCAACATTCAACACTCGTTTTCAACATTCAACATTCAATTTCAACATTCGATTTTCAACATTCAACATTCGTTTTCAACTTTCGATTTTCAACTTTCAACATTCGTTTTCAACATTCAACATTCGTTTTCAAAATTGGTTTTCAACATTCAAAATTCGTTTTCAACATTCGATTAGAAATAGTTTGTTTTTTTATTCTGTCTTGTTCTGTTGCATCATCAGCATATTGGTAAACTGGAATACTTTTGAATAGTGGATTCTGATTCGCAGCATAATCAGTGTTTCTATGATGTTGGCAGTGTTTTGTCATACGTTTCTAATATACATGATATATATGAAATGTCAAAATGTCATTGATGTCTATACAGAAGAAACAAGTAAATACCTGATGACAATTTGTTAGTTCCTGGCAACTTATGCCATTCATTATACTATGAATACATAGTTCGTCACTTCAAACCAATGTCCGTGAATTCTGTGTATTCAGATTAACCACGATTTTAAATTTAAACGAAGTGAAAATTTTCAATGAGTTTTTATATAGACCTTTGAAAAAACAACGAAATTTTCTATAAAACCAGGTTTAATCCACTATTATCTACATAAGAAAAAGTCTGTACCAATTCAAATATGACAGTTGTTATCCATTCGTTTGATGTGTTTGAGATTTTGATTTTCAATTTGCCATTTGCTTAGAGACTTTTCGTTTTGGATTTTGGTATTTTTGTTATGTTAATTTTTATTTATACACAAAAAAGTAATATTTCCTTTAACCACAAAAAGTGGTACACACGAAAATAATTAATCCACAGTATATGACAATATAGTATTTTGGTCATTTAGATTTCACTTCTATAAAATTCCGATTTACGCCATAGATGTTCTGACAAGGGAACGTACTTAAGACAAATATGAAAAAAAAATTAAATGTAGTTATAAAACTACATTTCTATTTTACAATTAAACTAATTAAAAAGAAAGTATGGAAAAACAGATTAAACTTTATTTCCGTGTTATTTTTTTCTGTTATATTGGCAATACTGTTCCATGTCCCTTTTCTTACCATGTGCGTTTTTCACAACTAGTGTGATAACAACTTTTTTTGCGTCTTGAAGTTAACCAAGTCGGTGTTGTGGAAAAAGTATCCAGTCCTGTATTTCAAGAATACTAGCTGTTAGAATAATTTAGAAATGAATTTGGCAATGTATATAAGATTCTGCGAACCATGTGATCTTTATTGCTTTGGAACTGTGCTACTTGCATATCACGGTCTTGGTTTGTTTAACTCTGAAATATGTATCTATCTATGTTATAAGTCGTGATAAGTTTACACTTAACATGTATATGTGAGTAATCATCTTCGTCGCCTAGCTTTTCAATTTTTCACATTTACTACTTTTTGATGTTTTCAATATCCTTAACGATGTCCTTTGATCTTCATTATATAAAGTTCATACATTTCCAACTTTAACATATTAAGTTATGATAAGTGGTATGCTATTATATTGTATGAATGCCATTTTTTGCTAAATTATTGTTGTCGTTAAAACGATTGATTGTAAACTTAAAAACATCTGTTAGTGTGTCTACTTTCATTAGATAGTTGTTTTGTGCCTTATACAAATCAAATGAATCCATACAAGATCATTATACTTAATCGATTTCAGATGTTGTCAGTATCCCATGTAAAGGGTGAGTTGCGGCCTCGCTAAGAAGGACACACAACAATAATGTTATTTTGAATTATTCTTTAATATAGAAATGACGAGTAAGTCAATAAAAGAAATTAAATACCCATGAAACGTACCCTATTCTATTCAGTTTTCTGAAAAATATACTGCAGTTTAAGGCCCAACACAGTTTAAAAACAAATACTTGCTAACATCCGTGTTACTGGTAGCGTGTCAATAGTTGTCTCATTAACAGTAATACCATATCTTATTTTTTCTCTTTATATTGTTGAACTCTTTTATTTTATTGGTCGGTCATAGAACAAATACATATTCGAGGGCAATTTTATATATAAATGCATATTTCCTATGGATATTCACTTGGAAAATGTTTAAGACAATTTTCATCTTTAGCTTGCTGCTCTTATCATAACCTTTAATTTAGAAATCATTATAATACTTCATCATGTTAAGCAGGTCACACATTTCGTTTCAGAGGCTTCCAAAACAAAGAAATTCGTACGATTGTGGTGCCTATATTTGTAAATACGCAAGACAAATGACTTGTGGAAAGATATTGATGGAGGAGCTATATTTTTTACATAAATATTGCAGGACTAAAGAGAAAAAAATCCACGAAATGTTCATATTGTATATGTCCTGTTATTTCTTAATGTTTTCTATATTAATGATTGTTTATACTGGACCTTATCAGGTATTGCCAAGTGTTGCGCTCAATAATGAAGCTTACTCTCGAACTCGAACACAATATTCGTCAAAGCTAAAATTCGATTAGATATAGTACGGTGTAGTTAGGTGCGAAACTGCTGTGAACAATCATAATTTATCATAGAATGCATAGAGTTGTCCTACTAAAGGCGGAATAAAATCAGAAAGAATGACAAGCAAATAGTGACACGCCAATATTATTAATTATACAACTTATTCCTTCAAATAAAATGAAATCCTGCATGACATAAGTACTAACGGTGCTAAGACGTTCTATGATGTGTTTTGGGACCTGGTTGAACGGTTGAACGTCAGAAGGCAGTGCAAAAAGAGCACATCAAAAGCATTGACAATGACCTATGGTGGCAAGGTTTGGTCTCCAAATCGTCATTGTGTCCTTGTCAGTTAGACAATTATGTATCATTCGTTTCATTATTGATTTTCCGCCAAGAACAAATAAATGTCGTTTTATTGTTGTTATTTTTTTCCTAACTTTATCAGCAATATCCAGAACACGCCCAATTATGGAGTATACATTTTTCAACTAATACGGTGTTCACTGGCTTGCAGCTGCTACTTAAACTTTGTAAAACGTCATCAGAGGATGAAATTAATGAGCCAAGCTTTGTCAAAGAACGTATTGCCCTTTTTCTCAAAAATTTCTTTTGATAGTACCACGACCTATTAGATAAATAGTATGTGTCTACTTCACAAAAACTACAAGATGGTCTTGAGTTATAGATTCTCGGTGCTGAAGTTATGCTTTGTTTTATTCTACTTTAGTTCCTCGTTATTTGTCATCGTGTTTTTATGTATCTATTGGTCATATACCTTTTCAGGTGACTCGGCTTTGATGCATCCCGTTATCAGGTGTTTTACTATTTAACTTTGGACATTCCTAGTGCAGATTGGTCATGATGTGCTATTCGGACACAAAGGGTTCAGTATTATTTCTATTTTGTTTTTCACTCTAGTTTTTGTATTTTCTTTTATTTTGCTTTAGCGAGCAAACTTGACAGTTGTTTTACAATTGTTCCGTGATTGATATATGTAGCGTTATTATTTTTTTTAGTTTTGAGGACTTCCCCTTTTCTGACTCGGTATTTTTGCTATACTTTCTTTAAAAAGTTATATGAAACTTCCAATTTGAAGAAGAAAGTTTGATATGTTTTATATACTTGTATTGCAAAGTTTTACTAAAATGTCATGACTTATTTGTCACGTTTTTCACGGGTTTCTTTGTTTATTTCTTATCAATGTCACGATCCGGTTAACATCTGCAAGAAACTTGAAAGGTAATAAGCTTGCGAGGAACAATCACTGAATAGAACCACCTCGGGGCATTATGTTTACGGTCCTTCCGTCCATTCGTTCGTTCGTTCATCTGTCCCGCTTCATGTTACAGTTTTTGGTCATGGTAGTTTTTGATGAAGTCCAATCAAATTAAAACATATTACACATGTTTTCTATGATATGATCTTTCTTATTTTAATGCCAAATCAGAGTTTTGAACCAATTTCACGGTCCACGGAACATAGAAAATGATAGTGCCCGCTTCCGGTTAAAGTTTTTGGTCAAGGTAGTTTTTGGTGAAGTTGATGTCCAATCAATTTGAAACTAAATACACATGTTCAATATGATATGATGGTTCTAAAACGAATGTTGAAAGTTGAAAATCGAATGTTGAAAACGAATGTTGAATGTTAAAAACGAATGATGAAAGTTGAAAATCGAATGTTGAAAACAAATACTGAATGTTGAAAACGAATGTTGAATGTTGAAAACGAATGTTGAAAAGGAATTTTGAATGTTGGATATCGAATGTTGAATGTTGAAAACGAATGTTGAAAATTGAAAATCGAATGTTGAAAACGAATGTTGAATGTTGAAAACAAATGTTGAATGTTGAAAACGGATGTTGAATGTTGAAAATCGAATGTTGAAAACGAATGTTGAATGTTGAAAACGAATGTTGAATGTTGAAAACGAATGTTGAAAATTGAAAATCGAATGTTGAAAACGAATGTTGAATGTTGAAAACGAATGCTGAATGTTGAAAACGGATGTTGAATGTTGAAAATCGAATGTTGAAAACGAATGTTGAATGTTGAAAATCGAATGTTGAAAACGAATGTTGAATGTTGAAAACGAATGTTGAATGTTGAAAACGAATGTTCAATGTTCAAAACGAAAGATGAATGCTGAAAACGAATGTTGAATGTTCAAAACGAATGTTGAATATTGAAAATCGAATGTTGAAAACAAATGTTGAATGTTGAAAACTAATGTTGAATGTTAAAAACGAATGTTGAAAGTTGAAAATCGAATGTTGGAAACGAATGTTGAATGTTGAAAACGAATGTTGAATGTTGAAAACGAATGTTGAATGTTGAAAACGAATGTTGAAAGTTGAAAATTGAATGTTGAAAACGAATGTTGAATATGGAAAACGAATGTTGAATGTTGAAATCGAATGTTGAATGTTGAAAACGAATGTTGAAAGGTTAAAATAGAATGTTGAAAACGAATGTTGAATGTTGAAAACGAATGTTGAATGTTGAAAACGAATGTTGAAAGTTGAAAATTGAATGTTGAAAACGAATGTTGAATGTTGAAAACGAATGTTGAATGTTGAAAACGAATGTTGAAAGTTGAAAATTGAATGTTGAAAACGAATGTTGAATGTTGAAAACGAATGTTGAATGTTGAAAACGAATGTTGAAAGTTGAAAATCGAATGTTGAAAACGAATGTGGAATGTGGAAACGAATGTTGAATGTTGAAAACGATTGTTGAATGTTGAAAACGAATGTTGAATGCTGAAAATCGAATGTTGAAAACGAAGTTGAAAATCGAATGTTGAAATCGAATGTTGAATGTTGAAAACGAATGTTGAATGTTGAAAACGGATGTTGAAAGTTGAAAGCGAATGTTGAAAACGAATGTTGAATGTTGAAAACGAATGCTGAATGTTAAAAACGAATGTTGAATGTTGAAAACGAATGTTGAAAGTTGAAAATCGAATGTTGAAAACGAGTGTTGAATTTGAAAACGAATGTTGAAAATTGAAAATCGAATGTTGAAAACGAATGTTGAATGTCGAAAACGAATGTTGAATGTTGAAAACGGATGTTGAATATTGAAAATCGAATGTTGAAAACGAATGTTGAATGTGGAAAATCGAATGTTGAAAACGAATGTTGAATGTTCAAAACGAATGTTGAATGTTCAAAACGAATGTTGAATGTTGAAAACGAATGTTGAAAACGAATGTTGAATGTTGAAAACAAATGTTGAATGTTGAAAACGGATGTTGAATGTTGAAAATCGAATGTTGAAAACGAATGTTGAATGTTGAAAACGAATGTTGAAAATAGAAAATCGAATGTTGAAAACGAATGTTGAATGTTGAAAACGAATATTGAATGTTGAAAACGGATGTTGAATGTTGAAAATCGAATGTTGAAAACGAATGTTGAATGTTGAAAATCGAATGTTGAAAACGAATATTGAATGTTGAAAATCGAATGTTGAAAACGAATGTTGAATGTTGAAAACGAATATTTAATGTTGAAAACGAATGTTGAATGTTGAAAACGAATGTTCAATGTTCAAAACGAAAGTTGAATGTTGAAAACGAATGTTGAATGTTCAAAACGAATGTTGAATGTTGAAAATCGAATGTTGAAAACGAATGTTGAATGTTGAAAACTAATGTTGAATGTTGAAAACGAATGATGAAAGTTGAAAATCGAATGTTGGAAACGAATGTTGAATGTTGAAAACGAATGTTGAATGTTTAAAACGAATGTTGAATGTTGAAAACGAATGTTGAAAGTTGAAAATTGAATGTTGAAAACGAAAGTTGAATATGGAAAACGAATGTTGAATGTTGAAAACGAATGTTGAATGTTGAAAACGAATGTTGAATGTTGAAAACGAATGTTGAATGTTGAAAATCGAATGTTGAAAGTTGAAAATTGAATGTTGAAAACGAATGTTGAATGTTGAAAACGAATGTTGAATGTTAAAAACGAATGTTGAATGTTGAAAACGAATGTTGAAAGTTGAAAGTTGAATGTTTAAAACGAATGTTGAATGTTGAAAACGAATGTTGAATGTTGAAAGCGAATGTTGAATGTCGAAAACGATATTGAATGTTGAATATCGAATGTTGAAAACAAATGTTGAATGTTGAAAACGAATGTTGAAAGTTGAAAATCGAATGTTGAAAACGAATGTGGAATGTGGGAAACGAATGTTGAATGTTGAAAACGAATGTTGAATGTTGAAAACGAATGTTGAATGTTGAAAATCGAATGTTGAATGTTGAAAATCGAATGTTGAAAACGAAGTTGAAAATCGAATGTTGAAATCGAATGTTGAATGTTGAAAACGAATGTTGAATGTTGAAAACGAATGTTGAAAGTTGAAAGTCGAATGTTGAATGTTGAAAACGAATGTTGAATGTTGAAAATCGAATGTTGAAAGTTGAAAATTGAATGTTGAAAACGAATGTTGAATGTTGAAAACGAATGTTGAATGTTAAAAACGAATGTTGAATGTTGAAAACGAATGTTGAAAGTTGAAAGTTGAATGTTTAAAACGAATGTTGAATGTTGAAAACGAATGTTGAATGTTGAAAGCGAATGTTGAATGTCGAAAACGATATTGAATGTTGAATATCGAATGTTGAAAACAAATGTTGAATGTTGAAAACGAATGTTGAAAGTTGAAAATCGAATGTTGAAAACGAATGTGGAATGTGGGAAACGAATGTTGAATGTTGAAAACGAATGTTGAATGTTGAAAACGAATGTTGAATGTTGAAAATCGAATGTTGAATGTTGAAAATCGAATGTTGAAAACGAAGTTGAAAATCGAATGTTGAAATCGAATGTTGAATGTTGAAAACGAATGTTGAATGTTGAAAACGAATGTTGAAAGTTGAAAGTCGAATGTTGAAAGTTGAAAGTCGAATGTTGAAAACGAATGTTGAATGTTGAAAACGAATGTTGAATGTTAAAAACGAATGTTGAATGTTGAAAACGAATGTTGAAAGTTGAAAATCGAATGTTGAAAACGAATGTTGAATTTGAAAACGAATGTTGAAAATTGAAAATCGAATATTGAAAACGAATGTTGAATGTCGAAAACGAATGTTGAATGTTGAAAACGGATGTTGAATATTGAAAATCGAATGTTGAAAACGAATGTTGAATGTGGAAAATCGAATGTTGAATGTTCAAAACGAATGTTGAATGTTGAAAACGAATGTTGAATGTTGAAAACGAATGTTGAATATTGAAAACGAATGTTGAAAATTGAAAATCGAATATTGAAAACGAATGTTGAATGTTGATAACGAATGTTGAAAGTTCAATGTTGAAAACGAATGTTGAATGATGAAAAAGAATGTTGAATGTTGAAAATCGAATGTTGAAAACGAATGTTGAATGTTGAAATCGAATGTTGAATGTTGAAAATGAATGAAACATCCCCCCCCCCCCCCCAAAAAAAAATTGAATGTTGAATGTTGAATATTGAACCAACTTGACATCCGTCAATCTGATGAACGTTGATAGACTTTTGTTAAATTTAATTGTCAAATGTTATCAATATACATTTGTTTTCGTAAGGGAGGAGGAGGGTAGCGGACTGGTGTTGTGGTCTCCCTTGGACAGTGTCGTTATTTAACTTTAACTGATGTATATTTGATTTAATGTTTAATCATGACATTTGCATTTTTCGTGTTTATTGTTGCAGATACATCAATTTGATAGACATTTAAGTTTGCAGACTTTATTTATGAAATTTATCGTTTGTCTTAAGGGGGAATGTGGCAGACAGTATTATTATGTAATTGTTATTTCCCTATAAATTTCATATTTCTTTATTTAATGATTTACATGATGCTTATTCAGTACATATTTGTTAAAATTGAATAGCTATTGCTATTTTGAATTCATTGGTTAAAGATATTTATTTATATTCTAAAGTTTAGTATTTGCATTGTCGCCAAACATTTATTACCTTCTTCGGAAAACTTATATATTTTATATAACTGGTTTGAAATTATTATGTTGAATTGTCTGAGGACTGACGTTCAGTCCAACCTAGGAAAGCCGTGCTTTCCAATCACCGTTTAAGGTTAGTGCATATTTGCCTTCTTAATACGGGTAAATATTGAAGTCATTGAATGCTCAATTTCTCTACTTTTGGGTTACATAATAAAAGTTGTATTTGTTGATTAAATTATATATTGTTTTCACTGTTTTTGGTTTTCATTTACATAGATATTTATATAGCGCTTTTACATTTGGCATTCATCGTCTCCGTTTAATCAGTTCACAAACTAGAACAAGCTGTGGTCCGCATCCCCGAATCTCCAGCAGAATTGCTCCTGCTACAATAGATCTAATATCTTAATATTTGAAGTGAGAAAAATGCAAGTAAAGTTAAGCTACTGATAAATATTTTCAATATGGTGGACGGGGTCAGATTATTAAAAGTCTTTGTAAAGGCAACTTTGTATATATTATACTAACAAAAAATAAACTTAATAAAATGCAACTTAAATGACAAGAGTACACATGTTGAAATGTCTCGCCTGCTTTTCTTACAATGATAAAATTTCATATTGTACACTAAATAAAGTTGCATATTGCATATACTCAGATACTGTAAGCCACATCAGAGACATATAATACAATATGTCTCTGGCCACATTAACCGAGAAACAGACCTGATTACCAAAATTGAACATTGACTAAATTAATGAACCATCGGAAAATGAGGTCTAGGTCAGATGAACCCTACCAGACAGACATGTTCACCTTACAATCATTCCATACAACAAATATAGTTGACCAATTGCTTACAGTATCTGCTAAAAGGACAAAACCATGAAAACTTAACATTGACCAATGATACATGAAAATGAGCAGAGGTCAGGTTCAGATGAAACCTGCCAGTTGGACATGTTCACCGTTCAATCATTCCATACACCTGAGACTACTATAACACAGAGATTGGTCACTTCCCGTACTGACCAGTCAAATAGTAATTAATTGTAAGTCTTCGATCACGTGACTCGGCACGTGACTCGCAATGATTGACAAGAAGGATTCGACCGCCATTTTTGACAGCGAAAGAGAAAATAATAATTAACAAATGTGGATTTATAAAGAGTGTTATGTTCCGGTAAGTGTGAATATAAGATTTGACATGTTCATAAATGTTGGTTTATAAGCACTTTAAATAAAATAAGTGCAGTTATAGACTTGAATTTACCGACCAAACCGGAAAGTAACCTCGAGTTATTACCAGTCCGTGGGACAGGGTCAATGAGCAACTCACCCATAACTTACATTCAGATGACCAATCTGTTTTCCGGATAATGTATGTGCAAGCCTTAGTAATTAACCGATGTAATGATGTAAAATTTGTAATTATATGAAATTCCAATTTTTCTGTATCAGTAAGTTCCCGCTGCAGAACTGAGAAACACACGAGACAAGTTGCACACACACAACATGAGGTATGATAGGTGAATTTGTATTGTTAGTGAAAGAAATTTAGATTTATATTTGGTTCCCTTGATAATATATATGCAGTCTATACATGCTAGTATAATAATACTATGCAATGAAAATGTGTCACCATGTGAAATACCAGTACACCATGAGTTCCTAAATAGACGTATTTTTTTTAAATAATTGACCCAAACATGATGTAAAAAGTACATGCACCTTTGGTCTGCATCCTTTATCAGTTTAACTATTTTGATCCATATTGACATGTTTGGTCAATTACTGCTGAGTCTCAAGTCTCAGATTACTGTCTTAAAAATTAATGAATTGCCTATGCTATAAACTTGACAAACATTATTTCTTTTTATTTATTAATATATTCTTTATTGTAGGAATACCCCCAGAAAGAAATCACGCATTAGAAGAAGGGAGAAGTACTACAGGAGAAAATGACTTTTTTTAGTATTTTTTTTAATTTCATTGAATTTGTCATGCTTGTCTTACATGGAGAAATAAATATTTAAGTCTTTGAATATACATTTTTATTATTATATACATTAAAACTAAGACAGGAATGCAGAAATTCACTACATTGTGTAACACGCTCAGTTTGGATAACAGTTCAATGAAAGAAAAAAAACAAGTAACCACACATCTTTATATATTAAAGGAATAGCCACTTGAAGCAAACTTTTGCAAAGGAGATTTTTATATATTTTTGCTAATGATCATCAGACAACTCCTTTAGTGTTATAGTAGTCTCAGCATACACCAAATATAGTTGACCAATTGCTTATAGTATCTAAGATACAGACTTGACCACAAAATTTAAACATTAATCACTGATCCATGAAATGAGGTCGAGGTCAGTTGAACCATGTCTGATGGATAAGTAGACCTAGCAAGCATCCCATATACCAAATCTCATAATAAGGAAGTATTTCACATGACAAAACAACTCAAAATAAGGAAGTATTTCACATGACAAACAACTCAACACATTTTTAAGCAGTCGCTGAACGATGAAAATGACTCGGAGGTCAACAACAATCGACATATGACAGACAGAAACTTCATAACATAAGGCATGTACATACAAGGTATGAAGCATCGAGGTCTTTCTAAATTTCATTGCAGTAAAAAATTTCTGAGTCATAAACATATATCTTGAATATTATAGAATATTTTGGAAACTTGAGGTTACATGGTTACTAAAGCTTGTACACAGGTAAAAAAGGGGTGAACATTTGATTGGTTAACTTCCAGTGATGGTTATTTTCTTATATGCAATGAATTGTTATGTGAAATTTTGTCTATAGTACTGGACAGGATAAAACTTTACTCATGCCAAGTATTTCTTTATTTGAAACAAAGATAAATTCTGCACAAATTTTTAAAAGTGCAAATTTAACAAAGACTAATAGGGGAAATCAATGGTGGTATTACACCTATTATGGGAAGCTGCACATGCACCTTTGACCTTGTGTGTACTCTCATTTGTTAAAATTTCATGCTATTTAAGTGGAATATTACAAAAATGAAATATTCTGATTGGATTGAGTCTCAAAAACACATTTTATGAGAAAATTGTCTTGAAATAGGACTCTACCATGAATATTAGTAGACAGAGCAAGCCATACTCATTGCTTTGGGGAGCTTTTTCTGACTTTTTCT
Organism: Mytilus californianus; assembly: GCF_021869535.1. Lineage (NCBI taxonomy): Eukaryota > Metazoa > Mollusca > Bivalvia > Mytilida > Mytilidae > Mytilus > Mytilus californianus. The sequence continues at coordinate 72,185,311 of NW_026262734.1, forward strand.
CCTTATTTCTTATATTTTACTATAATAGAAAACTTTTTCGTAAGTAATGCTTTAATAAATATATAGTTATTAGTAAATGAAATTATTTTTGAAGCAGTAACAACAAATTATTCACTAAAAGGGAAGCTTTTTATGTCCTTCTCTGGAACACGGCGTAAAATTTAAGTTTTATGTAAGGACTTATTGAAACCTCCATGGAGTCAGTAAACTTTTATATGGATAGTTCATTCAGCTTGATTACTTCAATTACTCATTTATTATCACATTTCCTTCATAAATGAGTGAAAGTTACCCCAATTTTTTTTATTTATTGGCCTAAAAAGTTGAAATTTTGAGGAAATGAGAGGTATGAATGGACCAAAAGAGACCTTATAATGAAGACAAAGAGGTCTGTTAGTGGTATTTATCATCCTAGAGTCATCTTTTTTATCATATTCAACTGATTGTAGGCAGATGAGATAAATATTTGATCATTTATTGGTCCACACTATATTCTATCATGATGCGGCTTGATTTGGATTTTTCGAGGAAATTTTGCTCGAATCGCTGTAGATGTCGTCTTACATTATACTAGATTTTTCTCAAACTATTGAACTGATTATGACCAAACTTGACAGCAATGCTTGAAATAACCAGTATTACAAAGGGAAAAAATCACATTCAGTTTATTCAACAAAAAAGTCTTCTTTATGGGAAGCTGCAAATGCACCTTTGACCTTGTGTGTACTCTCATTTGTTAAAATTTCATGCTATTTAAGTGGAATATTACAAAAATGAAATATTCTGAGTGGATTGAGTCTCAAAAACACATTTTATGAGAAAATTGTCTTGAAATAGGACTCTACCATGAATATTAGTAGACAGAGCAAGCCATACTCAGTGTTTTGGGGAGCTTTTTCTGACTTTTTCTCCTTATTTCTTATATTTTGCTATAATAGAAAACTTTTTCCTAAGTAATGCTTTAATAAATATAAAGTTATTAGTAAATGAAATTATTTTTGAAGCAGTAACAACAAATTATTCACTAAAAGGGAAGTTTTTTATGTCCCTCTCTGGAACGCGGCGTAAATTTAAGTTTTATGTAAGGACTTATTGAAACCTCCATGGAGTCAGTAAACTTTTATAGGGATAGTTCATTCAGCTTGATTACTTCAATTACTCTTTTATTATCACATTTCCTTCATAAATGAGTGAAAGTTACCCCAAAATTTTTATACGACCGCAAAAAAATTTTGTGGTCGTATATTGGTATGACGTTGTCGTCGTCGTCGTCGTCGTCGTCGTCGTCCGGCGTCGTCGTCCGAATACATATTGGTTTTCGCACTCTAACTTTAGTTTAAGTGAATGGATCTTTTTGAAATTTGACCATAAGGTTAAATACCACAAAAGGAAGGTTGGGATTGATTTTGGGGGTTATGGTACCAACAGTTAAGGAATTAGGGGCCAAAAAGGGGCCAAAAATGAGCATTTTCTAGTTTCCAGACAATAACTGTGGAACGGTGTATGGATCTCTCTGAAATTATACTACAAGTTTCCATACCACAAAGGGATGGTTAGGATTTGCTTTGGGGGGTTATGGCTCAAACCGTTTAGGAATTAGGGGCAAAAAAGGGGGAAAAACAAGGTTGTCCTGGTTAATGGACAAATACTTTAGTACAAAACATAATTTAAAGCAGTGTAAGGGAGATAAATCAAATACATCATTGAAATTATCTCCCTTACACTGCTTTTAAATTATGTATAAAGTAATGGTTAATGAACAATAAAGATAATCTAAAACAGTGTAAGGGAGGTAATCCAAATACAACGTTTTGGTTACTTCCCTTACACTGCTTTTAAATTATGTTTAAAGAAATGCATATTTATAAAGGAAGACCAGTAAAAATATCTGCAAATGTTTTCATCTTTTTTTTTTACAAAAAAATCCATATGAAAGATTTGACACTATATTTTTATTAATTCTATTATAAAATAGATTAAGTTAGCACTATGGTAAATTTAAATGGGTAATTATGGTTGCCAACTCCATTGGAAATTTGAATTGTGATTATGACCATATCTTGAGGGAAAGAATTTTTTTGGGGGGAAAAAGGGGGGGGGGGGGATAAAAAGAAATTGTGGGGGGCCAATTTTTTCTCATTTCAGATTTCAGAAATTAAAAAGAATTATTCTTCAAATATTATTTTTTTTTCAAATTTCAAATATTGAAAAATTTCAAGAAGTAATCTTTAATTGCACAGTATGGCGCATTAGATTTGTAAAATCTTTGATCACATTTATTTATTTGTTATGCCGAATCTAACAGTGTATTTAGATTTTTATTTTTGGGTCCAGTTTTCAAATTGGTCTACATTAATGTCCAAAGGGTCCAAAATTAAACTTTGTTTGATTTTAGCAAAAATTGAATATATGAGGTTCTTTGATATGCTGAATCTAAACATGTATTTAGATTTTTGATTTTTGGCCCAGTTTTCAAGTTGGTCCAAATTGGGGTCAAAAATTAAACTTTGTTTGATTTCAACAAAATTGAATATATGGGGTTCTTTGATATGCTGAATCTAACCATGTATTTAGATTTTTTATTTGTGGACCCCGTTATCTAATTGGTTCATATTGAGGTCAAAAGGGTCCAAAATTAAACTTTGTTTGATTTCATCTAAAATTGAATTATTGGGGTTCTTTGATATTCCAAATCTAACCGTGTATTTAGGTTTTTAAATTTGGGTCCTGTTTTTTAAATTGGTCTACATTGAGGTCCAAAGGGTCCAAAATTAAACTTAGTTTGATTTTGACAAAAATTGAATTCTTGGGGTTCTTTGATTTGCTGAATCTAAACATGTGTTTAGATTTTTGATTATGGGCCCAGTTTTCAAGTTGGTCCAAGATAGGGTCCAGTATTTAAACTTTGTTTGATTTCAACAAAAATTGAATATATGGGGTTCTTTGATATGCTGAATCTAAACATGTATTTAGATTTTTGATTATGGTCCCAGTTTTCAAGTTGGTCCAAATTGGGGTCCAAAATTAAACTTTGTTTGATTTCAACAAAAATTGAATATATGAGGTTCTTTGATATGCTGAATCTAACCATGTATTTAGATTTTTTATTTATAGGCCCCGCTATCAAATTGGTTCATATTGAGGTCAAAAGGGTCCAAAATTAAACTTTGTTTGATTTCATCGAAAATTGAATTATTGGGGTTCTTTGATATGCCAAATCTAACCGTGTTTTTAGATTTTTAATTTGGGTCCTGTTTTTTAAATTGGTCTTCATTGAGGTCCAAAGGGTCCAAAATTAAACTTAGTTTGATTTTAACAAAAATTGAATTCTTGGGGTTCTTTGATATGCTGAATCTAAACATGTGTTTAGATTTTTGATTATGGGCCCAGTTTTCAAGTTGGTCCAAGTTGGGGTCCAAAATTAAACTTTTTTTGATTTCAACAAAAATTGAATATATGGGGTTCTTTGATATGCTGAATCTAACCATGAATTTAGATTTTTTATTTGTGGGCCCCGCTATCAAATTGGTTCATATTGAGGTCAAAAGGGTCCAAAATTAAACTTTGTTTGATTTCATCAAAAATTGAATTATTGGGGTTCTTTGATATTCCAAATCTAACCGTGTATTTAGATTTTTAATTTTAAGTCCCGTTTTTTAAATTGGTCTACATTAAGGTCCAAAGGGTCCAAAATTAAACTTAGTTTGATTTTAGCAAAAATTGAATTCTTGGGGTTCTTTGATATGCTGAATCTAAACATGTGTTTAGATTTTTGATTATGGGCCCAGTTTTCAAGTTTGTCCAAGTTGGGGTCCAAAATTAAACTTTGTTTGATTTTAACAAAAATTGAATATATGGGGTTCTTTGATATGCTGAATCTAACCATGTATTTTGATTTTGGACATTGGACCATAATAGGTAAATTAAAAAAAATCAAGTTCTTAGACCACATTCTTTCTGTGTCAGAAACCTATGCTGTGTCAAATATTTAATAGCAATCCAAATTCAGAGCTGTATCAAGCTTGAATGTTGTGTCCATACTTGCCCCAACTGTTCAGGGTTCGACCTCTGCGGTCGTATCAAGCTGCGCCCCAGCGAAGCATTTTATTATTTATTGGCCCAAAAAGTTGAAATTTTGAGGAAATGAGAAGTATGAATGGACCAAAAGAGACCTTATAATGAAGACAAAGAGGTCTGTTAGTGGTATTTATCATCCTAGAGTCATCTTTTTTATCATATTCAACTGATTGTAGGCAGATGAAATAAATATTTGATCATTTATTGGTTCACACTATATTCTATCATGATGCGGCTTGATTTAGATTTTTCGAAGAAATTTTGCTTGAATCACTGTAGGTGACGTCTTACATTATACTAGATTTTTCTCAAACTATTGAACTGATTATGACAAAACTTGACAGCAATGCTTGAAATAACCAGTATTACAAAGGGAAAAAATCACATTCAGTTTATTCAACAAAAAAGTCTTCTTTATGGGAAGCTGCAAATGCACCTTTGACCTTGTGTGTACTCTCATTTGTTAAAATTTCGTGCTATTTAAATGGAATATTACAAAAATGAAATATTCTGAGTGGATTGAGTCTCAAAAACACATTTTATGAGAAAATTGTCTTGAAATAGGACTCTACCATGAATATTAGTAGACAGAGCAAACCATACTCAGTGTTTTGGGGAGCTTTTTCTGACTTTTTCTCCTTATTTCTTATATTTTGCTATAATAGAAAACTTTTTCCTAAGTAATGCTTTAATAAATATAAAGTTATTAGTAAATGAAATTATTTTTGAAGCAGTAACAACAAATTATTCACTAAAAGGGAAGCTTTTTATGTCCCTCTCTGGAATGCGGCGTAAATTTAAGTTTTATGTAAGGACTTATTGAAACCTCCATGGAGTCAGTAAACTTTTATATGGATAGTTCATTCAGCTTGATTACTTCAATTATTCATTTATTATCATGCACATTTCCTTCATAAATGAGTGAAAGTTATTTATTGGCCTAAAAAGTTGAAATTTTGAGGAAATGAGAGGTATGAATGGACCAAAAGGGACCTTATAATGAAGACAAAGAGGTCTGTTAGTGGTATTTATCATCCTAGAGTCATCTTTTGTATCATATTCAACTGATTGTAGGCAGATGAGATAAATATTATTTGATCATTTATTGGTCCACACTATATATTCTATCATGATGCAGCTTGATTTGGATTTTTTCGAAGAAATTTTGCTCGAATCGCTGTAGATGTCGTCTTACATTATACTAGATTTTTCTCAAACTATTGACTGATTATGACAAAACTTGACAATAATGCTTGAAATAACCAGTATTACAAAGGGAAAAAATCACATTCAGTTTATTCAACAAAAAAGTCTTCTTTCTATGAAGGTAGTCAGATTAGGATGATCAAAGATGGATAACTCAATTGAAAAAAAAATCAATAGTTGTCGGTAATGGATAGCTCAACAATAAATTGGTGGAAGAAGATGGGATAATAACGTAAATAAATCACTACACATGAGTAACGGATATACATGTACCATAATAATTATGATGGTCGTGCCCCAAAAGAACAATAAATTGAGGCAAAGAAAAATAAGCATGTAAATGTAATTACAGTTTTACCAAAACAAAAACAAAAAACAAGTTGCTTTCTTTAAAAAAAAGAAAAGCAATACGTGAACACGATACCGCTGACTGGTCACCAAAAAATTGTTGCTGAATTTTTTTTTTGCTTTTGATTTTAAATAATTTACTGTGAATTGAATAAGGTGTATCGTTATGATGATATTAAAATATCTTTTTTGAAAATATGTAATTGTGTGTAGATTCTTGCACAAGTCAATTGAAAGCAATGCTGCCTGGGTTTTAGTTGTGAAGAATCCTTGACAAATCGCCCCACTGGCAAATCGCCCCACACATAATCGCCCCACTTTTTCACCAACTCGCCCCACTTTCTTAAAAATCGCCCCACTTTTGTTTACCAACTCGCCCCACTTATGAAAAGGATAAAATCCCATTGAAAATAGGTTGGATATATTGCTCCATTTATGAAAAGGGAAAAAAATCACTCTGATATAAGGTCTGCCAACTCGCCCCACTTGTGAAAAATAGATAAATCCTGATGAATTTAGTGATGCCAACTCGACCCACTTATGAAAATAGAAAATACCTGATGAATCAAGGTGAGTCATGCCAACTCAATGTCAATAATAATGATTAAGTGAATTTTCGTTTTTTTTGTATTCTGTGTATAAGATTTTTTCAGTTAAGTGGGGCGAGTTGGCAGACCTGAAATTATATATTCATCTATAGGTTTACATTATTTCATTAAGTGGGGCGAGTTGGCAGGAGAAAAATTAACGGGATTTGGGATTTAACCCTTTTCACAAGTGGGGCGATTTTTTTTAAAAGTGGGGCGAGTTGGTAAACCACTTTGGGGCGATTTTTTAAAAGTGGGGCGAGTTTGTGAAAAAATGGGGCGATTTGTTGTGGGGCGATTTGCCAGTGGGGCGATTTGTCATGCTTCCGTTGTGAATAAAAGTGTATATATACAGCTGCTATTTGAATTTACCTTTTAAGGCTTGACTATTTTATTTATTACTTGGGAGGGTACATCTTTTTTCTTAATCTTATTGCAAATCCCAATTTCTGCAAAACGGATGTCTAATGCAAATTGCACCAACCAATCGCACTATAAATCTAAGCACTCAGTTTGCCTTATAATCTGGATGCATTTATTTTATCTTTCATATCTTCATATTTTGTTTCCTGGATGCCTTCAATTATTCTTATACTCGTTATTGAAGCTGTCTGTACTCAGGGTAGATGTTGTATAGATAAATTTTAAAGTCCAATTTCCATTTGAAGTGAAACCCTGTGGCATGCAACTTATAAGAAGGTTTCGTATATTTTTCTTGAGAGTAACACATCATTGGGACCTCTTATATACTGAAAATTATTTTGGTCTAATAAAAAATCTCAAATTTTAAGGATTTCTTGAAGTTACTTAAATCAATCTAAATATTCTACAGGAAAACTTGGTTTTGAAGAATACCTTATTTTCACCAAGGATTTGTACACTATACAAATCCTTGTTTTCACTGAGAAGTTTTATGAATACCTGAACATACTCTCAAAAGTACCAATTTATATGAAAAGATATGTAGATATATAAAGATACTAGGATTAAAATGTTGTATGCCAGACGCGAGTTTAGTCTACAAAAGACTCATCAGTGACGCTCGAATAAGAAAAAGTTGAAAAGGCCAAATATAGTACGAAGTTGAAAAGCATTGAGGACCCAAAATTTCAAACAAAGATTTTTCCGAATACATCTAAGGTAATCTATTCCTGGGGTAGAAAATCCTTAGCATTTCGAAAATTTCAAAGTTAATAATAGGACAGTCACTCAGAAAAAAAAGAAAAGAGATTCAGCTAGAGATCAGAATACCTTAAGTAATGATGACCATGCTTGAAAGTCACACGTCAAGCTCTTACTGCCGTGTCCTGAATTTAAAAAAGAAATGCGAAAGTTCACATACGCGAGTGAAATTAATATTTATGCATGCATGTGGTTTTCTTGCGCAAGAAATAGTAAATAGAAAGCATACGCACTAATACTCTGGATAAGAATACGCATTTGCGTCATCACATATATTAATCTCAGGGGCGGATCCAGCCATTTTTAAAAGGGGGGGGGGGGGGGGGGGTTCAAAGAATTCAAATATCGAAAAATATTCAACTCGTGACCGAACAACACTGATAATATACTCATGCGCTACGCGCATTCGTGAATTAATGTGTTGTTCGGTCACTCGTTGAATATTTTTCTCTATTTGAATTCTTCGATTAGTTATTCTATAATTAATCAACGTGTGGTCCGTTTGATCTCAGTTCTTCATTGGTTAAAATCCGATTATGACGTCGAATTTTCTTGCTTTCCTCTGAATTTCTTATTGTGACGGCATGAAAAAAGGCGACGTCACATAGAAAGAACACATCATTTTGCAGATCAGTCGAAAAAAAGGAATAAGTTTGCCTGCATATTGTTTGAAAATCATTCTAATGAGAAACAGATTCCACCACCAAATCTCGTGTAATACGATATTTATCCACTCTCGACAGTTAAATTTTAAATATTTAAAACGCTCGGCGAGTCTCGCGTTTTAAATTTGAAAATCGAGTGGATAAATATCGTATTACACTCGATGCAGTGGTAGAATCTATATTTATAACAGAAATATCGTTTTATCAATTTTCTTCGTGCTTTCCGACATTTTCCCAGGCTATGATTGAAATACAAAATATCACGTGGTAAACTAAACGTTCAGAAATAATCAGTTTATCCTGGGACATTATATATTAATAAACTATTCCCAGGGTTATTGTCACAATGCACAATAGCACGTTGTATTAAAAACTACACACACAACGCGTACAGGGACCGTCTCAAAACATGAATTATATAATTCGCGTTATCATTATACTAAAATTTGATAAACATTCGCATTATTAAAAACACATATGTTTTGTCAAAAGGCAAACTGGTTCCAATATATAAATGATTTTTTTACTGCAATCTAGATTTTATTTTTTTAACTTTCCGATCTGCAAATGAACTTTGATTGTTGAAATATACAATGTTGTGATAGCCTATCCATAGAGGGACCGTATCAAAGACATAGATAACTGTCTGTATAAAAGATCGAAAATTTTCGAGAGGTTCCGAGAATCTTGTTTCCGAAAATATCCGAATGGCCCATAGAAGTTACCAAAAACTCACCAATATATAGGCGTTAACCCATCCGGGGGTTCACGCAAAAAGAAAGACTTGACTTGAGTTAGTTTATCAAATTCTCATGTAAAAAGTACTATCAAGCATGACCTGCATTGATTAATTTCGTTAGGTATTGGAGATAAGTCAATAGAATCTTGGCGGTTGCTCCATCTGGAACATCTGTGGGTTGTACATTCCTCCAGGGGGTATAGTGGAGCGGCGAATGTTTAAAAAGACGCTTAGTGAACGAGTTTAAATTACTTAAATACCTCATGGAATTTTAATTTCTTAAAATGTCTATCGATCATTCAACTTCAGAAAAATATTTGTCGTAAATGTCCAATGTGGTGCCAATGACGTTAAAAACGACCTAACTGACGTTACCCAACTTTTATTGAAGACCCTACTGCTGTTTCGATAGATTAATCTCATGATTAACCACTTTCTGAACATGATTTGCAGTGGCGGATCCAGGGGGGGGGGGGGGGTTCCGGGGGTTGGAACCCCCTTTTTTTGACGATCAATGCATTTGAATGGGGACATATAGTTGGAACCCCCCCTTCATCCTGGGTTGGGAACCCCCCCTTTTAAAAATGGCTGGATCCGCCCCTGATTTGTGAGTTAAATTGGTAAATATGGTACTCATGAACTTCATACATTATAAAGGCAGTTTTAATTAGTCATATATTTAAAGCACAGAAAAAAAACACCACAAAAATCAGTTTTTCACCTAGCATTATTTGCACGTGCAATAAATGTGTATTTTAAAGGTACAACCGTAAAGTCGTATAATACTTCAATCGACCCGATTTACTTTCTGAAGAAAAGAAAATTAGTAATAAGCAATGTAATTGGTTAAACATCTGCATTTTATCAGAATTTCAATTCCGGATATTGGTCACACATGAACCGACACTGTTCTGGTTTCTAGTTATAAGCCCACATAAGCCAATTTTGCGATGATCATTTGTAGTTATTATCACGCGTATTTCTTGTTAACTTTAACATTTCCGAAGTTTTGCGATTTATTTATGTTATTAGGTATTGTTGCTTAGTCGTGTTTGTTGAATTCATTGCAGGGTGCGTTTGGTTATCAGGTGTGTTCGATCTGTTGGATAATCAGGTAAAATGACAATTACACTGGTTCGTTGATTTCAATTATTTCTGTAATTATACCGAAACTGGTTCCATCATATTTAGGTATCACAGGTCTTGTTTTAAAAGCTACACAAAGTAAACAGAATTTGTAATCAGTATAGCGCGGCTGAAAAGGAAGCACCAGATATGAAGCCAGATTTATCCTATTTAATTCTTTGTTGGTTGAAAAGTAATGTTGACCCTCTCGATACATCAAAGTGTATAATTTGAAAGAAAATGTCTCTTAAAAAATGAAACATTACTAGTACATACCATGCTGGAAGATTATCAAATCTAAATGATAGTGCTGTTAGAGCAGGCGGCGCTGATATCATATACCGAATAGAGCATGAGAATTTGCTCAATAATGCAGTTTATCATGCTGAATGTTTGACCACATGTTTGGCATAAAGACCAAAATACACTGATAAATCTACGTAGGATTTGGCGTTTGAAATGGTAGTTAAGATTATAGACAAAGACCTCATTCGTGACAAGCACATTATTGTTAGCAATGTTGACAATGTACCAGTCTTATTTTACCAAATAACATTAGTAAGATCTACTGCAGTTACTCTAAAATCAAGGATAAGCATAAGAAGCACTACATGAATGTCATAGTGTTCTTTTCTCAACATGGACAAGGTAAACCGAGTATTTGCAAGCGACATTTCTATTGGCGACGCCTTTAAAGCCGCGAATAACATCAAAGCAAAATCGGAAATTGTTCAAAAGCTGTCCGACTTTACTTTGTAACCATGAAGAGGCAGATACCACAATGATTTTACATGCTTTTCACGCTGATGCTATGTTTAGTGTAAAAGACGGTTAGGATAGAATTGTAATCAAATCAGATGATAGTGATGTTCTTGTTCTGGCTGTCCATTTCTACCTGATCCTTAAAATTACAAAAGAAGTATGGGTTCAGACTGGTTCAACTGACAGCATGAAGGATGACAGACGATTTATCCCAGTTCACGCCACTGTTTCGTCTTTTGACCCTTTTGCCGATCGTTCATGTCTTGAGTGGACGTGATTCCATTTCAAGTTTTTGTGGAATCGGTAAAAAGTAGGTATGCAACCTCCTTAGGACGAAAGCAAGCCACTTCCGAAATCTTGTAGCATTAGCATACTGTAATATTGATAGTGCTATAGATGATACTAGGGTGTTTGTTATTGCGTTATACGACTTATACAAGTTTGATAAATAGCACAACCATTTAAATTTGCTTAGACAACAGTTGGCTATATATAGAATCATGTGCAAAACAGTGTAGCCGAGACCATTGATTGGCGCGCTAAAATATCCCATTGACTGGGTCAGATTAGGTGAACGTTCGTCTGTAACGCCCACAACTCACGACGTATTTATTATAGACATTTAAACTGTGGGGTCACCAAAGGGTCTCAAAGCCTAAATAAAATAATTCGAAAAACTAATCAGGAATAACCTTTGTGTTTTGATTTATATTGAATACTTAAACGTTCTTTACTTGTGTTTTTTGTTATGTTTTGATAATGAATTTTTATGATATCGGACGTTCTTTCAGCAAAAAAGGATTTAACTGGCTTTAAAAGTTACAATGGATGTGTTGATTATTATATTTTTTTCGGACGTCAAAGCGATTTAACAATTGCGGTTGTCCAATTATGTCAACTTTTAACTTTTATCTGGTCAAAATTTTATTTTAGAACGAATGTATGATCAACTTTAAAAGTGTGCAAACACAAAACATATAGACAAAATATACTTCTTTCCGGTTTTCTTTTTCGTACTTGCAAGTTATTAAACAGTAAAAAGGCTATTTGGATCAAGCCTTGTGAAATTTGCATTTACGTTTTTGAATATGTACAGTCAAGTTTAGCGATTGATAATTCATTGATAACATTCTGGCGTATCACAAACAAACAACTTGTAACGTCTCATTTCATTGGCCGAAAGATTTAAGTACAACAACAATTGTAGTGTGCACGTGAATTGACACAGGTGACCGACAATGGAATGTACTACGTTACTACGAACGTAAAAAACAATGATTTTTGGCCCAAATAATTATATAAGTATTTTGTGAATTTCAAATAGTGGGGTCGAAATATTATACTAATAATTTGTGTTAAGTAATATTCTTTATGCATGCAGCACTTGTACCGCACTATGAAAAATATAAGGATAAAATAAAATACATGTGCCGCTTTTATACGGATGCATGTATGAACCACTTTAATTTCTTTCATATTGACGCTAGGTTATTATCCTGACAATGTCGTAATTACTTATAATAAGGATCTCATAATACTGATCCATTTCAAATTTATGATGGGTTGCACATTCCTCTTTTATTGTTTTCATGCTATAAAACGAAAAAGTAGCTAAGCGTTTGGTCATTCAGAAATGACGTGTCATAAACGAGCAAATTGTCCCCGAAAGATCGTATCATGTGTGCACGTGAATATAGATGTACTATGCAATGTACTATCATGGTCACCACGAAATTCAAATGAATTCAGTGAAGGCATGTTGGTGTAAAAAGGTTTGAAATGTTTCATCGGCGAAGATTTTATTTTTGCATGTGTCGAACTAAAAAATAAATAAATACTTGTGAGAAATGTCGTAGTTTATAAGGAACTATATAAATGTACTGTTTTCGATTGTAATTGGTTGAAAATTTATCCTTTAATTTCATACCGTAAGAATAGAGCTTTGCATAACATTGTTGAACTATCCGCCAAAGTAACGTGTGGCATGCGTGCGTATTAAAATGAAATACAAAATCATACATGTATGATAAACTTATAAACGAAATATTAAGAAATTAAGGATGACTACTGTAAAAGTATGTACAAAAATGGAGTCACCTTTTATCAATACATTTAGTGAATAACCACACTGTTTAAAACTGATTGTTTTCTTTGCAACTATTTAAATATTTACAATATATAATTTTCAACCGAGGACAGCAAAACAGTTAATTATAAATTAAGAAAGTATATCGCTGGAGTTTATAAAGTACATTTCCTTCCACTGTGTCATGGTTTGCCATCTCCATTTTTTCTCTAAACAAAGCATGGCTGGTTACATGTTCTGAATTTACCTAGAATTTCGGGATTTTTTTTTCAAAATTAAGTAAACTAAATCAGAAAAAAAATCACACTATCCTAAAACTTATGAAAGAATATGAATAATGAACATGACAGTTTATAACACAAACCCATTTACTATAAAAATCGAGCGATATCTTTAGTATGTAATTTGGTTATTTTTGTAGTTAAGTACGGTTTCATTTCAAGTACAACGTTAATTCATCAAGTCCATTGAATAAAAGATAAGGCAGGGTGAGCAACTTGACAAAAAAAAAAGGCAGGGTGACGATTTATGTAAAAAAAATCAGGATAAACTAATAAATATAGTCAGGACCTAACAGACTGAAAAATAGAAAGACAGGACAGAGATAACAACTAAAAAAAATGCAGGACAAAATGTTTCATCCAAGTCCCCCACCCCCAATCAAAATAAAGTGGTAGCTCCCTTAATCCAGAACCAATTGAGAGGAGACAGTTGAATTAAATATTCGACGTGACTGTTAAGATTAAAGTTTAAAATTTTACATGCACATGTATAAAAGCTAGAATTGCCATGGGATAATCAAGAACACAATCATGTACGTGAATACGACGATGGAAGTTTTTAACGACCTTGACCGGCTACGTGAATACTGATCAGTCCATTCAGCTTTATAGTACGCGTGTTCTATTTTCGCAGGTGTGAGGTTGAAGGTTTGAAATGACCAATGAAAACGATCGTTCCTTAACGAGTTAATCTAATAAAGTTTGTTTGACTGATTATGTTGCACGACCTTTCGCTAAGCTTGGCCGCAGTTCAGTATACAATGTATAGTTTGATGATCTTTTCTGCTAACTACTATACTTGTGAAAAACCCTTGGCAACAGAAACATATTCAGTTTTTTTTTTAATTGACCCAATTTACATAGTAATGGAAGACTTCGTACATTTTATGATCGCAAATAAAATATGTATATATTATACTGTGCACTGTAGTTCGTATATATACTGAGACCCTTTGGCAACCCCACAGTTTAAATTTTTATAATAAATACGTCGTGAGTTGTGGGCGTTACAGACGAACGTTCACCTAATCTGACCCAGTCAATGGGATATTTTAGCGCGCCAATCAATGGTCTCGGCTACACTGTTTTGCACATGATTCTAAAGATAAAGTATAATAAAGCTTCCGCCATGCGAGTGAGTGTTTAAGTAGCACGAACTACATTTGTACTTGCAATATGGCAAAGGAAAGTTTGGGTGAAGACAAATTTTGCCAACCCAAATAATGGCACGCCATGTGAGTTTGGTTGGAAAATTTAGGAAAATGACAAAAAAGGGCCAGTTTTCTTTGAAGGACAAATGGCATCAGACTTTCTACAAGACCTTGTTTGTTCGTGTAAAGCAGCATGCGTTTGCAAGGAGCAGCGACTCATTTATAAAATAATATTACGAGAAAAAATAGTTGTAAGTTATGAACATTTCAGCATAACTTACAATCAATTTTAGTCGTACGATTATTGCTAAAAGAGCCGTAGGTGGCCTGTTGCAAGGCAAAAGTTTTGTCTCTATCAAATATACCCTAAGATTCCAGTGGCAGTCCAAATTTTCCCGACCTTCATCCCGGACGGCCTGTTACAGGACCTACCTATTGTATTTATTGTTAATGTGTTCTCGTCCTGAACATGCAGGAAATATTTGCCACTGGACGTTAAGCAACCAATAATCAATCAATCAATCTTTCTTGCACGGATATGTGTTTTGTCAAAAAGAACAATGTCCAGGCCATATCAACCGACATAGCTGATGAAACATGAAATATCATGAACATTATTTATACGAAATATTTTAACTAAATTGGGGTGTTCCTCCTTCATGTCGTATGTGAATTTTAACTTTCTGTATGATTTTCTAGACCTTTTCAATTTTGTATATGAAAACGGTCATGTCTCACTTTTGGAATTTGTCATAAATCCCGCTTGAAATCATTACAGTACTGTCGAATGAAAGTTAATCATAGTTGTCACTTCAATAACTCATGCTTCTTGTATTATCTGAAAAATTATCGTGTATTGAGACTAACAGTGGGAATTTATTTCAAGAAAACTCAGTGACATGTCGAATCCTGGAAAACTGAGAAGAAATTTGACCTGCAAATGTTGTTGGATTTTATCAACAATGTATTTCTGATACTCTATTGGTATCTGTTATTCTCAGATGTATGTATATCTTGTCCAGAAATGCTATTTATCGAGGTCGTAGATCAAGGTCATTCTATTGCAGTTATTTATTAGTCTTTGAAATTTCCATCAAACGTGTTACCTTCGAAAAAGTTAAATAGTACGTTATTCTGACGTCATGTGCAAATATAAAACACATCTTAGTCGGAACTTTTAAGCATTGATAAATAATACTACTTGTATAATTTATTGAATGGATTATTGATTTTGAAAAAATCGGCGGCTTGTTTCCCCAAGATGAAAATAGGATTTTTTTAGTGATGATCTTTGACCTTGATTCAAGGCATGATGGCACCAGCTTTTATATTCACGATACATATTTTCAAAAAGTACAGATTTTAGCTTT
Organism: Mytilus californianus; assembly: GCF_021869535.1. Taxonomy (NCBI): domain Eukaryota; kingdom Metazoa; phylum Mollusca; class Bivalvia; order Mytilida; family Mytilidae; genus Mytilus; species Mytilus californianus. The sequence goes on from NW_026262734.1 coordinate 72,200,890, forward strand.
CCAATGAGCTATTATAATGCCATGAGGTATGTAGGTAATTCACAGATAAAAAGATTTGATTAGTAAATTTGGCTGTACCTGTAGAAAACTTATTAAAAACGGTATTTCACATCCTAAATTTTACGGTAATATTGTACTAAAAGCGCGGAAATCACTGTGATCCGTGTAAACTCATCGAACCTTTAAACAAACTTATTAGTAAAGGTTATCTTACCAATGTTGTAATTAGATCTTTGAATATAGTTTACATTGGCACAAATATCGATTTTGTCATCAGCAAATTAAAACATAACTAAATTTGTATTCTTTTCAAACGTTTTTTTGGGATGTATAAATACACATCCACGTTCATTTTCTATATAGAGATTACTCTATCTATATATTACATTATACATATTTATTATCAGGTTAACTCCTAACTATCCTACTGCCTGTCGATACTTTTATTTTGGCATTGCACAAGTCATGCTTCTTTGACTGTCCATGACGTTAAAACACTAAATCCCTGGGATGTGTTTTAGTTGATTTTAGTCTCTGATGCATGATTTTTTATTATTAATTGTTTTTTGGCTTTTAACTAGCTTTCAGTAACTGCGAGTACTCTCAAATCGGTATCGTGTTAATTTGATCTGTTGATACAATTTGTAATGTATTTTTGTTATTTTATGTTTACTTATTCAGTGTTATATCTAGTCTCACTATTTTTAATATATACCAGCTTTGATAAGTATTTAGTATGACGATAAATTTTCACTTTTGTTCTCGTACTACGTTATTTTATTTGGCGGCATTTTGTCCAAGGTTATGGTTGTCTTTCTGATATTGTTTTAATCTAACCCCAGTGGTTGTCGTTTGTTGATGTGGTTCATAAGTGTTTCTCGTTTCTCGTTTTTTATATAGAATAGACCGTTGGTGTTCCTGTTTGAATGGTTTTACACTAGTAATTTTTGAGGCCCTTTATAGCTTGCTGTTCGGTGTGAGCCAAGGCTCCGTGTTGAAGGCCGTACTTTGACCTATAATGGTTTACTTTTACAAATTGTGACTTGGATGGAGAGTTGTCTCATTAGCACTCATACCACATCTTCTTATATCAATTTAAATTTCTAAAATTGTACTCTCCGCCGCTCCACTAGTAAGAAGAGTGTTGTTGCATCATCTGTGGCGGAAAGCTAGATATTGGTGAACGGATTGGAAAACTGGGATGATTATAGGTTGAGGATACTGCTGGTTTGAACTTGCTGAAAAATACGGTTCTGTTGAAGAAATATATGAGACGACATTCTGAAATTCACTTTCGGTAGTAATGACATGTTTGTTGTCGTAATTGTCGGTTATGAAAATTTTACCATCCCAGACGGATGTTTGTTTGAGATTCTAACATGACGTCCTTATTTCGCTTTGTAAACAAAGCCAAAGCCATGTTCTAATTAGCACAAAATATGTTTGACACATGCGCACAAACTAACTGTTTACATTCTCGTTATTTTCATCTTTATCCTTATAAAATATATATATTTTAGTTGCTTATATAAAATTGTATTATATATTGTTTTTAAAACAACATATATTTACTTAATTATGAAAATGTAATGTACATACTTGAAGGGGCCGAAACGGGAACAGCCAAACATTTCTTAGGTATTTTCGTACGCTTCGACCCTATACAAATACCGTATTTGTCCTATTAGAATCGAAATAATTCCTTCATGTCATGCTCTATTCTCATTTTAACATGGGTAGGCATTATACTTGACCATATTTTACACCTTGCCAACGCTCGGTGTAAAATACCGACAAATATAATGCCTGTCTATGTTACAATGAGCAGCGCATGACATGAAGGAATTATTTCTTAATTACCCCGTCTAAAGGCTTCACTTGCTAGATATGCTACCTTCCCTCTGGTTTTGGTTAGGTCTTGACTTATACCCACGTTTTTGAGTTCTTGAACCTCTTTGATTTTTTTGGAGGCTTCAAGCAATTCAGTTCTCTTGTTAGAATGGGTGAATCTGGCAATAATCTGCTTCTGACCTTTTTCAGTGGGGAGTCTGTGTCACACACTAATATCATTAGGATTCAAGTCAACGTTAAGTTTACCAGCGATGTCACATACTAGCTTGGTTGTGTCTTCATCTTTAGTTTGGGTAACTCCGCTGATAAGGATGCAACTTTTGCGGCTATGTTGCTCAAAATATAAAAATAAGAAGATGGGGTATGATTGCCAATGAGACAACTCTCCACAAGAGAACAAATGACACAGAAATTAACAACTATAGGTCATCGTACGGCCTTCAACAATGAGCAAAGCCCATACCGCATAGATAGCTTTAAAAGGCCCTGAAATGAAAAATGTAAAACAATTCAAACGAGAAAACTAACGGCCTGATTTATGTACAAAATAATGAATGAAAAACAAATATGATATACAGCAACAAACGACAACCACTGAATTACAGGCTCCTGACTTGGGACAGGCACATACAGAATGTGGCGGGGTTAAACATGTTTTGCAGGCGCCCAACCCTCCCCCTAACCTGGGACAGTGGTGCAACAGCACAGCACAAGAACAAACTGTACAAAACAATAAACGAATAATAAATATAATATACAGAAACGAAAAAACAACCACTGAATTACAGGTTCCTGACTTGGGGCAGGTACATTCAGAATGTGGCGGGGTTAAACATGTTAGCGGGCGCCAAACCCTCCCTCTAACCTGGGACAGTGGTGTAACAGTACAACATATGAACAAACTATAAAAATCAGTTAAAACGGGCTTAACTCATCAGATAAATACAAAGAACAAAAACAAGCAACAAAAACACAGAGTGGACGTGGCATGGGTACTTATACATCCCCACAACAAATAGTCACTAAGTACAGATCTGAGAGTACTCGCAGTTACTGACAGCTAGTTCAAAGCCAATAACAACTAATAAAAAAAATCATGCATCTAAGACTAAAGTCATCTATTTTTTTTAATTTATGCTGGCTATATCAATCATACTTTTTTTTAAGTTACAGTTATCGAGTTTGAGTTTTTCAATTTCGCTGTACATAAAGGTGTAGTTATATCGTTCACGTACATTTGTAGTTCAGCCTTTAGTTCCTTTCGGAGATCATCCAACATTATTATCTTTACTGCATTAGCAAGACGTGAGACGTTATCAGTAAACAGGGATTGCTGGTTATTGATAGAATGTTGGGTCATCTAGCCTTGAGGGATGACGCCGTTGTTGTTGTAGATATTTTTTCCGTTCATTCAATCATACTTTCGTTTTCTTTCGAGTCTAATTCTTGAAATTATTTTTTTCTCAACGGTCTATCCGATATAAGTACTTTGGATGGAGAAGGTTCCGATGAGTGTCGACGACGTTTGTTATGGCAAGAGGTGGCTCTGGACATTATACAGTGTTGATACATTAAAATGATTTGTTGTCTGAATTTGTGTACTGGTAAATGTTTAATATATTCTGGTATATTTTATGTTTGGAAATATTTACTGTCTCGGTGTGTTCGATGTGACATAATTAACATGAAAAATGTAAACAAATGATCGCTCACTTAGACACTTAGTCACTTACAAGTAGTGTTCAGTATATACAATATGATACATTCTTCTTCAATTAATGTCAAATATACGAAAAAACACTTCCATGAAAAACTACCGTGACTTTTCCCGATTACAACGGAGGTGCAATTATCTAAAACATGTCACGAGTCAAATTATACTCGACTAAAAAACACAGCCATTACCTTCTTGCGCATGTCTTGAATACATTTATCTATACTACTAAAGGAAGAGACCGATTTCATTGAGCCGCAACTCCTCTGAAACCATACTGAAACAATCTTTTTTCCACAGAAAACGCAAATTTTTGAGAAAATATCCAAATTCGGAGACCGTTATCGATCCGTGTCTTATACGCTTTCGCGCATGCTCAATCGACGTACTGCCCACAGAATTTAACTTTATATATAAATAATATAGGACAATGGTGTAGATTAAAAATTGCACCATTCCAGGCCCTTTTGTTTTCCACATGAATATTACCAATAATTAACAAGTTCCGGGTCGAATCCGATTTCCAATAGTATATGTCACAAAATTACCGGATCCCTGTTACCTAATCTGTACGTTCCGCCTCTGTCAGGCCTGAGACTACTATAACACAGTGTTATAGTAGTCTCAGGTCAGGCGCACAACCAAACGGTGTATTCAGAATTTGTTATAAACACGGGTAATAATCACACCTGAACTTCGTCATTAATAACTGTGCACCTTATAATCAGTGTGACTTTACCAAATGACAATACGAATTCTAAAAATCCAGGCTAAAAATAAGGCGTAGGTTCTTTATTTCAATCACGGACCCGCGATGTCGCGGGTATGGTCTAGTGTATTTAATGTTTGTATTGAAATGAGAGAGAAAATAATCAACCAAAACGACAGTATTATCGTTCAATTCTACAATATATTTTGTGATAATGATGTACAGCGCCGCATGACATCTTCAAGAGTTCTTGTGTGTATCATTTTACACCAATCGTGACGCTCTTCATTGAATATGGTAAAATTTTCATATTTGCATTAAAGTTTGAACCAATAATAATATTTTTTAAAATTTCGAAACTTATATCAAATGATTCTGCAATCTTTTTTTAAAGGGGCATTAGCTACGAGATTATTGTTCAATCATTAATGAAAGTGAAATAGTGAATTAATAATTCGCTTTTAGCAGCCAATTTTGTTCAATTTTGTCAAAATAATATATGAAACATCGCTGATGAATTATTCACTTGCAAGTGAATAATTCTACCTCATTTAATTCGTATTCATGTGACCTTCAATTTAACCCCTTAGTTCGAGATGGGTTACGCATGTATTCAGCTATTAAAAGGAAAAGAATGTCAACATTGAAAGTGAAACAAGGATGAACTATTTGGTGACTGATTCGATCCACAAAAAAATCTTTCTTATACCGGTAAAAACGATGATAAACATACATTTTAACCTACAATATGAAATCAAACAGACCTAGAAATATCCAATTGCATGTGGTCGCTATCTATTTATATTTATATGTATGTTTATATCTGGTTTTACCGTCGGCAGTCTTCGTAGGTCACCTAGATGGTTAATTAGATGACGTCTAGACAAAAATACACACGAAATGTTGATACATATTATCGAGACCATGCATTGTTAATTGTTTGTTTTAGACTGTTAGTAATTTAGATATAAGTTTTAGTGTGTTATAAATCAAATATGAGAATTTGAGTCAAATCGGTGAACATGAATTTGACAGCTAATGCCCCTTTAAAGATGTGACCTTACTTTTTACCGCCTTAATAATGACTGTTACAAAAGTAAAATTGGAAGTAAGAAAGACAAATCCGAAATAAAAATAAAAAAATATCACCTGTTTGCTGAAATACAGAAGTAAACAAAAATGTTAAAGGTAAAAACGGTTTTATATAAGAAAATGTTTAAATCTTCAATTGAAATATATTCCTCGCTAAATTCCATCGATAAAACAAATGGCCAGTGACGCATGCGCATTACAGACCGGACTGATTCTTAACAATGAAAGGATGTAAAGATCCATGTTTAAGGTAGCACTACAGTCTGACTTTTCTGGCTCCAACCAACAGTCTTAAAAGATTAATTTCCCCAAAACTGCTCAATGGATTTTTTAAATCTTAAAATTATTTTTAGTATAATCAATTGAAAAATATAGCTCATTAACTGCCAAAAAAATGCTCTCCCAACATTCAGGTCAAATGGTAGTAAAAAATTGGTTTCATCCCTTTAGTTGACCATACACAAGCTACAGAACAGTGTCTCATATTTTTGATGTATGCCTCCAATTAGAAGATATATTAATTTAACTGCTGGATGCCAAACCTCATTTCACACATCACCCGTTTGGAGACCTATAAATTCATTAAGAAACAAATTATGAAAAAACTGGGACATGGTTTTGTAGAAAATACTTTAATCAATCACATTTATCAAAGCCTAACCAAAAGGGGTACCCATCAAACATTCTATTTTCATTTTTTGATGGCAATTCTCTTGAAAAATTGTTTTAAAAAATCACATGAAAACTGAATATCCCACTTTGAACCTCTTTAAATGCAACATAAATATAAACATTCCCCTGGGAACACACCAGGAGTGTTCTGACACCATTATTTTATCAATAGAACCACACAGTTTGTGTCTTTTATTCACTTAAACTGTGTAAATTTTGCATGATTTGTGCACTGTCCATTCTTAAACAACACTAATTTAGCATTTGGCGGGAGTTTGACGTCACAGATTTGACCAACATCTGTAATGTAGTAATTAAATATGGTCAAAGCTATCCCGTCCAGAAAGTTTAAGATAGGAGACTTTGAAGAGTGATCAGCTGCATATAATCAATATTTAACATAATTCTCACTATAATGAAATAATGATTATCATTCATATTTAAAAAGAAATATATTGTACGTACTGAAGTTAAAAAAAAGCACTATTATCCAGGTGTTTTTTTCTAGAATAAGGCTTGGTGTGAAAGTCACTGTTGCTGGTTTCATATTCAAATACAAATTCTGCTTGCCTTAGAAAGAACATTTGTCAGAGGCTTTCAAAAGCTACTCTTACACAATTATATTTATCTATATATATATATGCCTTCACTTTAAATATTTTTCCATACATATTTTTTCTCTTTTATATTTTCTTTGTTTACCTCCATAGTTATATAAATTAAGTTTGATTGCAACATAATAAGATACAACCACATTATTTTTATTGTGGTCAGAGATTAAAAGCTGGACACTTGGTATCAACAGATGATTGAAAGATAAGCTCCTCCCATAAGCTCTTACATATAGAGTATTTACCATATGCTTTTATTTACAGTTTTTAATTATTAATTTACACCCTGCTGTGACATCATAATGACTCTGGGATTTTAACAAAATGTTCAGATTGATAAATACTTTAAAATAATGTGATAAAAAATATTTCACTAAAAGATCATTGTTAGACTGTAGTGCTACCTTAAATAGAAACAGATAATTTATCAACCAATCAAGATGTCCCTTGATAGGCAGACTAATTAAAATTATATAATTCATAACTAAATAAACAAAATAAACAATAAACCAATAAGACAGCAATGGTTCATTAGAATAATAATTGTATTGATTGACATTATTAGTGGCATAACACAGAATTGGTCAACAAGGGGTCGCTTAATAAAGAGGGGGTTGCGAAGCCTCAACAGTTCCCCTGTTCTGTTTTATTTTCTTTGGAATTGTTTAAATTGAACTTAATATAACAATTGTAGCCTTTTTATATAATTTGAAGGCCTGTTACGAATGATTCCGACATTAGAAAAAGGCGTGTTATACACCATTTTGTAGATAATTTAGTGTAGATTTACGACATAACACGTTTCAATGGGATAGACAACCGCAGAATCGAAATATAACGGAAGTTCGCGACCGGATGACATTTGCAAATGTGTGAGTTAGGTACCTTGTGTTATATTAAACAGGGGCGGATCAAGCCATCTTTAAAAGGGGGTTCCAACCATACTCGTATGTCCCCATTCAAAAGCATTGATCGTCAAAAAAGGGGGTTCCAACCCCCGGACCCCCCCCCCCCCCCCCCCTGGATCAGCCCCTGTTAAAGTATATAGTTATTTTTTTTCAGAGACAAGTGCCTGTGATAGACACCTGATACAAAGGCTACAATCGTTATATTATTATTGTCAATACCCTAGATATAGAACAGAAACTCATTTGATTGGCTGATACAGCTATGTCACAAAGTATTGATGTTTTTAGATTTCTATTTTTAGTCTACAGTTGAATGTTACACATTACTTTTTCTGAACGAATCAAATTGGTTAGAATATACAAAATAATAATATATGTGAATGTTAATAAAATGATATTTGATATACACAAGCAATTATAATGCAACCTAACGACATATATGAACAAGTTTGACGGAAATATTTTTTCGACAACGGTCAACCCCACAGACGGACAAGGTGAATGCAATATATCCCCACTCTAAGGTATAATAAAAGCATATTTACATAATAATTTACATTTATCTATGTTTGACAGTCTTTTCGAAAATAAATTATTCATTAAATAATGTAATAAAAGCATGAAAAGCAAGGATATTTTTTATTTTGTATCGACAGAAAAGTATGTGTCTGCTTCAGCAACTGCACTGTTTTAATTTGCTTGGCTCTGTTATTCCTATTGAGTTTAGATAATGATTAAATTGTATTTTAGTTGTTTTTTCTTAAATTAAGTCAAGACATTATTGTACACATGACAAGTTAATTCACACGGGTTTACTCTACCAGGTCACATATATTACCCCTCTAATCTTTTTATAGTTAAAATTTAAAAAACAGGAAAAGGGAAATCCTCTTTTCATCATGTCTTCTATTGAAAGTTCTACAATATTAGGATAGTTTGGAGTGCAATTCACAGAACTTGCACTTTTTGTTGAATCTGATGAGTTACTATGAATAGTTTGAGTTTCTTTAGGAGTACTGTCACGAGACATTGACTCTATAATGGGAGAGTTAAACAGATAAGGTGCTGCTTCTGATGCATTCATTTCGTTGGAATGTTTTCTCCAAAAATGAGAATACATTTATTGACACAACATGTTTTACTGTTCAAAGTAAAATACGAAAAAGTCGGGATAAAATCATCAATACGCCTTCCTCTCATCTATATTATCTATCTTAAAAAAAAATTCAGCCTTTTGTTTTTGTATGCAAGTACGTTGGAGTAACAATGGTAGCTACACTACTGAATTATGAGTCTTGAAAATAGGATAGAAAGCAACACCCAAAAACAAATATTATGCATGTAGGCCTCAATTGTACAATTATCTGCTGTTTTTAGGATAAAATTGCCTAGACCTTTGAAGTATGTCCAGTACACGATGTTTTACCGATATTGTCAACATCGCGATGTCTACTGTATAGTGTCATTGTATTGTATCTATACCTTGTGTTTACATTGTTTACATAATAGACATTACGATGTTGACAATAGCGATTCAACATCGTGTTTATATTGTATACCGAATCTATACCTTTCTGTTTACATCGTTTACATCGTAGACATCGCGATGTTGATAATATCGTGTCAACATTGTGTTAATACTTATTACCGAGTCTTTACCTTTGTGTTTACATCGCGATGTTAACAATAGCTAACCAACATCGTGATTATAATATATACCGAGTCTTTAACTTTGTGTTTACATCTTTCACATCGTCAACATCGTGTTTATATAGGATTACACGCCTTTTTAAACGAATTTATTGGTGTATAAACTCGACCAAGTCACTCACAAACAAATAAAAGTCCGAAGGAGGACTTTTATGATATGTTTGTGAGTGACTTGGTCCAGTTTATACACCAATAAATTCCTTTAAAAAGGCGTGTAATCCTTACAATTCTTTAAAATTAGAGATAAGGAATTTATTTTTCCACACTCGTAACCTCTATCACACGTAAATTGTATATTTGTGTCATTGAATTGGCTTGGCGCATGAATATATTTGTTGGTTAACGCAAAAAATATGTTCTCCATGAAATTTGCTATCTGATAAAAAATAATAAATAATAAATTCTTTATTTAAAGAGGGTAACTCAATTAGAAGTAGTCTAATTTTCATTGAGGCCCTCAAACAAAATACATGTATACAGTTAACATTCATACATTCGATTCATACATTAAAATACAATATATATTACTAGTATATACACAATTCAATCATTCAAACATACAAATGGCAATAAATGGCAATATTTGGTAAAGTTTTGATTAAATTTTCTTATTCTTACAATAAAAGAAAGAAAACAAATTATTCGACTTGCATAGAATTTTCAAGAAAATGATGTTTCTTAAATAATTCCACATTTCGACAATTTTTTATTTTGAGTGGTAAATTATTCCATACCTTTGTTGCAGAATAATGAAAAGATTTTTTATAAAAATTTGTGTTTGGTCTTGGAACAAATAGATCATTATTAGAGACAGATCGTAAGTTGTGGTGTTGCACATCATTAATATTTAGCATTGTTAAGTAATCAGGTGTTAGTCCATTTACAATTTTATACATTAGAATTGATTGTTGGTATTTTATTCGTTTTGTAAAAGATATCCATTTTAAAGATGAAAACATGAAATTTGATGGAACAGAAATATCGCATTCAAGTACAATTCTTGCTACTCTTTTTTGAAGTTTTATGATTCTATCTGAATCTTTTTGTAATAAAATTCCCCAAACTGAACTACAATAGTCTATATATGGTAGAATATATGCATTATAAAATAGTTGTCTTGTGTGTATAGGCAAATATACTTTAATTTTAAACAAAAGTGATATTTTAGATGAGATAATCTTGCATATACGATCAACATGATCCTCCCAGCTTAAATTTTCATCAATGTCAATTCCAAGTAATTTGAAAGAATGGACATTTTCAATACATGTTTCATTGACGGTAATACATAATTCTGATAGTTATGTAAGTTTTTGTTTTGAACCCAATTTCATACACTTTGTTTTTTGTGCATTAATTTTCATACTGTTATTGTTACATCAAGATTGTATAGCATTTAAATCATTTTGCAATATGCTGTTTATTTTTTCAATGTTTTTATTATGAAAATGCAATGTTGAATCATCAGCATATAAATCCATATCGGATTGTTTAACATGAAGTGGTAAATCATTTATATAAATTAAAAATAACAGAGGACCTAAAATAGAACCTTGAGGCACTCCATATTTTACAAACGATTTATCAGATTTAATGTTAGCGTATTGAACTTCTTGTTGTCTCTCAGACAAATATGATTTTATCCAATCTATCGAATGTTCTCCGATATGATAAAATTTTAACTTTTCTAAAAATATGGCATGGTTAATAAGGTCAAAAGCCTTACTGAAATCTAAAAACACAGTACCAACTATTTCTCCATTGTCTAAATATTTTAACCATTCATCAATTAGTTTAGTCAGCGCTGTTTGACATGAATGACCTTGCCTGAAACCTGACTGAGCGATATGTAACAATTTTTTATTATTTAAGAATGCATTTAACTGTTTACATACATGTCTCTCAAAAACTTTAGATATGGTATTTAAAATAGAAATTGGACGATAATTGGAGGGAATATCTGTTGGTCCTCCTTTATGTATGGCAGTTACTCTTGCAAGTTTAAATTTTTGCGGAAAACGATTCGACGTTATACTTTTGTTTATTAGAAAAGTTAGTGATGGCGATATTATCTCTGCACTTAGCTTTAAAAGTTTTGGACCAATTCCATCTTAACCTGCGGATTTATTGATATAAAGGTGTTTTAGTTGTGAACACACCTCTCCAACAGAAATGAGTTTTAATTTAAAAATTTCAGTTTCCTTTAATTTTGTACTAGTAAAAGTTTATCGCCGCCATCTTGTTTATCAACGTCAAGAACAACTACCGGAAGTCCTCTCGACCAATCATATCAACGTATTCCCTAATATGCAAATCATATAAGAATTATTAATGTATATCGAGTCTTTACCTTTCTGTTTACATCGTTTACGTCGTAGACATCGCGATGTTGACAATATCGTGTCAACTTCATGTTTATATTGTATACCGGGTCTTTTCCTTTGTTTTTATATTGTTCACATTGTCAACATTGCGATGATGACAATATCGTGTCAACATCGTGTTTATATTGTTCACCGAGTCAATACACACACTTTGTGTTAACATCGTTCCCATCGTCTTGTAAGAAATAGAAAACAATCCAAGTGTTAGTCCCCTAGCTAAGCTTATGTTAATGACAATACCTTCAATAATCATGAATTGAATGGTTTGAATGAATAATTATTTCGTTTATTTTGTAATACTTATGAATTTGATTGTGTTCATTTGCTATTTATCTGTAAAAAAAATTGTACATAAGAAACTAAAAAAAAAAAAAATGAAATTCGTTTAATTAAAATATATTCATGAAAAAGTTTACTGCCAAAAATAATAAATTTTTGTTTACACTTTTAAAAATTTTATAAAATTGTTTGATAAGCAATAATTGAAAAAATTAACGAGGAAAGTCGCCTTTAATTGGCAATACCTCCTATAATTAGTCATAAATGTAAACGATGTAAACACGATATCGTTAATACATTGTAAATATCACGAAGTTAACGATGTAAACGATGTCAACACCATTTAAGAGTTCATACAATATAAATGGTGTTGACACGATATCGTGAACACTGCAATGTAAACGATGTAAACACGATTTTGATAATATATTGTAAATGTCGCGATGTTAAGGATGTCAACAATGTAAACAGTATATAAGAGTTGTTACAATGTAAACGATGTTGACACGATATCGTGTAAATAGATATAGGAAGATGTGGTACATGTATGAGTGCCAATGAGACAACTCTCCATCCAAGTTACAATTTATAAAAGTAAACCATTAAAGGTCAAGGTACGGCCTTCAACACGGAGCATTGGCTCACACCGAACAGCAAGCTATAAAGGGCCCCAAAAAATTACTAGTGTAAAGCCATTCAAACGGAAAAACCAACGGTCTAATCTATATAAAAACGAGAAACGAGAAACACGTATGAACTACATAAACAGACGACAACTACTGTAAACATTGTTAATATCGCAATGTAAACACAACATTTTGAACTGGACATGTATGATACCTATGCCTAGATGTAGTCCACTTGTCAACACCAGCCTCGTTTATACATGTATATATATTTATCCACGGGAAAATATTTTGCTCCTATAAATATTGATGTCGGTTGCACTTCTGTAAATATAGACAATGCAATTTCCCATATGACTCCTTTTACGGCTAAAACTGCGCCACATTTACTATGAAGTTTTGTAAAAAATCATATCCTGAAATGGAAAGTTTATATGCACTTCTATTTTTTGCAAGGTCAAAACATAGGGTTATGCTGCAAATGTTCAACATGTATATGCCTTAAGCTTCTAAGAGTTAAAACTTATACTAAAATTTTGTACTACCCCTCCCTTAACTTTGAGGCTTCCTGATAATCCAATTTGTCCGCTATCCAACAGTATCCATACTGATAAAATTCCCAAGTTGTGTCTCTATGATATTAACCATGGAGATCATATCTGGGATCCAGTAGGTAAACAAAACAAAATATCAATGAATATTAAACATCTCCCAAAAAGAGGCGTGGTTTGTGAATCAGCTGTATTTACAAAGTGCAACCTACGGTAACATTTATTAAAATAGAAAAATTTGTAAAAACACTCTTAATCACAACAATATTTATTTATCAGAATCATAGCCTAAATGAAATCACTGCATATACTCTAATTTTGTTTTATAGTACATTTAAAACGCCCACCTCAGTTTCAATTTTTAAATAATTTGAAAACAAGGCTAATTATTGTCAGCCTGCCCTACGTGCATGTTTTGTGATATGAAATGCCTAGAATCTGTATAATACTACTCAGATAACCAATTGAAACCATTTCAGAATACTATAAATGTAAATTTTAATAATTATTCATTCTAGCACTCAAGATTATATAAAGTATCCAATCCTGCCACTGTCTCCAGTCCAGATCTTAATGTATGCCCATTTATCTTTAAAAGTAAACAATTTCTGCCTAAATCGGTTAGTTAAAAAATCTTGTCACAATGTTATCAACTCTAATCATAATATATTTAACATAATTTGGCTAATAAATGAGCTAGAAGGGTTTAAACAAAGCCATTTTTGCAACAGCTGTATTTATGAAGTTACCAGTTTGATATATAAATTCATATAAAGTTTTATAGAACTGACTGTTAAATCTGTGCATAACTTCAAAGCAAGTTTATTGATTTCTATGCAAAAGAAATTTATAATAATAAAATCACTCCCTATAAAGGTTAAATTATCTGTTTTATGACCCTTGGGTTAAGGATTTTTCTCTACTTTTTGCCCCTGGGACCTCAAATTTGTTTAAGAAATCTGCTATTTCTGTGCAAATGGAAAGTTACTTATATTTTTAGGAGAGAAGACATTATGTAAAGGTTTAGAGAGACATTTTCATATATCTAGCTTGAATTAATTGATGCTACGCTCACAAGAAAGCACACTCAGGCGTTACTGCTTACTTATGAGTTTTCGACAGGACAAAACACCCTACAACAATTTTCTTCAAACATCAATTCATTTCAATGACTGCGAAGAGTAAATATAAGCACTTCTTAACAATCTAAAGTATAAATATGCATATTTCATGAAATTATTTTTCATACGGGGCTTTAAGTAAACTGTGCATAATTTTTACTGATGATTTATGCAGGGCCCAGATTTTACTCAATCTTAATGAAATATGGATTAAACTTTATATTTGGATTAATTTCATTAAATATCTGAAGATAAACATGATTTGGTAAAATTCTACATGTTCTCTTTTTTCACCCAATATAGGTTGCACTTCTGTAAATATATACAATGCAATTTCCCATAGGAACTCCTTTTACGGCTAAAACTGTGCCATTTTTACTATGAAGCTTCGTAAAAAATCATATTCTGGAATGGAGAGTTCACATGCACTACTACTTTTGCAAGGTTAAAACAGGGTTGTGCGACATATTTTCAACATTTAAATGCCTTGATTTTCTTAGATTTAAACTTATACTGAAATTCTATACTAGCCCTCCTTTATTTTGAGTCTTCCTGATAAATCATTTGTCCGCTATCCAACAGTATTCATACTGGTAATCATCTTCCTGATAATTCAATTTGTCCGCTATCCAACAGTATTCATACTGGTAAAATTCCCAAGTTGTGTCTCTATGATATGAAACATGGAGATCATTTCTGGGAACCAGTAGGTAAACAAAACAAAATATCTATGAACAGCTGTATTTACAAAGTGCAACCTGTAGGTGCCAAAAACTTGCATACATGATACAGCTATACAGCAGTGTATAATATTTTCAGAATATAAATTCATAAACAAGATACAACTTTTTAGCACAATTTCACACTGATATAAATACATGTACTAATATATAAATATATTGAATATTCTGTTGGGATGGTAAATACACTGAAAACATTTTTTAGTTGTAGTGTTTGTTCACCTGTTTTCTATGATAAGGTTGAAGTTTGTTCTTTAATATTTCAAGAGACGGGCACTCAACATATATTTATTTATTTATTTATATTTATTTTTGCATGTAGCAATAAATACTTGCTATGTACTGACTATTTTTACCATAACTTTGTATAAGTTTTATATACATATGCATATTATTTACATATAATATAATTAATTGACATGCCTTTTTTAGGACCTTGTGGTATTGCATGTTTGTTAGCAGTGTTCATGAAGGGCCAGTAAAACAAAGTATATCACTGGATTGAGCTCTCTAGCTAAGTGTATTATAAAAGTGCTTTGCATTGGGCTCATTAAAAAACATGTGTAACACAACAGAAGTGTACTTTCTAGCTCAACTAGCCCCATGCGTCATGCCAGGTATTGTCATCACTTAGAACTATACGAAATCTTCTAAGAAACAATTTCGAACATTTAAACAATTTTTAAATCTTTCACTAATGATACTGGGATGATTCTTTACTAATTTACAGTTCAAAGTAAGAAATGACCACCACAATGGCACATACATAGAACCATACGAGAAGAGCATACATAAAGGTTCTCAGAAATCATCTTGCATATTAAATCACAGCATGCAGAGATGCACCTAATGTGTTCCTCTACTAATTTTGAGTTTTTGTTTTTATCCAAAAGCAAAGTTGTTGAACTTCTTTTAATAATCATTTGGTAACCTATAGATTCCTTACATCCCATATCCTCCATGACAGTCTTGAACATTAAAACCATATTGAAAAAAAATCACTGCTAATTTTTAGTGTTTGGTACTGATCTGGTTTTCAGGCTGTTAAAACATAGAACCATATGGAAAAAAAACATAGAAAACTTTTTTTTGTCAGAAAACACTGTCAAATATCCAAACATACTATCCACAATGATCTGTGTCCACATTTGTTGGCGTATGAATAATTATTATCAACACATTACCAGTATAGTATTGAAGGAATGAATAATTTGACGAAGAAGATTTTTGTATGTGTTATAATATCAAAATTTTGTTTCCCAATTTTTATTTATATAACATATATATATAGCTATCAATGTTAAATATGACATTTGTTGTTGGCCTTCACATCTCCTACTGCATATTCTTTCTATAAACAATTGAATATAGAATAACCATACATTGTCTCGAAATATAAATTTTATTTGTGCAAGGCTTAGAAACAGGTAGAAAGCGAGGATCTGCCGAGCATTTCTATCCTGTTTTGAACCGAATACAAATAAAATTTATATTTCGAGACAATTTATGGTTATTTTTTATATACTGCAACTCCTACAACTGTTCCAAATGAAATATTTAGGGTAAAAACCATCATTTTGGAATTTGGACCAAACGACGTAAAAATTCCGCGAACCTGTACTTTTAATGACGTCATAAATAAAACTCTACGGAAACGCATTGTCAACGTCATAAACAAGGCGATATACGGTCAGTCACAAATGATTATACGGTCAAAGCAATTTGACTGCGCAAATAGCACAGCTGCAGTATATCATCTTTTAATTTGTTACCTTTATGATGTGAATACACAGATTCATTAGCCAAATAATAGAATATGTATTGATGTCAAAGGCCAAGGTTATAGGATTAAACGCCTTTTTAAAGGAAGGACTTTTATTTGTTTGTGAGTGAATTGGTCAAGTTTATACACCAATAAATTCCTTTAAAAAGGCGTCTAATCCTTATAATTCTTTAAAATTGGAGATAAGGAATTTATTTTTCCACACTTGTAACCTCTATCACACGTAAATTGTATATTTGTGCATTGAATAGGCCTGGCGCATGAATATATTTGTTGGTTAACGCAAACTTTGAAAGTATGTACTCCATGAAATTTGCAATCCGATAAAAAATAAACTACAAAAACTCTTATCATCATTCAAACGAATGTTTTGTGTTTATTATTTAATTTAACGATTAAAGCGAAGTGAAAATAAATTTTGTTAACGTCGATCCGGATTGTGTCATTATCGCCGCCATCTTGTTTACATTGGTTACGAAAAGAATTTCGGTCAACGTCGTCTATCGAAAAATAAACAACGTCAAGAACAACTACCGGAAGTTCTCTCAACCAATCATATCAACGTATTCCCTAATATGCAAATCATATAAGAATTATTTATATTTATTTTTTGGATTGGCATTTTAAATACTTTATACCTTACCCACTGTAATCATGGAAACAACCAAAACGTTTCAATTTTAAGAATTCACCACATGATGGCGAGTTAATAACATACCAGATTTCAAGTTAATTAACCTGTAATTTAATTGGCAAGAATCATCGCAGTTGAAACGTATGGAGTCTGGTTGTTGTTATGTTCCTTTCAATACATTACTTCCATGGTTCAACATTGCTCCTAGCAATATATCATACTGTGCACCTTACAACTGCAAAATGATGCATCGCAAGGGAACCATTCCTTAATATTTGTGCAATTATTCTTTTGGAATACAATATGTAATATAATATATTATTATATATAAAATAAAATATAATATAACATAACAAAATATAAATTAATATAACATAACATAATACAACAACAAATACTGGTGGTTGAATCACCAGAACAAATTTTTAAAATGTCATGTTGAAGAAATTTTTCCAACTTTTATATGTTCCTTGTGTAACTAAATTAATTTTAATATTCATGTCGTCATCAACCATCTGAAAGTTTCTTCAGATACAATATCAATCAACAAGATTTTCAAGCTTGATAAAAAGACATTCGATTTATTTCTTTTTCACTACTGTGTATTAACTGTGACTATCTTTCAATTTGCCATATATACGTGTAACATATTTTTATGTCAGAAAAATACAAGGTAAATGTGTATATTAGCTGGAGTCTGGAATAACATTAAACTGACCGAGAAATACATTGTAGCTTAAAATAAGCTGGCAAGCGAACGTTTAGAGTGATACTTGTAAAAAGTCTATGCATTTATCATATATGTAGCTCGATAAGGGAAGGAGGCGAGCCCCCCCTGCCCATCCTATATCAGCCTCTGATTGCTTATCAAAGACTTCCAAATAATTTGTTAAATACGAAATAATTAACATTACTTTTAAATGAGCTTTTTTAGAAAATATGTTGATGAGTTTCTTAACAGTTGTAAGAAGACTAGATGACTAATTAAAAGAACAGAAGCATCTGTAGTGGAACATTTAGCTGGATGCAAATATTTGCAAGGTTTCTGGAGTAATATTGAATCTAATAATGTCAAACGCAGCTTTCAGTTCAGCTGTTGTTGAAACATATTCTTCTACAATCTTTTCTTCATTTGAAAAAGTATGTATGAAAGAACAAGAATATGTTATCTCAGTTTTGAGTGTCTCTGAATTAGAAGATCAGTTACGTCAAACAACAACAGCATATGGTAATAAATTGGGTCAATGTAAAATCTATAAAATTTGACACAAAATGAACTTTGATATGTGTTAAAAAATTCAGCTATAAAAGGAAAACTATTCAAGAAGTAACCTATCTCGCATAGGGTTAATTAATATTGTTCTGATGAAGCAAAATTGTTGCTTTGTATTTAATATAAAAAAAATATTTGGAGAAAATAGAAAATATCTTGTTAAAATATTGTAGTTCTTTGAAATTTCGATAAGAACTGACAAATTCAATAATCAATTCGAGGAAGTATTCAATGAATTGGTTTTCTTGGACTCTTTATATTTATCTATGTTAGTTGCTTTACATTACCTTTAAATTCATACACTTTTAAACAACCCAAAGGTGGCAAAATGTGTTTAAGTTCCTTATGGCTTGGTGACAGTTCTCATCAATTCTCCCACGCACAAAAAGAAAAATAATTAAAAAGAATATCTTATTAAAATGACAAGAACTCCTCAATAAGAAACTATGTGAACTTCTACTTTTACAATTTGAATATAAAAAAAACTGAATGCAAGTGTTTATAATCATAATATTCATATTTTCATTGGCACTCTTGGTATTAAACAATGTCCATTATATGTCATTAAGTAAGGATTGTTATAGACTTTAACAATATTGATTTCTTGAATGCACCTGAACGTCTTCATCTTCAGAAGTGTTGTCAATATTCATCAGGCTGAAATAATTAGAAAAAAATGGAATTATGTTTTAAGTATATAAGAGTAAATCAAGACTGCATTCAAACATAATAGCTCAGAATTCAAGTGAAAGGTGTACCTTTAATGACTATAGTATCTCAATGAGAAATTTTCGTTGAAGAAATGAATGAATTGGGTGCACTTGATCTTTTTTCTTAAATTAATAACAAATGATTCACAAAGTGTGTTTCTAATTTGCCGTAACTTTATATAACATGGGTTAAACTAATGGTAAAATGCTTATAAAACTGCATAGCAAATACCATTGACTTATTATAAATGGCTCCCGTTAAAACACAAAGGAGTTGGTCACTCACGCGTAATTTTGGCCCTAAAAATCTATAAAAAAAATTAAACACGATAATTTTGTGAAAAGTCTATGAAAACATTCAAAAATATCCGAGTTGTTCATTTAAAAACCTAATGATGTATTTCTGACGTCATAAATGTAGGTGAATTTATGCAAAACCTCATTTTGTGCAAAGTTGATAACAGTTTTCTGAAAAGTTAAAGGTGGTGCCATCCTTCGCCCACACACATTTTTAATAGAATATTCATTATATACCATATTCTTTACTTTTCAACCAAAATTTCAATGGGCGCGGTGTGGCGCCAAATATGAAATCATGAAAACAGGTCGATAAAGTTGACAAATATCTAGAAAAATGGAGTGAAATGAAATGAAACATTGCTTCTTATACTTTCAAAGATAATACATTTAGCAATACATGTACAAAAGATTTACTCAAACAATTGATCGAAGTTTCGAAAAAACAGCCTATTGGGGTTACTGGATATACTCCTTTAACAAATAAACTAAACAAAACATTCAAAGTCAATAGACCCATAATCTCAATAAAAATAAGATGTGCCTTAAATAAAAAAAAAAAAAAAAATCATAATTTCTATATTTAGCCTTGGGTAGCAATTTTGGTTGGCAGGCGTGATAATCGGACACATTTTTTTAAAACCTAGATACCCCAAAAAAAGGAAGACTGTGGTAAAGTTTCAAGTTTCAATTGGCCAATTCCTTTCAGAGAAGAAGATTTTTGTAAAAGTTAAGGGACAATGGAGGACGACAGACACCAAGTGATGGGAAAAGTTCACATGATCCTTTGGGCCAGGTGACCTAACAACGAAATGTCAATTTATTTTAAACCAACAAGAGGAGTTCATTTGCCAGGAATTTTGATACAATAATCAAGGACATCAATTTATGTGAATTTATAAAGAAAGATCTTGAAAAAATGATTTTTCAATTATCAAAGAATTTTTACATGTATTACACTCATTTGAAAATTTCTTAAAATTTGTATCAATAAGAAGAAAAAAAAATATTCTCTGTACTCAGCTGTCGTACTATCCACAGTCATTATAAAAAATGTTAAATAAGTGTTTTATTTTTTCATTTTCACATTTTTTTAGGAAAATTCGTATCTGTTTTAGCTTTAATATCTAATAAATGCTACTTAAATAAGATTCAGATTAAAATTTAATTCGAAACATAATGAAAACTTGGTCTTCAAATTCCAATATTTTCTGTCATTTTATAAACAATAATTCAGAGCAATTTCAATTGATAAATTAGTACCATTCTTCACCTGGAATATATGCAGTTCATGTGAAATTGGAAAGCACCAATTTAAAGTCTATTCTTGATAAAATAATTGAAAATATTAGAACTCTAGTCTTTTTCACCAGTTTAAATCACTATTACAATAATTAAAAATATTTACTTCATATCACAACACAAAAACATACATATCTAAAGGACGTCAAAATGCATTCAAACAAGACTAAAGTTATTTTTTACTTTAATGTCTATTAAAGCATATTTAAAAGAAGATAACATTAAGAAAAACAAATTCATAAGGGCATGCTATATTGTTCCCCTATACACAGGCTACAATCCCACAACATGGGGGAAATAAAAAAAAAAGGACACAGTCAACAAACACTAACTAGAAAAAAAAAAACGTTGAGCAAGACAAAAAACTGTTGACACAGATAAAGTCTTGCCTGTCGGCATAAATTCAGAAAAAAACAATCTGATGGACAGCAACATTGCTAATTAATGCAAAGTCGCTGGACGAACTAGTGTGTAGGGCCTCGATTTGGTTGACAAACTGAGACGTACAGACAGTAATGCAACTTTATAGAAAATATCATTGATCAACGCAAGTAGTTCATATCAAACTAACTTAAGCAGAAAACTTATCATTTAAAATTGCTAATCAATTCAAAGTCACTGAACCATGGCCTAGGGGGCAGGGCCACAAAATAGTCGTCAAACTGATAAGTACTGACAGCAATGCAACTTCACACAAAATATCATTGATCTATCACCAGTAGTTCCTATCAATCTAACTTAAGCAGAAAACTTAACAATTAAAATTGCTAATTAATTTAAAGTCACTGGACCATGGCCTAGGGGGCAGGGCCTAGAAATGGTTGACACACTGAAATGTACTGATAGTAATGCAACTTTATACAAAATATCATTGATCTGTCACAAGTAGTTCTTATCAAACTGACTTAAGCAGAAAACTTAACATTGAAAATTGCTAATTAATTTAAAGCCACTGGACCATGGCCTAAAGGGCAGGGCCTAGAAATGGTCGACAAACTGTTATGTACTGATAGTAATGCAACTTCATACAAAAAGTCATTGATTTATCACAACCTATCAAACTTACTCAAGAAGAAAACTTAACATTGAAATTGCTTATTAATTCAAAGTCACTAGACCATGTCCTAGGGGCCAGGACCTCAAAACAGTCGTCAAACTGATATGAACTGATAGTAAAGCACCTTTATACAAAGTATAATTGATCTATCACAAGTAGATCCTATCAAACTAACTTAAGCAGAAAACTTAACATTGAAAATTGCTTATTAATTCAAAGTCACTGGACCATGACTTAGGGGACAGGGCTTCAAAATACTCGTCAAACTGATATGTACTGATAGTAATGCAACTTCATATTAAATATCAATGATGTATCACAAGTAGTTCCTATCAAACTAACTTAAGCAGAAAACTTAACATTGAACATTGCTATTTAATTCAAAGTTGCTGGACCATGACCTAGGGGGCAGGGCCTCGAAATAGTCGTCTAACTGATATGTATTGATAGTAATGTATTAAGTATCAGTGATCTATCACAAGTAGTTCCTATTAAAATTAATTAAGCAGAAAACTTAACAATTGTTGACGCCACCACCGCCGCAGCCGTCGCCGTCGCCGGAAAAGCAATCCCTATGTCTCGCTTTCCGCGACTTTCGTCGCAGGCGGGACAAAAATGTGTAAAAAACCTCAATTTGTTATTTTACATAATGTGTCATTAAATATTCTTTTATAGTACTCATTAATATTTTCCTACGGCTATTTAAAACTCAATTTTGATCTTCGCTATTATCTCTTTGGTTAATTGTTAACAACAACGTTTTCTTCAACATGAATATTTTCTATATAATTTTCATGACTACCTTGTTAAAAGAGAGGCGAAAGATGTCAAAGGGACATTTAAACATAAGTCGAAAATAAACCGACAACGTTATGGCAAAAAAGAAAAGACCAAAAGACAAACAACAGTATACAAAACACAACATAGAAAACTAAAGACTGAGCAACACGAACCCTATTATTAAGGGGGTAGGCCATGGTAACCCCAAAATATTGAATATGACCAGTTTTGGGGTACCTTACAAAACGGTCGAAACCACTATAAGGCATATATTACTGTGTGTTTTTGAGCAAGTTCTCACTAGGAATACACATGACTGTTAAAACGTGTACTAGAAACAAATGTTAAAGTACATATGAAATGTCATGGTAGTATTTGTAGCCTGAATGTAAATAAATGGTTTAAATTATTGAAAAAGTCGAAAATTTTGGCCAGCTCAGATATCACATTTATTTTCAAACTTTGCCAGAAAATAAAAGTATCTTTTAATTCCTACAAAAATGCTGAAAATTTTCTGTTTATAAACCTTGAAAATCACAAACTTTTATTGAATTTGACTGTTTGAAATTTACAAAATCTTCTATCAATTTGGCTAACACCCATAAGAAAAATAAAAAAAATTTAGATTTTTTTCTCTACAAAACCTTCTACAGTCTCTCTTTGCATTATTTTTGTGTGTTTAGGTGAAAATTGTATGATCCAAATAATAACTGTTGCCAAGTTTATAAGGAAAAACAGTAATATTCAGTATGGGACGATTACACATTGGACGAATTGACATATCAACATTATAATATGTACTGTTGTTTTCCCCACCCCAAGTCTGCACATGCCCCTGTCAGCAGACGCTAAATTCAATGTTTTGACAGTCTGTCACTATCTAAGTACTATCTTTGTGCATCTGTTAACATTAGCTTGTACTAGGATGGATGTTCATATTTGTATTTGAAAACCAAAGACATACAGTTAAGTACAGCCAATCAACAAATAGCTCAGAACTAAAACCTTATAACTTCATTATTCAATCAATTTTTTTCCATTTCGATTTTTCCTAAACCTTCCAAGATTTTATCTAAATGATGTCAAGAGTCATTCCAAAACTTTTCAGTACATAATTTTTCACAGCATTTTATGAATTGAATGCAAGTTAATTTTTTACCTTTTCAGCTTTTGATTTTCTAATCTTTAAAAAAAAATGTAATTCCTTAATTTAATGCTGGGTGGAGACAAACTTTAATTACTTGTCAAATTTTCTCAGATGCTCCTGCAGCATTCTCATAACCAATTGTAAACCAGTGGCGGATCCAGAACTTTTCATAAGGGGGGGGGGGGGGGGGGGGCGCTGACTGACCTAAAAGGGGGGGGGGGGGGGGGGCCCGCTCCAGTCATGCTTCAGTGATTCCCTATATAATCAACCAAATTTTTCCCACAAAAGGGGGGGCCCGGCCCCCGCCCCCCCCCCCCCTCCCCCGGGCCCCCCTGGATCCGCCTATGTAAACAACATAAATGAGTGATCACCAAATCAAATGGATATTTAACAAAAAAGTGTGTTAACATGTATTTTAAACAATCAAAAACTGAAAAAAACACCCAACAAGAGTGAAGAAGATTGGTTAAATCACTCTCTCGTACGACTTCATATAGGTTGCAATTTGTAAACATAGCTGGATTACAAATCAGCAATCCAATAAAAATCTCAAAAAGAAAAGGAAGGGACATTTAAATTTTTAGTATGAGACTAAATTTTTAATAGGAAATAAATAGGAGTCATCAAAAACTGCAGCATGCAGCCCTATATTTTTTTCCTTAGCACACAATTAGTATATAAAATCTTTTCATTTAAGTTTATGTTTTTAAAATAAAAAATGTGTGTTTTAAGGGTAACATTAGACAAACACGCAACAGAATAATCAGCTGCATCAAGAGCGCATGATACGCCTTTATTGTGCATATTGAAATTGTTGCAAGAACAAAATGGATATTGGGAAGGCATTTAATCTTATGCAAATGAAATAGTTCTGTAGAAAAACATGCCTGATGATACCCCTATAGTCGTATAACTATTGCGTCAAATATGACTGATAAAAGTCCTATAACTTTGGAATGTCAAAACCACAAAATTTTCAAAATCAAAAGCAAATCAACATTCACCAATCCTAACAACAGTGTTAAGTTTTTTAAGACCCAATTTTGTCAATATAACGGAACTATAAACAACTGTGATACAAGTGAGAGGTTTAGCTAGCTATAAAACCAGGTTTAATCCGCCATTTTCTTTGGAAAATGCCTGTACCACACCAGGAATATGGCAGTTGTTTTTCATTTGTTCCGTTGATTGCTAGCGTTTGATTTTGTCAGTTTTTATGGACTTCCCCTTTTTGAATTTGCCTTGGAGTTCGGTATTTTTGTTATACTTTTTTGTAGTAATTTGATCCCAGCATACTAGAGCTAGTGCATATTTTGAAAATGCCTTTTATTTATCTGGCATTCAAAGTCCTATGACTTTGGAATAACACTTTTTTTTAGATCCAACAGACTGCTATGTTCACCAATCCAATAATTATGCCAAGTTTCCACTAAATCAATCCAAGCAAACTCAAGTTATGGTACACTATGCGAGAAAATGTTTCCTTAATCTGACAATGAAAAGTCTTGTACTAGCAACACTTGAATGACAAACGGGAAAATTAAAAAAAAATCAAAAGGGGGCTTCCTTGAATCAATCCAGACAATAATGTAAAGTTTGGAGGAAATTAATCTAGGAAAACTGGAGTTAGTTCGCAATATGTGAAAAATTTCCTTAAATCTAACAGGCAAAGTCCCATAACTCTGGAACGACAAAACCAAAAATTTTAAAAATCGAAAGGGAGTTTTCTTTCATCAATCCTAATGTTGTGTTAAAATTATAAAAGAATTGGCTAAAGCACGGATTTAATAATCCTTGGTTAAAGGGAATTTGATTGATCAAACAAAGTGTGGGCAGACATTGGTATACAATAATACTCCACTAATGATGGGCATATAAAAATCTATTAGAAAATACCACGAAATAACGCAAGAAGTCAAAATCAACCTAAATCTATGTTTTAGCAGTCCCTTACAATATCCAAATTTTTTTTTATCGTGGTTCGTCAAAATATCCTTATCGTGATTCGTCAGAGTACTCAAAAAATTATCCGTTACCGTTATTTTTGGAAAGAATTTAACGTGATTCGTCAAAATCAGTCGATTTTTACTAGGATGACCTTGAGAGGTCATACGTAGTAATGTTATCGCCAAATTCTGAGTGTGCTTTTAAGCCAGCATTACTGCGTATACATACGTATAATTGCGCTGACATTATCAAGTGCAAATTTGTATTCTTTATCGCTTCATATATACATTAATATTATCAATGAAATTTCACGAAAATATTTGTTTAAGAACATTTATTTGTAATATTAACATGTTTTGTCGTGAGAAATATATATCAGTAAAAAAATCATTAAATTATGTGTACACTGGTTATTCTTGATTTGAAAATAGTCTAATTGGTTATATACCTATAATGCACGCGGATGAATGTCTTACTTGATGACGTGTTAGTTTCGGCAGTCAATTGTTACAGGCCATAATGCACGCCATTGGATTTCTCACTTGATGACGTGGCAGCTTCAGGCCGCGGTCAAAGGTTACAGACCATAATGCACGCACGCGATTGGATTTGTCTTACTTGATGACGTGTCAGTTTCGGCAGTCAATGGTTCCAGGCCATACTGCATGCGATTGGATTTCTCACTTGATGACGTGGCAGCTTCAGGCCGCGGTCAAAGGTTACATACCATAATGCATGCACGCGATTGGATTTCTCACTTGATGACGTATCAGCATTAGCAGCAATCAAAGGTTACAGGATTGGAAGGAATTGAGAGGAGATCGAATAAAATTATTTGCACAGAAAATTGCACAGTTACGCTTATTTGTTCATCTTCACCGCTTAGAAGATGGTACTGCATCAAAGAAAGCCATGGTACAGGTGACTGATGTAATTTCAAGTTACAAAAATCGACGGTAAGATCATCACCCGAATCATTTGGTATAAATTTAAAGGACGACACTTAATCGCCCAGAGATGGACAGGCTTTTGAAATGGCCGCTGATCCCTCGTTTTTGTGTCAAACTCGCAAGCTACATAAATTGATAAAAGCAACTTAGAAAGCTGTTTAAGTGAAAAATAAAACTGTTGCTCGTTTGTTGTCGGTATTGAAGATAAAAATAAAGTATTTTGTTCGAAGATAGATTTTGTACAAGTTGTTTTATTTGTGTTTTTATGGTGAGAAACTCGAGGGGAACAAAAACTCCTTTGCCAGGGGGACTCAAAAGGTCGTACAAAATAGCATTTTAGAGGCAGTGAACCTCAAAACATGTCCATAACGAGAATACCCTGGTGTTTAGAAATTGGTCATAGTTTCTCTGTCATGGAAGGACCTCCCACCCACCCCCCAAAAAAATAAGAAGAAAAAGGACATTCAAAAAGGGGCATGTACAGTTGGGACGATAAATGCCTTGTGTTTGGAAAAAGTATCTCGGCAAGTTAAAAATATCCTTTTAACACTTTATTTAAGGGTCTGTAGTTTGCCCATTGCAAGGCAAAATGTGTGCCCCTACCCAACATGCATGATATATGTAAACATTTTCCTGTGCCAGTTTATATCTTTGTAAAACAATTTTACATGCATATGCCTAACTATTAGATTTATTTGAAATTTGTTAACTGAATATTTATGAAATATTTGCAACTGGACATCTCAGTATATATATAAACTTATACTGAGATGTCCAGTTGCAAATATTTCATAAATATTCAGTTAACAAATATATATATATATATATTCTGTTTGGTATTAAATTAATAATTTTTAAGATCCATTTTGTTACATCTTGTGATGCGTTTATTTGGCAATCGCCTATGGCAGTCAGCAGGGTTTAAGAACATCAGTTGCTCGACCTGTTAGTCAAATGCGTTTTGTTAAAATAAACATTTTTTTTGTCTTTTGGAAAATGTTGTTTGTGCTGTATTTAGACCCCTCTACTAAGAAATTTGTTTTGCATGCACACATATAAAAATTGCGGTTTTTATCCAACGCAATCATAGGTTTGATCGTTGTTTTCAATTTAGACGTGTATATATATATATATATATGTCAAATGAATGATATTTATATTTATCTAAGTTGCTTGTCTATTAAAAAAAATTCGTAAGGGTTCCGCGGAACCCAGTGTCTCGCCTACTTTTGCTGTTAGTCGCAGGCTCAACAAAAATGGGGAAAAAAATATTAAAAATTTTCCTCTAGATACTATCTTTTGATTGTAAGAAGTTCTGTTCAAGTTTGGTAAAAATCCAAGAAGGTTTATGAATCTAATAAATATTTTAAAAACTTTAACTGCAGACTGCACGTAATGTTAACTGGAATAAAACTAAGTCCATTTATAAGTAATATACGGATAAACAGGATTTTTTTTTTTACAACATTTTCTTCAACATACTAGCTTTTGATCATAAACAAGCTTCTGTCCAAGTTTGGTACAAATCCAGGATAGTTTAAGAAAGTTATTAAAATTTTGAAAGCTTTAATCACAGAGTGAATGTAATTTTAACTGGTAGAAAAACTAAGTCCATTTAAAAGTAAAATACGGACAAACAAGATTTTTTTTTAACAAAATTTACTTATGAATACTATCTTATGATCACAAACAAGCTTCTGTCCAAGTGCGGTACAAATCCAGGATAGTTTTAGAAAGTTATTAAAATTTGAAAAACTTTAACCACAGAGTGAATGTTATGTTAACTGGCAGAAAAACTAAGTCCATATATGAGTGAAATACGGATAAACAGGATTTTTTTTTTTACAACATTTTCTTCTGGATACTATTTTATGATTATAAACAAACTTCTGTCCAAGTTTGGTACAAATCTAGGATAGTTTAAGAAAGTTATTAAAATTTTGAAAACTTTAATCACAGAGTGAATGTAATGTTAACTGGCAGAAAAACTAAGTCCATTCATAAGTAAAATACGGATAAACAGGATTTTTTTTTAAACAAAGTTTACTAATGAATACTATCTTATGATCACAAACAAGCTTCTGTCCAAGTGCGGTACAAATCCAGGATAGTTTTAGAAAGTTATTAAAATTTGAAAAACTTTAACCACAGAGTGAATGTTATGTTAACTGGCAGAAAAACTAAGTCCTTATATGAGTGAAATACGGATAAACAGGATTTTTTCTTTTACAACATTTTCTTCTGGATACTATTTTATGATTATAAACAAACTTCTGTCCAAGTTTGGTAGAAATCTAGGATAGTTTAAGAAAGTTATTAAAATTTGAAAAACTTTAACCACAGAGTGAATATTTGTGGACGCCGCCGACGACGACGATGACGACGACGACGCCGACGGAATGTAGGATCGCTATGTCTCGCTTTTGCGATAAAAGTCGCAGGCTCGACAAAAACCAATCGAACCAAGAGTTACTCTTTAAGTACGTAAATTCGATTCCTATAACTTTTTATGACTCAGTAAACATTTATGAAAATGTAGGTCAACACCTCTCATGGGGGAACTTCCCATGAAACGTGAAAGTTGGCAGGTCTGAAAAGTGTTACTGTAAAGTTATTATTTAACTTCCTTAGATCTAAAATTTGTTTGGATTAAAGAACTATTTAATGACCTCACACTTTATTAATATTATCTGAATTTTTGAAATCAATGTTTATTGTTGAATTGTCTTTCAGAAATGGTCTACCAATATTTGAAGTGCCAGGGCCCGGGTCTCATACTAGAAAATTAGATCGGTTCTCTTATTTCTTAGGCATTGCACTATTAATAAGGTCTGACATTCCACCTAGACTTGTACCTGAAAATGAGAGAAGAAAATACCAGAAACTATTTCCTGAGGTAATTTTGAATAAAACTATTAAAATGGGATATTATATTTGTTTACACATTTTGACAGAAATTTTCAAAATTTATGTACATGTACATTTTGGGCCTTAATTTATGGGAATTTTTTTTATTGAATTTTATATTGGGACTACAGCCAACGGCTCATTAGTTTAATCATTTGAAATTTCAATATTGTTACTATATATATAGAGTAAAAATTTCATAATAGATTTATTATATTTATAAACATAAATATGTAATCATGCTTTAAAAAATCGGAGTTTCAGTAACACTTATTACATGTAAATACAAAATTTTTCATATGTATAAATAAAAAGAGATGTGGGTATTTGTCAATGAGACAGCAACCCAATAACAAAATCTCCAACAGACATCCAGAGGGTAAAATGGTCTCAGATTACTTCAAAAATGGACAGGTGTTTTAATTATACAATATGGCAAGCTGTATAAAAGTTGTAAATAAATTTACTTGTGTCCACTATAAAATAAAGTCAGTGTGATCCTTAAAAGCACCTTCAATTTTAGTATGATTTGTAAGAATGAATACTTTTAAATATTTTGAAATAAAGTTTTATATTGAATTATCATATTTTACATTTAGCTCTGCCAAATGTACAAATACCAGTGTACTCTAAGTGGGTAAAACTTGCATATTCACAAGTCAGCATTAAGAGATTTTTTTTGAGATTGCTAAATGAAAAATATTAGAAAATAGAGTAAAATCATAACAGATACCCTAATAATGAGTGAGGCCAAATTTGGTTTAATATTGGTCCTGTAATTTAATAAAAAATCCTGGTGGCCATCTTGAACAGTAAATCAGCATCAAAGTAGCAACACTTAATCAGCACCTCATAAGAAACATTTATGCCATGTTTTGGTTTCATTCCATTCAGTGCACCTCTAGAAGAAGCATTTGTATGTATTTCCCATAGGGTCTTATGTTAAAGGAAGTCCCCCCATTGGCGGCCATCATGGATGAAGGATCAGCTTCAAAGTAACAAAACTTAGTCAGCACCTCATAAGGAACATTCATGCCATGTTTGGTTTCAATCCATTCAGTATGTGGTTCTCTAAAAGAAGACATTTGTATGTATTGTCCATAGGGTCCTTTGTTAAACATTGTCCCCATCTGGCAGCCATCATGGATGAAGGATCAGCTTCAAAGTAACAACACTTGGTCAGCACCTTAAAAGGAACATTCTTGCCATGTTTGGTTTCATTCCATTCAGTGGTTCTCTAAAAGAAGACATTTGTATGTATTTCTCATAGGGTCCCATGTTAAACTAAGTCCCCTGCTGACGGCCATCTTGGATTATGGATCGGCTTCAAAGTAACAACACTCGGTCAGCACCTCATAAGAAATATTCATGCCATGTTTGGTTTCATTCCATTCAGTGGTTCTCTAAAAGAAGACATTTGTTTGTATTTCCCATAGGGTCCAATGTTAAACTAAGTCCCCTGCTGGCGGCCATCTTGGATTATGGATCGGCTTCATAGTAACAACACTTGGTCAGCACCTCATAAGGAACATTCATGCCATGTTTGGTTTCATTCCATTCAGTGGTTCTCTAAAAGAAGACATTTGTATGTATTTCCCATAGGGTCCCATGTTAAACTAAGTCCCCCGCTGGCGGCCATCTTGGATTATGGATCAGCTTCAAAGTAACAACACTCGGTCAGCACCTCATAAGGAACATTCATACCATGTTTGGTTTCATTCCATTCAGTGGTTCTCTAAAAGAAGACATTTGTATGTATTTCCCATAGGGTCCTATGTTAAACTAAGTCCCCCGCTGGCGGCCATCTTGGATAATGGATCCGCTACAAAGTAACAACACTTGGTCAGCACCTCATAAGGAACATTCATGCCAGGTTTGGTTTCATTCCATTCAGTGGTTCTCTAGAAGAAGTTCAAAATGTAAAAAGTTAACGCCGACGACGGACGACGACGGACGACGGACGACGGACGCCAAGTGATGAGAACAGCTCACTTGGCCCTTCGGGCCAGGTGAGCTAAAAAATCAACAAATTTTGAGAAACTTTTTTTGAGGCTAAAATATCCACAAAATTTGATATCTAATTTATGCTTTGCTTTTCAAAATTTATTCCCAATGTTAAATATTGATTTGTGTTATAATTTGAAGACTTAGCTTTTCGTCTTGCATGCAAATGCGAGTCATAGGGATTATAATCCAGTGACAGCGTAAACTATTTGCATATAAAGTTCACAAAGTTCCATACCAAAAGAGAAAGGTTTGGAATAATTTTGGGCGTTATGGCCCTTACTGTTAAGGAAAAAAGGGACCAAAAACAATACTTTTCTAATACATTGTATAAATTGCTTATTTCTTGACCAATTATACTGGTGTTTAAATTCAAAGTTTTGAATTATTGGGGTCTTTGATATGCCGAATCTTAACAGTGTATATAGATTGTTTTATTTTTGAGACCCGTTATCAAATCGGTCCACATTGAAGTCCAAAGGGTCTAAAATTAAACTTTGTTTGATTTCATCAAAAACTGAATTATTGGGGTTCTTTGATATGCTGAATCTAGACAAATATTTATATTTTTGAATATTGGACCATAATAGGTAAATGTCCAAATGACTGGATGATAAAAAAACCTAAAAATGAACATACATAGTAGATCAACGCATTTAAACAAACACCATTTTTCCAAATAACTTACATAGTACAGACATTTATATCATGTATATTGAGTACTAAAATATGCAGAAGATTAAAACATTTAGCTGATAAAGTATAAAAATATAGTTGCCTTCACAACTCCAGAAAAATGCGAATTATTTCAAGAGGGTGCCTGCTATCCTCATACAATACACTATCATTAGAATGAATGAACATTTGCCTATCAGGTTATAAAGATGATCTGCTACACCACTGTTATACATATATTGATATGATAAAAAGCAGCGATCCAGATTATAATGATAGTCAGATGATGCATATGAGTGAATTATCACAAGAGTACAGTCAGTATTGCAGCAAGATTAAAATCCCTATCATTTATTCCAGACTTCCTTTAACCGACAGATCTTGAGGTCATCCGAGTAGACAGTACTTCAGTACTTTGATTTTTATCGTCATGCACCAAAAAAACCGTTAACGTCATTTGGCAAGATTTTTTTACCGTTATTCCGTCATGAAGGTACCCCCATTGCGACCCTCACATATACGCTTCAAATTCGGATAATATCTCATTAAAAGGAAGTTTTTGATGTAGGTGTTATTTCGATTTAGCTTAAATTGCATTGGTGGAACATTGATTGATGTCAGAAAGTTAATATAGCGGCTAACTCCTTAGTTTCGACATGTCCATTGTGAATTTGATGGTATAAAGAAGCTGAATTTTATTTTATTCTTATTTTATACAGACGTTACGCACGGTATTCGGTCTATTTAAGAAATAATTCATAGGGGCTTGAATTTATATTGATTTTACCACGGGTTGGCCCTTTATGCAAAACATTTTACCACGAGCGATAGCGAGGGGTAAAATATCAGCATAACCCTAACCCGTGGTAAAATCAATATAAATGCAAGCCCCCAATGCCATGAATTATGTTATAGATAACGCATATTATAAGGTTTTTCTTGTCGTAGAACACACCGAGGGGTGTAAGGATTGATCAATTAGGCAATCCTGACACCCTGAGGTGTGTTCTACGACAAGAAAAACCTTAAAATATGCATTATATGACTTATATACCGTCAAAAAATATTATTTTTATAAAGATTTGCAAAATTTAGCGTCCTATTTTACCGACCACACTAAAGTGGGATATTCCTTTGTAATGCTTTCAGGTTTTAATACGCCCTACGGCTCATTTAAAAAGTGAAATAAAACTCACAAATTAATCTAGATATAAACCTTAGAAATTATTATCCATACACAATAAAAATATTACTGTAACTGCATGAAGTAAGACACAAATGAATTGTTACCATCCGATAACGGTGTATGAAAAGACATACAAGGCACTTTGTAAGTAATTTATTGTACCAACTTAGATTATGGAAAAGGAGGGGGGTGCTATGTTTTTTTTCTATTTGTAATGACATTTCTTTCGCGGAAAAGTGATTATTTTTTCAACAATTTTAATTGAATCGAATGAAATATTCAGAATGATTTTCTTTTAGATAGCAATACATTTTTTAACAGATAATCAGGATATAATTATATACCCTCCCCCCCCCCCCCCACCCACCACCCCCACCCGACCCCATTGTCAGGTACGTGAATGTTATTCGATAGAATATAAGAATATTTTATTAGTTGATCATTTGATAGAGTAAAAGGTATACATAAAATTAATAGAAAAAAGTTAAAAACTGACACGAAGGGAGCACGAAATCGTGGTACATGTACATGTTAAACGAAAACGAATATCAATACATGTAGGTCACAGTATGATTTCCTTTTCAGTGTGTATCGTCCTGAACATGCATGAAATATTTGCCACTGGACGTTAAGCAACCAACAATCAATCAACCTATTCGGTGTGAATCAATAAGATTTTCAAAATCTTACACACAAATATGTTAAATCTGGCTTTATTTTAAAGTTTTATGAAAGATTTACATTAAAGTTCATCTCACAGATATGATAATGTCTCTTTATTGTAGCGATAAATTAACAAATTTCACATTATTTGTTTCTAAAATTAAAATGCGGGCAATGACGATTTTTTTTACACCTATCATAGATTGAACTTTTAAAAATAAATTCCCAAATCGGCAACAAAAAACTAGCAGCCGAATATAATTTTGCAGTAAATTATAGTTTGCATTTTTATCAAGGAAAATAATGACCTCACACAGGTCATTATTTTATGCCTTGGAGCATATTTCATTGAAACATGGTATCGTCTGGGTTGATTCTTCGAAAGAATGACCTATCGTTCTGAACAAAATAACTCCATATAGGTATATAATTCTATTTTATTAGGACAAAGATAGCAATTCTTTTGTTTCGAAGCGCTCTAGGTGAAGGGAATGTTTGCTGTTCCCGTAATTGATCACACTATTAATATTGACGTAAAATACGAAGCAAACTGAATAAGTGACATGCTTAAATGATTTACAATAACATACTAAGACAGGTTTGGACGAAGCTGATTGATTATCTTAATTTCAATTAAGAAAATGGGCGTTCAACAAATTCTTATCATTGTTTGTTTATGTTTTCATGTTTTGACGACTTTCAGTTTCAAATTCGTGCATTTTCCCGTAGAATGCTTATTTCTTACGTCATCGTTCATTGACGTCATTTACACCGTCCGACCTCGGGTAATTCATTCATAAAAAGCAAACGACGTGGGAGTAAGATTGGAACAGCCCAAACAATCCATAACTTTGACTATCAGCTGACATATCAATATATTCATATTTTACCACGGGTGTGTACTCAAAGCGTTTGAAGAACGTCATATTAGAATTTTCATTTGACCCTTCCTTGATGCATAATTTCTACGTATTATCAAATAGTTCACTGTCTTGATTCATCATTTGAATCGAAATAAAATAAAATCTGATTTTAACGAATTTAGTGTTATGTTTTATCATATAATAAAGCGATGATTCCGTGTTCATTAAGCCGATTTTGCCGTGTAAGACGTAACAACAAAAACCAACCATCAAAATCAAAACAAATGCTGAATGGATATCGATAATATTTGTACAAGTGGGAAATAATATGATCGTAATCATGATGTTAAACGGTCACGATCAATAGTATTATCGGTCACCCCACTGTCTGTATTACTCTGCTCAGCTCTAAATAAAATTGCATATCACGGCTTTGTGACGTCAAATACGTTGACCTGGCCTTAATAACTTTGACCCGGACATATCATCGACGTCATAATGAATGAACCGACGTATCAAGCCATTTTCCGGTTTGCTGGTGAAACAAAGATAATACTTGTTTCTATCGTGCAAAATACGCAAATGCAACCCAATAAATCGACTATCTGGTTGTCTGCATATTGATATTGTAAAAAATCAGCTGCTCCGACACAATATGAAGCCTTTTTGAACTCGTTGCGCTCACTCAACAAAAAGCTTTATATTGTGACTCGCAGCTGATATTTTACAATATCAATATGCAGACAACCTGATAATCGGTACTGCCAGTTCGAAGTCTAGAGGCCATTTTCGAAATTCTGTAAAGCTGTAAGATTTGAGTACACAAAAATGACATCAAGCAGTGCGAAATTGTATTTTTTTCATATATATTTAAAAAAAGGTCTGTCGCCTCAGCATTTAAATGTGAACTTATTAGATTTTACGGTCAAATATTCATATTAAACATATCATTTCAATTTTTTTCAACATTTTACGTGTCTCCCTTAAATGTTACAAAAGAGCCATTGTTCACGTTTTTCAGTTCCATGAATATTTAGGGTAGTTCAAATGTGTGATAGACAAATGAACTATAGATACAAACAAATGCTATTGCCGAAATGGTAAAGTTTCATTAAAGCCTTCAATGTTAAGGAAACGCTCAATTATTCATCAATTTCCATCAAGTTGTCCGTGTCTCCCCAAAATGTTACCACATTCAAATTGAACGTTTTTGCACGGAACGTCAATGTAACGTAATAATTATAATTTCATTTCCATTGACTGAAAGTTTCGCATGTATATGTTTTTGGCATGATATGACACGTTCTGCGTAATGATATTAATTTGGGAGATGATTTTTGATAAAAATCTTTTAAAAAGTAATAATTCAACATGAAAATTTGACTTCAATCAGAGTTTTATAAACCATGTGCTAATCTTAGAGGTGTTGAAACGTGTAAGAAAATGTCGGATAAATTAAATTTTGGATGTAACGCGTCTTCTGATTGGCTGACGTTGTTTTGTTTTGTTTATCAGCTCATAGACATAATTTTGTCATGTGACCGTGACGTCATCAACGTTTTTTCATGGTTTACTCAGGTTTAAAATGGAATTTAGAATTAAATTATAAGAAATGACTGTAATATTTTTTCTGTCTATTCGAAATAACATAAAACATGTGGTGCACACTTTAAAATAACCTGCTACGCGGGTTATTCAGTGTGCACCACATTTTTGATGTTATTTCTTCATAGACAGAAAGAATATTACAGTCATTCCTTAAATAATTTAATTTTGGATGTAACACGTCTTCTGATTGGCTGACGTTGTTTTGTCTATCAGCTCATAGACATAATTTTGTCATGTGACCGTGACGTCGTCAACGTTTTTTCATAGTTTACTCCGGTTTAAAATGGAATTTAAAATTAAATTATAAGAAATGACTGTAATATTTTTTTCTGTCTATTCGAAATAACATAAAAAATGTGGTGCACACTTTAAAATAACCTGCTACGCGGGTTATTCAGTGTGCACCACATTTTTGATGTTATTTCTTCATAGACAGAAAAAATATTACAGTCATTCCTTAAATAATATCATGGAAAAGGTTATTAAATTTTTATGCAAAAAAATTGTGCTTTGGTGCGTGAAATTTGGTTGAAATATTGCCAAGCACGATTCTCTTGAAATAAACATAAGATGTTCATGTGTTAATTTACGCGTAAAATATTGCGTAAATTACCCGAAATTTTCGGATAATTGTATGTCGCATATGCTTTAAGAAACCAGAAGCTTTTGTTGCCGGAACCGGCCTAGTTACATATAGATTCTTACATTGGTACCAGTGGATTATCGGATTTATCTAATCGAGATAGTTAAATTATTGAATTTTAAAGTCCGAGCCTCGGTGTAATTTAAATTTAAATTTTAATTGATAATTTAACTATCGAGATTGGATAAATCCAATAATCCACGAGTAACTATGTAAGAATCTGTTTTTCTAATGATTTTCAAATAAATTTCAAATTTTTGATATTAAACGAAAATCCCATTCGAGCGCCTTACACATTCCATAAAGTTGTCAATTTCTCTAACACCTGTTACATGTAGTCCTTTTCGATTCATCCAGTGAGCTGATAAAGGTTATGACCCTCAAACTCAGCCAATCGTCTTCTGAGATCAACGACAACCACACAGTTTGATTAAACTTTTTTTATACAATGGGTCCAGAAAATATTAAATTGCCAAAGAATTAGAGAAAGAGACACAATTGTCTCTGCTAGTACGAGTGTTTTTTTTTTTTTTTTTTTTTTTTACATATACAGTCATTTCCACGCACACGACAAAGAGACGCACGTGAAAAATACTCATTCATGGCATTTCAAGGACTGTAAATCATTTCATAATTCAAAATGAACAATTCCAATTGGTAGTTTTCTTTCCAAAATCTGAGGATGAAATTGAAAGTTTAGATCTAGTTAAAAGTGGATATATAGTTGCTGTTGCTGTCGATGACCCGAACGAGGATTATTTGTTATTGTAAGCTTCCGGAAAGACACATATTTCAGATGTAGATAGTATAGATAAAGGGGTGCTCATTTTCTTAAAGGCACTGGAATAAATCGCGAACTGTAGTTTGAACAATTAACAGTTGAAGGCGAGTAGATAAAATTTAACTCTTGAAGCACAAAACGGATTTCGTACCGGCTGTTTCCACGCGACACCAGTGCTTAGACTTAGATACGTGTGATGACGGAATATTGACCATGCTAGAGGATACGCATTCTGAATTAATTGACAGTCTTGGACAGTGACAAAAATGTGACCTATATGCATTAAATAAGTTAAGATTATAAAGAAAACAGTTTTATATGCCAAAATATATAATCAGTCATCTAAATTTTATAAATGTGTAAAAAGACAAATTTCTGACGTTTGGTACAGGTCGGTCAAAATTAAAGCAAAGCGACGTCATTACTAAACTGAATACCGTGCGTAACATCAGTTTCCAAGCATTGATGCAATTTTTTTGTATGCATTAGAATAGAAATAACATTCATGTATTTGTTTTTCAATCTCTTTTTCAATCTCAATTTGCTTGGAACCCCTGGATCCCATGCATGTGTACAGCGCACGAATAGATCACAGTAAAGGTTATGAAAGTAGTTGCGGCAACATGGTCTATCGAGGTGTAAACCAAGGGAAAAATCTAACGGACCAATCCGATTCAAGTATATTCAAATCATATAAAAATTATAAGGCTATATTTAGCTTTATCAGTGGGCATAACTCTCGAAAGACCAAAGTCAAATTCAAACTATACTGCACAGTATAATATATCAATCATTTCCATTTGAAAACAAAATATAATTTTTTCATCACCCGATAAATAGAGAAATATAGATTCCACCCACCACTGCATCAAGTGTGTTACGATATTTCTCCACTTGAGACAGTTAAATTTTAAAATTTAAAACGCGAGGCTTGCCGAGCTTTAAATATTTAAAATTTAACTGTTGAGAGAAGAAAAATATCGTAATACACGAGATATAGTTGCAGAATCTGTTTCTCTAATGATTTTTAGATTTTTAGACGATATCTAAACAAAGTTTATCCTTCCTTTTCAAAGATTTGCAGAAAGTTGTGTTCTTTATATGTGACGTCATCAGGCATGGTCGCCTTTTTTTATACGTCACAATAGGAAATTCAGACGAAATCAAGAAAATTTAACGTCATGATTGAATTTCTACCATCCATTGGCTGAGAAATATTTTTCTCACACTGATCTAGAAATGTGAAAATAGCATGAAAATTAGAAAAATATAACAAGAGGCTCCATAGAGAACGAATTGCTCACCTGGGAAGAAAATATGCCATTTTGATATTTCTTTCTTTTCTTTTATTGCAATCAGTTTAAAGGCAATACATTCTATTACTAGTGTAACAATTTGGCTATGTTGACTTACTTGCAGGTCGTTTTTT
This sequence comes from Mytilus californianus, assembly GCF_021869535.1. Classification (NCBI taxonomy): domain Eukaryota; kingdom Metazoa; phylum Mollusca; class Bivalvia; order Mytilida; family Mytilidae; genus Mytilus; species Mytilus californianus. Next base: position 72,240,497 of record NW_026262734.1, read on the forward strand.
GCTGATCATGTTTGCTTTTTGACAAAAAATTGATAAAAAATTAATAAAAATCATCACTTAAGTTCAGGGGAAATAACTTCTATAAGGAGTCTGTTGACAGTTTCTACCATGATGACGGATTTGTAGATCTTATTGTGCTGAACAGTTTTGCTTTTACTGTTTCTCACTATCTACTTTAGTTTGTGAAAAAACTGCACAAATATAAAAATCATCTTTCAAGAGCAATAATTCCTAAACAGAGTCAGTTGACAATTTCAGTAATGTTTTTTCAGCAAAAAATTGATAAAAACCATCTTTCAAAGGCAATAAATCCTGTAAGCAGTCAATTGACAATTTCGGTTAAGTTGACTTATTTGAAGATCTTATTTTGCTGTTCACAATTTCCCTTCATCCATTACAGTTTTAGCAAAATATTTTAAACTAGAGGCTCTAAAGAGCCTGTGTAGCTCACCTTGGTCTATATGCATATTTAACAAAGGACACTCTCCAACATTGTAGACGAGAATAGAATTCATTACAAAATTCTCTGTTTTGTTGATCTTGTATTACTGATCATTTAGTCTGTTTAGTTTCTCTCTATCTTCTTTAGTTTTTGCTCAAAACACAAGGGCAATCACTCCTATAAAGAGTGACAGTCTACTAACTATTTTGGCAAAATTTGACTTGTTAGTAGATTTTATAAATAAGAAGATGTGGTATGAGTGCCAATGAGACAACTCTCCATCAAAGTCACAATGTATATAAAGTTAACAATTATAGATCAAAGTACGGCTTCAACACGGAGCCTTGGCTCACGGCGAACAGCAAGCTATAAAGGGCCCCAAAATGACTAGTGTAAAACAGTTCAAACAGGAAAACCAACGGTCTAATCTATATAAAAAACGAGAAACACCTATGAACCACACCAAAAACGACAACCACTGAACAACAGGCTCCTGACTTAGGACAGATGCATAAAAATGTCAACCTTCACCCTAACCTGAGACAGTAGTGTAGCATTACAACATAAAAAGACACACTATAAAATATCAATTGAAATGGCTTAACTCGATCAAAAAGACATTTAAACAAAAACAAGTAAACATACACTGAACGAACAAGTTTGATCTATGACACAATATAAATACAATATTAAAACGTATCTTGCCTTGATGAGCATTTTTGTGATTTAAAGTGTCTATTTATCTATTATAATTTTTATCATATAAGGCAAAACACAAAAAAAATGGTAAAAATCGTCATTAAAGGGCAATAACTCCAATAAGGAGTTGTCAGACGATTTCCTTCATATTGTCTTAATTGTAGATCTTGTCTTGTTGATCATTTTTGCTTATTTAAGTTTCTATCTATCTATTATAATTTTTAAGATATAAGGCAAAAACTCAAAAATTGGCAAAAATCGTCATCAAAGGGCAATAACTCTAATAAGGAGTCGACTGACGATTTCGACCATGTTAGACTTATTTGTAGAACTTGTCTTGCTGATCATTTTTGCAATTTAAAGTTTCTCTATATCTACATGTATCATGGTTTTCAAGATAGTAAGCAAAAATGAAAAAAAAAATGGTAAAATTTGTCATTTAAGGGCAATAAATCCTATAAGAAGTTGTCTAACAGTTTTGATGTATATGGACAATTGGTAGAGCTCAACATTCTGAACATTTTTGCTTCAGACAGATTTTCTCTTTTATAACGGTTTTCAAAATAATAGACAAAACTTGCATTTTACCAATGTTCTATTTTTAGCCATGTCGGCCATCTTGGTTGGCAGGCGGGTTTATCGAACACATTTTATAAACTAAATACCCAAATGATAATTTTGGCCAAGTTTGGTTAAAAGAGTACGCCGGGTAAGACCCCTTTTTGGCCCCAAAATATATCATTTTTACTAAGTAGTTAAAAATGTCACTTTAAGCTAATTATTGGAATGTAGAATACTTTTGTTACATAAATATGGGCTGTTTTTGACAATACAATGGACATGCATCAGGTACTAGCATCATTATTGCATGCAAAAATACTGAAATCGTCACAATTTAAGCATTTGTGCTAATTTTAAGATGTTTTTTGTCTAAAATGGAAGTTACTGCACTTGTGTTCAGTCTTAATATTTAAATATATGTTGTATCTAATGATAATACATAAAATACATAAATTTTTAACACTAACTAATTGAATCGACTGAAGTAGACACTTGAGTGTTTAAAATAAGTCAAAAATCTTTCATCAGATTTACTTCAAATTTTAGGCCAAAATCAGCCCTTACCGGACCTTCTCCTTTGGCCCAGTAGTTTCAGAGGAGAAGATTTTTGTAAAAGTTAACGACGACGACGGACGCCAAGTGATGAGAAAAGCTCATTTGGCCCAAATTGAGCTAAAAATGAGTAAAATTAGTCTTCCAAGGGTAATAACTCCTATAAGGGGTCAACTGACAATCTTACATGCTGACCTATTTGTAGATCTTATTTTGCTGAATACTGTTACATTACATCATTTCTCTCAATCTATTATAGTTTTTACAAAAAATAAAAAAATAGTAAAATTAGTCTTCCAAGGGCAATAACTCCTATAAAGGGTCAATTGACAATTTGTCCAGGTTGATTCATTTGTAAATCTTATTGTTCTGGTAATTTTTAGCTGTTTAAAATTACTTGCTATCTGTTATAATTATCAAGATAATAACCAAAAACAGCAAAATTTGCAAAAATTACATTTCTCAGGAGATAGACCTATTCACTCGATGTCAGATTTACTCTAACTGCTTTGGTTTTTGAAACATAAGCCAATGACTTTGAAATATACTTAAAATTGACATTGAAGGGGCAATAAATCCAAAATGAGTTGTCCTATTTTTCTAAAAATTTGCAGTAGATAGAATTTGACCTGCTGATCATTGTTATTCATTTGATCTCATCTGATTCAATTTTTGTAAAATTTTCTTATCACAATTCTTATTTAACTGTTCTCAAAAATCACCTCAAAGACTTTTCCAACCAGTTAAAGTCTATCTTCATAAAAGATCAAAATTTTTCCAGCTGAAATTTTTCGCTACCTGATTACATCATTAATTATTTATTTTAGTTAAAGCTTATCCACCCAGATAGACAAGCAAACTTTCACGCAGAGTGAAATATCTGATTATAATCAAACTGAATTCTTAATAGCTTGATTTAAACAGACATTTTATGTTGGAAAACTTAATGCAATTGCAATGGAATTTATGTCCAGAACATTATTTGATCAGTAAAGATCAGTAGTTAGTGGTCCATAATACCAAATTAAACAGATTTGATTTGGTGGAAGATTGTTCAAGTAAACCAAATGTTTTCCTTTTTCAGCTATATCAGAAGGCATAACTCTCGAAAGAAAAAAGTGAATAACATCAAATTCAGGGACTTGATCTGTCTTTAGTAGTCCCTAAAACATTACCAATTTCAAATGATGTAGTGGAGACTTACTCAAATTATCACCCGGAAATAAATTTTGAATAGTACATGTATTGTCTAAAAGAAATGCACTACGAAATAACTGTGTTCTTTGGCCTAAGAGTAGCAAGAGATGAAGTCAGTAAATATAGAATCTGTACTTTGGCAACTTCCCTGAATGATTTAATGGTGTCAATTTGTCAAACTGCATGAAAGTAAAGGATTTAAACTTTTATTTGAAAGAAATTCTGCAAAAATGTCCCATTTTGGCAGTACATGGTCAAAACGAGCATTTCAAAGCCTTTTCCATATTTAGGCATTCTGACTTTCTATCAGGTTTTCATGTGTCAATATTTGTGTTCCTAGGCTTTTCTCAAGTTGTATTATTCATTTGTGAACTCTGAATCTAGAGAAAAGTAGATTATCACAGAAAAAATGTGCAAAATGTGTTGTATGAATGGTCCTCGTCTAACGCCCTGTTTGAAGCAAGCAAAATGTGAGGAGCTTTGTACATAAAAGTTGAAGTTCATCATAAAGATTTCACTAAATTTGTATTAAAAGCACTTTGCAATGTCTTTTGTATCGGTTTCATTTCACATACTGTCTTTCTTTTCTCCTGTAGGATAGTAAGTGGTTCAAATATATGCCTGTTGAGACTAAAATTACATGCAAGTTTTTCACTGGAAGTGAAAAAACTTTGTATCAGACCATACTGTCTGCAAAAAAAGTTGAATGGAAGAGTCCTTTTGTACTCAGACTTCTTGTATCATGTCACTTGAGCACAGAAATGAGAAAAAAGAAACAAATTTCTGTATCCTTTAGCTTCAGTATGCATTTTTAAATGTAAATATGTGCTATGGCCTAAATTGACCCTAAATTATTTTCATTCTTACTTTGCCTAAGGTCATTTTATACTCATATGATATGCTATTTGTAATTTTTCTTTCCATTTAAAGTACATTAAATACATATGGAAGGATCATTTATAACAAAAAAACTTCACAAATTTTTAAATTGTTGGAAAATATTACATCTTCATTTAAGGCCCCCCCTTCATTTGAAAAAAAAACTCTATTTTCAGGCACAGGCTCATATAAATTTGACTTTTGAAAAATTGTAATAAATCTGATACATCAAATGAGTATTCTATTGCTTTAAATACATGTTATATGAAAAATTAGGGCATCTAAAAAGTAATTTGTTGCAATATTTAAATTTTTAAAGTCCCAAATGTTGATAGTGGAAATTCTTCAATTTTAACGTCAAAATTTAACATGCAAAGTTGAATATAAAAATGGTCATATTGTCTATAATATATATCCTATTGCCAAGAAACTTGGTCAACAATCTTATGATTTATTATGAACTCCAAGAATTCAATTTTTGTTAAAATCAAACTAAGTTTAATTGTGGACCCTTTGGACCTTAATGTAGACCAATTTGAAAACGGGACCAAAAATTAAGAATCTAAATACACGGTTAGATTCAGCATATCAAAGAACCCCAATATTTCAATTTTTGATGAAATCAAACCATATTATTATTATTTGCTTTTATATATATATCAAAAATAACCAACTTATAATGGAAAATTTTAAAATCAAAAAAAAGGAAAAAAAGGAAAAAAAAATCCCTCCCCTAATTTTTTAAACCCCCTTATGATTCATCTACCCCAAACTCAATCCCAGCCTTCCCTTTGTGGTATGGTACCTTGAAGTACAATTTTAGAGAGATCCATACACTTGAACACAAGTTACTGTCTGGAAACTGTAAAAATGCTTGTTTTTTGGCCCCTTTTTGGCCCCAAATTCCTAAACGTTTAGGGCAATTACCCCCAAACTCAAAACCCAGCTTTCCCTTTGTGATATGAAACCTTGTAGTACAATTTCATAAAGATCCATACACTTACACACAAGTTATTGTCCTGAAACTAGAAAAATGCTTCTTTTTTGCCCCTTTTTTGCCCCTAATTCCTAAAATTTTGAGGCAATTACCCCCAAAATCAATCCCAGCCTTCCCTTTGTTGTATGGTACCTTGCAGTACAATTTCAGAGAGATCCATACACTTGAACACAAGTTATTGTCTGGAAACTAGAAAAATGCTTATTTTTAGCCCCTTATTCCTAAACGTTTAAGGCAATTACCCCCAAACTCAAAAACAGCTTTCCCTTTGTGATATGGAACCTTGTAGTACAATTTCATAAAGATCCATACACTAACACAAGTTATTGTCCTGAAACTAGAAAAATGTTTGTTTTTTGCCCCTTTTTGGCCCCTAATTCCTAAAATTTTGAGGCAATTACCCCCAAAATCAATCCCAGCCTTCCCTTTGTGGTATGGTACCTTGCAGTACAATTTCAGAGAGATCCATACACTTGAACACAAGTTATTGTCTGGAAACTAGAAAAATGCTTATTTTTGGCCCCTTATTCCTAAACGTTTTGGGCAATTACCCCCAAACTCAATTCCAGCTTTCCCTTTGTGATATGGAACCTTGTAGTACAATTTCAGAAAGGTCCATACACTTACATACAAGTTATTGTCATGAAACTAGAAAAATGCTTGTTTTTTGCCCCTTTTTTTGCCCCTAATTCCTAAAATTTTGAGGCAATTACCCCCAAAATCAATCCCAGCATTCCTTTTGTGATATGGAACCTTGTGGTACAATGTCAGAGAGATCCATACACTAACACACAAGTTATTGTCTGGAAGTTACAAAAATGCTTATTTTTGGTCCCTTTTTGGCTTCTAATTCCTTAACTGTTGGTACCATAACCCCCAAAATCAATCCCAACCTTCCTTTTGTGGTATTGAACCTTATGGTAAAATTTCAAAGAGATTCATTAACTTAAACTAAAATTATTGTGCGAAAAACCAATGTATCTTCGGTCAACGACGACGAAGACGCCGACGTCATACCAATATACGACCGCACATGGTCAGTAAAGTGCAATTACTACAATAAGGGGTACCTTGCTAATATTTTTGCTATTTAAAAATTCTCTCTATCTATTATAGTATCTAAGATATAAGGCAAAAATGCAATTTTTTTTGGGACTATGTTTGACTTACTTGTAGATCTTAATTGTCTTGCTGATAATTTTTTTCATCTAAAGGTTCTCTACATCTATAACAGTTTTCAAGATTATAAGATAAAAAATGAAAAAAAAAAATGATTAAGTTCGTCATTTAAGGACAATAACTCCTATCAGAAGTCGTCCGACAGTTTATATGTAAATGGACAATAGGTAGATGTCATCAACTTGAACATTTCTGTCATGTCAGGTTTTCTCTATTTATAGAGTTAACAAGATAATAGACAAAACTTGCATTTTATTCTTATGTTTTATTTTTAGCCAAGTCGGCCATGTTGATTGCCAGGCGGGGTCATCAGACACATTTTTTTAAATAAGATACCCTAAAGATGATTGTGGTCAAGTTTGGTTAAATTTGGCCCAGTAATTTCAGAGGAGAAGATTTTTGTAAAAGATAATGACGACGACAGACAACGGGCGACGGACGCGAAGTGATGAGAAAACTTACTTGGCGCTTTGGGACAGGTGAGCTAATTAAAACAAGAGCCTGAGTCGCTCACCTGGATTTTTTGTGTAGATTTTGCAGCAATGATTATTTTGCTGTTAAATATATATTAATGTGTGTATAAACATGCTATTTAAAGTTTCTCTCTATTATAGTTTCTGCAAAAAACTAAAAAAAAAAAGGTAAAAATCATCTATTAAGGGCAAGAACTCTTTAATATAAGGGGTTAATTGAAGTTTCTCTCTATCAATCATAGTTTCCGCAAAATTTAAAAAAAAATGAAAAAAAAATTGTCTTTCAAGGGTTATAACTCCTTTAAGGGTTGAATTGACAATTTTAGTCATGTTGACCTAAATCTTTGCAGATCTTACTTTGCTTAACTTTTTTACCATTCAAAGTTTCCGTCTATATATCGTAGTTTCTGAATAAAAATAGTTTTTCAAGGGCAACAACTCCGTCAAGGGATCAATTGACAAATAAGTTCTTACTTTGCTGAAAATTTTTGCTGTTTAAAATTCCTCTTAATCTTTAATAGTCTTCAAAATAAGAACCAAAAACTGTGAAATTTAATAAAAAATAATTATTATTGCAGGGTCAATAACTCCAAATTGTGTTGTCCGATTTGTTTGAAAATTTGGTAACAAATAGATATTGCTAATTATTTTTACCTTTGTCAGTTTTGCTCTTACTGCTTTAGTTTTTGAGAAAACTGCATTTTATTCCTTTGTTCTATTTTGAGCCATGATGGCCATGTTTGTTGACTGTCCAGAATAAAATACACAAACTTTATACTACATATAATAAGGATCATTCACCCCAAGGTTGGTTGAAATTGGTTCAGTATTTTAAGAGAAGATCTTTGAAAAAAATTAACGACGACGACGAAGGACGCCAAGTGATGACAATAGCTCATCTAGCCCTGTGGGCCAGTTGAGCTCAAATATAGCAAAAGGTAGTACCAATCAATTGACCGAAAAGATTTCTAAAGTAAAGGCTTTCAAAATTTAAGTATATGTAAGAGAATGATAATCCCTTTCTTCATGAATAAGTACGAGCGTTAGCGAGTACTTATCATGAAGTAAGGGATTATCATTCTCTTACAAACTTAGAATATTGTAAAGTGCTCAAGGCTCAAATGATCTATTCAAGAATTAGTTTCATTGTCAGTGCAATGTTTATAATTGATGCATGACTTCCTTTTTCGGTATGTCATTTATGGATTAGTTTTAGTGATGTGAGGACTTTCTTATCATTTGAGAAATATTTAAAAAAAAAATGCGTTATAGATATTAGATGACACAACAGTAGAAAGAAAAGGTAGGAATTGTATGTTTCTTGATTGTGAGTATGAATGTAAATCATGTAATATTTCAGTGAGGAATTATCCTTTTTTTATTTACAGTTTAAATCAATTAATACATTTGAGTTACAACTAAATTTTATTTCACAGCCAATAATTTGGTCCGGCTTTTTACATCAAATACTGTTTCATTATGTCAGGGAAATGTTCAAAAATAATACCCTTAAAAGTTTTTAATATGTTCAAAATTAAATTTCTGTTTTTTTTTATCGGAATACATGTATTGGAAATAACTATTCTCCCCAACCGCTTATCAAGAAATCAAAGTTTTGGAAAGACAAAGATTTAGGTTATTTTTTATCTGAAAGATTTTTTTCTTTTTTTTTTTGCATTGCTTTGGTATTGTTTAATTTTATAGTAATTTGAAGTTATTAATATTTTCAAAATAAAATTCACGGTACCAATTTTACTGCACCAGTAAACTTCAACTTATTTTGAGATTTTTGTTTGTTTCACAATTCAACTTTTAGTCAGTTTCAATCACTGTGTGATAAATCCTTTCAATCTGATAAATGTGCTTCGGGCAGTTTTAACTCATTTATAGAAACTCTTTGTTTTGAACTGTAAATAGACCCAAATAATAGGATAATCCCTTACTAAGAACATGATTTACATTCATTCTTCACAATTAAGAGGCATCCAATCCTACAATTTCATTGGTCGAGAGTACTTTGCTATATTCTAAAGGTAATAAACACACCAAATGACAGAAAACAATTGATCAGTATTAAATCACTTCTGCACTCACATATCATGAAGTTAATGCTTATTGAACAAACATCGGGGATAACTAATTCTATGTACACACGAAGATGAGTTAATACAACACTCACACAACATTAAATGTTATATGTATATTCTAAACCTCTGGTATCAGCTCAGCAGATAATGTATGCCATCTCTCAAATTTCTGATCTGTAGACTTCAATGTATCAAACCAGTGCTTTAATCTTTCTCCTTTGGAATTAATTCCAAGTTGAACACCACCTATCAAATAAAATAAAGCAGTTATTTTTAAGACAACTGAAAAAGAGAAGAAAAATATACTTATTTGGTAGTAAGAGGTGTCATGGTCTAAACAGATTTTTTGCCAATAGAAAAATTGTGTAATTAAGAAGGATTATTCATACTACAGATTACAGTTAAATAAATTGGGTCAAAAGTTAAGGACCACATACCTGCTTTTGAAAATTAGTTATCTGAATATTTTTGTTTTGATAATTTCTTGGACACTTAAGGCAGTTGAATGAACTTCAATTATACAGAATAGACAAAAACAGAGGAAAATGAAAATGGCATCAACAGACTATGTGTACTTTGTGTCTGTATTTTTATTTGGTTTTTGTTGTGCTTTGTATCGATCTGACGAGTTAAGCCCTTTTCAATTGATTTTCATAGTTTGTTCTTATGTTGTGTAATACCACTGTCCAAGGTTAGAGGAGGGTTGGTTGCCTGAAAACATTTTAAACCATTTTTGTATTTGTCTGTCCCAAGTCAGGAGCCTGTAATTTAGTGGTTGTTGTTTGTTGCTGTATATATCATATTTGTTTTTTGTTTATTGATTTGTACATAAATCAGGCCGTTAGTTTTCTTGTTTGAATAGTTTTACATTTGTCATTTCGGGGCCTTCTATAGCTTCCTATGCGGTACTGGTTTTGCTCATTGTTGAAGGTCGTACGGTGACCTATATGTGTTAATTTCTATGTCATTTGGTCTCTGGTAGAGAGTTATCTTATTGGAAATCATATCACAACTTCTTATTTCTATATTTGAATGCTAATCAAGGCAAAATGAACTAGTGTGACAAGAAGATATAAGATTATTAAAAAACTACTTTTAAGACAAAATTGCATAGGAAAATCAACTACTGTAAATTTAGAAATTATTGCAATGTTTTTATTAATGTGCAAAATGCGACAGTATCAGGTTTGCAATATTAAAGACTTACATTCATGATTTCAGAAGTGATATTCCTTCATAAAATTTTGCAATTGCGTTAGTAAGATTTCACATTTTCTCCAGTGGTCAAGGATTTGCAATAATAAATGTATATCATCTGAGGACTCCAATACAGAGTTAGTTGATGGTTTCAGTCATATTTGAATTTCTATAGATTCTGTATTGCTGACCTATTTTTGCTGTTTAAATTTCCAAGTTTCAAGATAATATTCAAGAAAGTTTTTTTTTTATTCTAAACATCTGTATGATTATTTGACTAAGTTTCAAATTTAATTTACACCCTTCCCAGTCGGAATATAGACCTAACCATTCATGTCAAACTGCCCTCATTAATATCATTGATAAATGGCTACATGAAATTAATAATGGAAATATATATTTTGCAGTACTCCTAGATTTCAAAAACGCTTTCGATTTTATTGATCATGAAATTTTATGCAAAAAAAATGAAATGTATGACTTCCATGACAAAATTGTTGATTTAAAAAAAATCATATTTGAAAGAAAGATCACAGCAAGTCAATATCAGTAATTAATATTCTGATAAAAAAAAATATATAGGTGTTCCACAGGGCTCTATACTTGGTCCCATTTTGTTTTTTTTTGTACATAAATGACCTTCAATTATATATTAATAAAATGCCCCGCAGTTCGCAGCTTGATACGACTGTAGAGGTCGAACCCTGAACAGTTGGGGCAAGTATGAACACACCATTCAAGCTTGATACATTCTGAATTTGGATTGTGATCAAATATTTGACACAGCATAGGTTTCTAACACAAGAACGAATGAGGTCTAAGAACTTGAAAATTTGAAATTGGACATTCTACCATTATGGTTCAAAATCTAAATACATGGTTGGATTCAGCATATCAAAGAACCAAAAGAATTCAATTTTTGATGAAATCAAACAAAATTTAATTTTTGACCATTTGGACCTCATTCTGGACCAATTTGATAACTGGGCCCAAAATCCAAAATCAAATACACACTGAGAATAAGCATATCAATATCCATATACCATACATTCAATTTTTGTTGAAATCAAATAAAGTTTAATTTTGGACCCCGACTTAGACCAACTTGAATACTGGGCCCAAAATCTTTTTTTACATTTTTAGATTCAGCATATCAAGTAACCCCAAGAATTCATTTTTTTGATGAAATCAAACAAATTTTGGACAATTTGGACCTCAATGTGGACCAATTTGATAACGGGGCCCAAAATCCAAAATCTAAATACACGGTTAGATTAAGCATATCAATGAATCCAATACATTCATTTTTTGTTGAAATCAAACATAGTTTAATTTTGTACCTCTATTTGGACCAACTTAAAAACTAGGCCCAAATTCAAAAAATCTAAATACATGTTTAGATTCAGCATATCAAAGAACCCCAAGAATTCACTTTTTGTTGAGATAAAACTAAATTTAATTTTGGACTCTTTGGAGCTTAATGTGGACCAATTTGAAAATGGGGCCCAAAATTAATAAAATGCTCCGCGGGGCGAATCTTAATGCGACCGCAGAGGTCGAACCATGATCAGTTGGGAGAAAATATGGACACTACATGCAAGCTTGGTACAGCTCTGAATTTGGATTGTGATTAAATATTTGACACATCAAAGGTTTCTGACACAGAATGAATGTGGTCAAAGAACTGAAAAAATTGAAATTGGACTTTTACCTATTATGGTCCAATATCCAAAATCTTAATACACAGTTAGATTCAGCATATTCAAGTTCACTAAGAATTTATTTTTTTTATTTATTAATGGACAATATTAGCTAAGTTTTTAAACGGGAACGCTTCGTCATTTTTTTTTTTTATATATATAGCATTCTGAAAATTAATTTTTACAGAATCAATAACAATTCTAATATGACGTCCTATATATCGTCAACCAGTATAATCACAGTATATCTACTTTAAGCACAGACGCATTAATACACAAAATTGACTGTTCCGCGTTACGCCCATATTATAGTGTAACACCACTAATTCGGGCCCGGTCAGAAAGTACACAAAATAGTTCCTACGCATGGGTTTAACTTTCAAAATGTGTAGAATATTTTGTTAATTTTGGTATCAAATGAAAGCTGAAAGACTGGTGATCATTGTAGAACACTTTTTGACTTATAATTGTGAATGATAAAACAAATTTCATGAAATTTAAAAAGGATGGTACATTTTGCCTGTTTGTCAGATCTGAAGTACCTGTTTTGGTACATCCGAAGTTCCGGGAACCAGTTCTCTCTTATATGCAAAAAGTAAAATAACAAAAATACCGAACTTTATGGAAAATTCAAATCGGTAGTCCCTTATCAAATTGCAAAATCAAAAGCTCAAACACATCAAACGAATGGAAAACAATTAAAGGTATGTTGATTTTTTTTTCAGTACAAGACATCATAAGGTGTTGCTTTGGCATGCAATGACTGTCACTTTATTTGAACTTTAAGACAAAAGAGCTGTACCTGCTTGAAATTGAGAAATTTAACATAGAAAGCAATGGGGCTATGAATTAGTGGTCTACTTCCTTTAATATTCATACGACGAGGGCAACTAAATTTTTGACAGTAAAACCCACGTTTAACGTAGGTTAAGCTCTAAATACAATACGGTTATCTCTATTCTAATGAAAAATAAACATATCAGTCCATTTCAGTTATTATTTCGATCAGGAACATATATATTGACATATACTGTTCCCAGTTTCGATGTAAAATGCAATAAAACGATAATTAAGCGAAATGATGTAATCGACCTTGGCAACTAAACAAGGTGGCGTCATATGTATGCTTCCGGCTTCAAACACCAGGCGTTTTCAGGCTTCTTGTACGCCTCAGAATGTAATAAAATTCGATAAAGAACATGTTTAGCAGTCGGAAAGCTGACCCCGGTATGACCCCATTTTTAAAGACAACAATGGAAGTCACGTGACTACCATATTTGGGTATATTTTTTGTCATTTTTTGTTCAACTGAGACGAGTCAGTTACCTTCAAAAAGTCCTATCAAATGAAATCAAAGCATGTTGTACGTTTTAGTTCGTCATTTTCGGGATAGAGAGCTCTTCCTACTTTGGAGGTAAAAAAAGTGCACGTGATCATGTCTCTTTTTGTGACAATCTAAAATTCTATGCAAGTTTAAGGGGCGGGAATGCACAAATGAGGGGATGGACAGGGGGTACCCTTCTCCCACCTCCCACTTTTGGCACTTTTAGAATCTTTTTTTCTCTCCCACCTATTTTTTGTCTCCCACCTCCCACCTCCCTCAATAGCTGTCCACCCCCTTACAAATGTCAAGTCGCCGGAAACCTAAACACTCCACTGGTGTGTAGTTCCAGGCTGTACATCGGACAGCAGAAAGAAAGAGAATATCCTAAAATATCCATGGATGGAAAATGTAACATTTCACGCATTTCCAACCACCAAAAAGTACAAAAGATTACGTTTGAAATTGTCTTGTTTCAGGTGTACAGGAGCATTTAATATTTACATGGCCATTACTCAAAGTTTTCATAACAACATTGTCAACATGTCTCCGCATATACAACTGGTAGCCATTGTCATTTTTGTATGAATTCAGTCTGTCGTTGACCACATACAGGTTGTCATTAAATACACAAAAATGTCCCCCATTTCAATTGTCGGAAGAGTGGTGAGGTTATTATCCCAGTCACTGATGGAAAAAATATCCGGAAGAATAACTTTTTTGCCATCTGGTGTCTCAACTGTGCGGCGGTTTTGACGGCCAGAATGGTAAGTTTCAATATAAGCGGGAGGTTTTGGCTAGCCATAAAACCAGGTTCAACCCACCATTTTTCTTGAAATGTCCTGTACCAAGACAGGAATATGGCAGTTGTTATCAAATAGTCCGTTTCTATGTATGTTGGCATTTGTTTTTGTTTCAGTTCAGTGTTTCTGTTGTTCCGTTGTTTTAATTAAACGTACTGAATTAGAATACGAAACCTTCAAACCACAGGCACTTGTTTCTATCCATGGGAAGACCTTCCTATGGATAGAAACAAATGCCTGTACTTCAAACCCCAGGTCGTCACCCGTAGAGTCAATTTTTTTTCAACAAAGTTGAAATTTCCTTCTTAACTTCTGGGGAACCTATGCTGAATTCAAAATATGTGATGAGGCTATTTATGAACTGGCCTGTGTCAAATTTGTGCCACTCAATATGCTGTTATACGCAAATGTGCCACTTCGATCTGACGAAAATTTCTGACGAAGCGGTTCCAAAAGTTATTTACGAGTTACGTATCTTTGTGGACACTTTCCAAAAACAAACTTATTTGTACTATTTTATATATTTAGCACCATATGCTGTTATTTTCAAGTGAACATGATTAAAATAATTAATAACCTTTTTTACTAAATATTATTTATTATACTTTTATACTACAGATATATATATATATATATATGGAAAACATTTAGGTAAACTTATTTTATCATTTTTAAAACAGTTCCAGGACTGAAATAGGGCTTTAGTTACTCTGAGACATAATATTTTATTCCATGAGTTACTTTAATATTTTGGGATATATTTTTTTACTGCTGTAATCGAATAATATCAACATAGAAATAAATTTCTACTGCATAAAAAGCCAGGGCTAGCCAAAATATGCACAAATATTGGATCTAGATATAGGGTTAAAATGTCAAATCTATTACATGATTAAATGCCTTGCAATACTTTTTTATATATTTGAAAGAAATAATAATCATACTTATCTCAATATAAATTCTTCAGTATGCAATGACCATCTCAGATTTTTTGGTATCAAATAATTTATATGTGAAAATTGGTAATGTATTCTATAGAAATAAGTTTGCAATATGTGTGTATGTTTATTAATTAAACTAAATAACTATAAATTTTGTCTCATTCCATACAGGTCCTACTGAATGGACTCAAATTGTTAAAAAAAAAAGAAGCCTGAACTAATGGATAATAATTCAAATGGTAAATCATGAACTGGCGAATAAATAATAATGAGAAAGATTCGATCATCTCATATTTTGTCTTCTATTAAAAAAACTAGGCCATGCAGTTTTTGAGTGCTTAGTCAATAATTATTTTTTGGAACACAAATAAGTCACACTTCATGTAATTATGAAAATGCATTAATAAGAGCGATTAAAATGCAAGTCTGATAGAGATTGCTTCAAGTTTTCATTGTAAATGGAATATTTGTATTAACTTTTATAGGAGCCCTTCATCACACAAATAATAAAATATTAACAAATCAAATCAAATCAAATATTTTATTGTCTTATAAACTTTACAGTTTGTGACCAATATGTATTAACACATTAAACATATATACATACATATCAAACAAACACAATAAAAACAGCATCAAAATTTATAAAAACAAACAAGTTGTTAAGAGTCCCCTGCCCTCAGTTCTAATGACTTTTTCAAGTAGGATCCTAACTTATTTGTTTGTAAAGGCGTTGATGGATTTAGTAAATAATGAATTTTTTCTTCTTCATTTAAATTATTAAAGTTATTATTTTCAGTACATATGTGTTCAAAAAAGGCATTTCTTAGTGTTTTATTATAATCACAATAGAGTAAAAAATGTTTCTCACCCTCTAGTATTTTACATTTATGACAAAGTCGTTCCTCTCTTGGGATTTTAAAATATCTCCCCTTTTCAATTAAGAGGGAGTGATCACTTAGTCTAAATTTAGTGATCAATCTCCTTATCTGAAAATTAGATATATTTAGATAAGATTCTAGTTTGCAATCCTTTTTAAGTTTTTTATATAGATAAAATTTACTTTTATCATCAATGTTTTCAAATTTAGTTTCAATTAAATCTTCATATCTATTTTTCATTTTTAACTTTATATCGTTTTTTATTTTATTTACATCTTTTATGTCCTTACAATTAGAAAAAAATATTAAGGTCAATATTAGTCTCTTCAACAATATTTTTTGCATATGTATACCATGAATAAGTTCCAGTCAAATCTAGAGACTGTGCTAGAGAAAAGGCTTCCTTTATCAATGGATTAATATTATTATTATATAGTCTAGCTAAATATAAAAGGGTTTGTGTTTTAATAAAACATTCTATAGGCAATCTTCCTAATTCAACTCTTGCTCTAAATTGGATGCATTTTTTCTTATTCCTAGAGTAGATTTACAAAATTTAAGATGCATATTTTCAATAGGGGTTTTGTCTGTAAAATCAAGTTGATTAATTTGTTTTCCTGAAGATAAGGCTCTGTTTTTGGCTCTATGAAAAGAAATATATGTATCCAAATATGTTACTTCTGAATTATAGGTCATAATTGGTTTTACTAAAGAATCAAAAAGGTTATTTGCTACTTTTATAGGTAGATTATTCAATGATTTAGTATAGGATTCTATTGCAAAAAATACTTTTTTTGCCTTTTTTGTCAGCTCTAAGGTACTTTGTGATAAATTTCCATTACATTTTATCAACAAATGAATATTCTGATATGCTCTCTATGGCTTCATTCTCATAGTAAATATGTGATGTTTCACCATTTTGTTTGGACTGACTGAAAATCATGGATTTTGTTTTGTTTGTATTTAAAGAGAGTTGCCATTTGTTGCAATATAATTTAACATTATTTAAACTGTTTTGAAGACCCTCTTTCGATTCTGACAGGATCAAAAGATCATCTGCAAAAAGGAGGCATCCCACCTTACTATTTATAAGCTTAAGGGGACTTGAATCATTTCCCTCAAAATTTTTTACAATATCATTTATGAAGACATTAAATAAAGTGGGGCTCAGGGTGTCTCCTTGTTTAACCCCTCCAGCAATATTAAAAAATTCTGATACATAATCTTTGTATTTCAAAGATGATTTAGTATTTAAGTATTGTTGTTTTATAACTCTGTAAAAAGACCTGCCAACTCCCATTTTGCATAATTTGTAAAGTAAAGCAGTTCTCCATACTGAATCAAAAGCCTTTTTCAGATCTATAAAGCAGGCATAAATCTTTTTTTTCTCTTTATGTAGATATTTATTAATCAAGGACTTCAATAAAAAGATGCTATCAGCTGTTCTGTGATTTTCTCTGAAACCAAACTGACAATCACTTAATTGTTTGTCAACAATCTTGATTAGCCTATTATTCAATATAGCATTAAAAAGTTTTGGTAGATTACTTTTAAGAGAAATTCCTCTATAATTATTAGGGTCTAACTTGTCACCTTTTTTATGTAAATGGATCATGAAAGATAATTTCCATGAATCTGGATAATTACCTGTCTTTAAAATCAAATTAAAAACTTTTACAATAGAATTAATTATCACAGGTTGTGAATGTTTGAGTATTTCATTCACAATTCTATCTGGACCTGCTGATTTGTTTACTTTAAGCTTTGAAATGACCAGTTTTACCTCAGCAAATGTAATTGGTGCATCAGTTTCCATATTCAATTCAATATTATCTTCTAGAATGTTTAATTCACGTTCCAGTTTATTTACAAAGGGTTTATCATATGATGTTGGTGTACCCTGATCCTGAAAATGTTTTATGATTTTATTTTCATTCATTAAAATTTCAGGAATATCTTCTTCAATATTTGGTTTCTTTTTTATTGCCTTTAGAACATTCCAATATTCTTTTGGATTATTTTTAAAATTATCTGAAAGTGATTTATAAAGTTTTTGGTGATATTCAATTTTTTTCTGTTTAATCATTTTTTTTTAGTTTTTTACATAATTCAAAATATTTAGGTTTTAAACTTTTGTCATTTAAGTTATTCTTGATTTTATTTCCTATATAGTTTATTTGTCTTTTTGTTTCATATACTGTATTATCTGACCATACTTGTTTAATTTTTTTCTTTTTCTTTTTAGTTGGTTTAGATATGCCTTTACATGTATTTTCTGCAATATTTTGTAAAATTTTTGTAAGTTTTTCAGTTGCACCATCAACGCCTAGTTTATTGCTATCAAAATGTTGCATCTCTAAATCTAAAATTTCCTTTCTAATATTTTCTGTTGATAGAACATCAATTAATTTTGAAAATGACAATTCTGTCCATTTGTATGATTTAATCAAATGCCATCTCTTTTCATCTAGACATTTCTTCATACATGTATCTGATATAATAGAACAATTCATATATAAGTTTATTTGAACATGATCTGATAAATATGTAAAGTCATTTGTTTTAAAGTATTTTACCTCAGGCAGGAGACTCTCACTTGCAATGGCATTATCAACTGTACTGAACCCTGTATTACACATATAAGTAAAATATCCTAGGGAATCTCCCAAAAAACGGCCATTGAGTATACGTAGCCTTGAGGATGAACATAATTCAAGTAATTCATTCCCCAATGTATTCAAAGTGTCATCTTGGTTTACTCTTCTGATTTCAATATCAGTTATATAGCTCTCTGGAAGAAGGTCAACTATCAAAATTATTTATTTCATCTGAGTCATTTTCTATGTAATCTGATTTCATTGCAGTTCTAGAATTAAAATCCCCAATTAAAATAATTTGTCCTTCAATAGAAAATGAACTAATTTCATTTTCAAGATTTTCTAAGTCACTATCATAATGTGCTGATGAAAAAGGGGGAATATAAACAGCACAAAGATATATATCTTGATTAAGTCCAAAGAAATACTTATCAAGCTTTAACCATAATCTATTCTGGGATGACGTAGCATCTTTAAGATAAGAAATCCCCTTATAAAATTGTTTTTTAATTGTGACTACAATGCCTCCACTATGTCTTTTGGCTTTTTTTGTTTTCTTTCGTATTTTAGAGATAATGTTATAGCCTTCAATTTTAAAATCTTCTGATCCCCCCCTTCCAGGTTTCTTAAAGTATATTTATATCTTTATTTAAAAAATCCAGAAACATTGGGTCTTTCATCTTATCCCCAAGGCCATGTACATTCCATGAGGAAATTGACAATTTTTTATGAACCCTGTTCATTTTTAATTTTGACTAGTGCCAGATATATATTAAACCTTCTTGTTAGCCTGAAAACCTTCAATTATATTTAGACAGTTTGTTTAATGTTTCTATAAACATGATAGATTTTAACTGCAATAATAGTTCCAAATATATATATTTTTTTTTTATTCATGACTGCTAACAATACAGCAGTCTAAGGGAAATTAACAATGAATGATTTTTTCCAGTCATCTTGATTTAAGGTTGTACTCAGAGTCAGACAGACAGTATAAAACTGCCTTCCTTTTTGTTTCAGTTAACGTCAAACATTTAACTAAAAGAGAATAATTAATTCAGCCAAATTCACAGCTGAATTCGCCATTGCTTTTTCAAAGAAACTCACTAAATGTGTGTACATTCGGTGTAAGACAAAAAAAAAAACAACTATGTCAAAAAATGTCTATCCTTTGGAATTTAGTTCTAACGGGGTTTCATAAGGGATAACAGAACGTTAGACTTACATATTTTTTTTTTTAACTTTGAGATACGTATTATTTTTTATACTTCTGTATATATATAATCTTAGTTTATCTGTAAAAAAAGAAGAAGAAACTAACAGACAATTCTTAAGCAACCTAACCACGAAGTTCTTAAAAAAATTCACAAACAAATTGAAAAAAACAATTTCAAAATTTCATTCCTCATTAATAAAATGTCTTTAAAAAATCTATAAAACTTACCTTTAATTATTTTTCAAAACATCTAATAATGAACAGTAAATTTCAAACTATATTTACACACTCTAAAATTAAATTTGATGCTGTATCTATTTTGAATTCTAATATGACGTGCTTCTTTCGCTCCGTGATAAAACTTTACGCAAACTCAGAGATATACATAATAATGGCTGTCACGTTAATCCACATGTATCGTAACATATGTACAAACGCTACGCCAATTTCGCTGTGTTAAAAATTGCAATTGAAAAAAACTACAGAACCTTTTTTCCTATCCTGATGCACAACTTCTACTTCTACTTCTATTTTGAACACAAAGAATTAATGCATTAGAGCTCGGAAAAATGTACAAAATCAACTAACATAAAATTCCGCGAAATTCCATTAATGTTTTTGGCGCATTAACGTCATTTTAAAACAAGACGTCATACGAATGAAAACTCTAAAGCTGAATGTTTTTCCGTTACGTGAACCATCAAAATTCGGATAGAAAATTTCATTAAAATGGAGTTTTGAGGTAGGTGTTGTTTTATTTTATTTCATTTTGCATTATTCGCACATTTACTGATTCCAGCAAGTCAACATGGCGGCTCCTTAGTTAAAAAAATGTCAACTGTGGATTTGACGATAGCTTACGAGAAGAAAATGTAAATCAACTAGAGGCTCTCGAGAGCCTGTGTCGCTCACCTGACTCTACTTTGGTTTTAGAAATCATGTAAAGATAGATAAAAATCATAACAGATACCCAAATAATGATTGAGGCCAAATTTTAATTAATATTGGTCTCGTTATTTAATAAAATATCCTGGTGGCCATCTTGAACAGTAAATCAGCAACAAAGTAGCAACACTTGGTCAGCACTTCATAAGAAACATTCATGCCATGTTTGGTTTCATTCCATTCAGTGGTACTCTAAAAGAAGACATTTGTATGTATTTCCCATAGGGTCCTATGTTAAACTAAGCCCCCCGCTGGCGGCCATCTTGGATGATGGATCGGCTACAAAGTAACAACACTTGGTCAGCATCTCATAAGGAACATTCATGCCATGTTTGGTTTCATTCCATTCAGTGGTTCTCTAAAAGAAGACATTTGTATGTATTTCCCATAGGTCCTTTGTTAAACTAAGTCCCCTGCTGTCGGCCATCTTGGATGATGGACCAACTGCAAAGTAACAACACTTGGTCAGCACCTCATAAGGAACATTCATGCCATGTTTGGTTTCATTCCATTCAGTGGTTCTCTAAAAGAAGACATTTGTATGTATTTCCCATAGGGTCCTATGTTAAACTAAGTCCCCCGCTGGCGGCCATCTTGGATGATGGATCGGCTACAAAGTAACAAGACTTGGTCAGAACCTCATAAGGAACATTCATGCCATGTTTGGTTTCATTCCATTCAGTGGTTCTCTAAAAGAAGACATTTGTATGTATTTCCCATAGGGTCCTATGTTAAACTAAGTCCCCCGCTGGCGGCCATCTTGGATGATGGACCGCCTGCAAAGTAACAACACTTGGTCAGCATCTCATAAGGAACATTCATGCCATGTTTGGTTCCATTCCATTCAGTGGTTCTCTAAAAGAAGACATTTTTATGTATTTCCCATAGGGTCCTATGTTAAACTAAGTCCCCGGCTGGCGGCCATCTTGAATGATGGATCGGCTACAAAGTAACAACACTTGGTCAGCACCACATAAGGAACATTCATGCCATGTTTGGTTTCATTCCATTCAGTGGTTCTCTAAAAGAAGTCATTTGTATGCATTTCCCATAGGGTCCTATGTTAAACTAAGTCCCCGGCTGGCGGCCATCTTGAATGATGGATCGGCTACAAAGTAACAACACTTGGTGAGCACCTCATAAGGAACATTCATGCCATGTTTGGTTTCATTCCATTCAGTGGTTCTCTAAAAGAAGACATTTGTATGTATTTCCCACAGGGTCCTATGTTAAACTAAGTCCCCCGATGGCGGCCATCTTGGATGATGGACCAACTGCAAAGTAACAACACTTGGTCAGCATCTCTTAAGAAACATTCATGCCATGTTTGGTTCCATTCCATTCAGTGGTTCTCTAAAAGAAGACATTTTTATGTATTTCCCATAGGGTCCTATGTTAAACTTAGTCCCCCGCTGGCGGCCATCTTGGATGATGGATCGGCTACAAAGTAACAACACTTGGTCAGCACCTCATAAGGAACATTCATGCCATGTTTGGTTTCATTCCATTCAGTGGTTCTCTAAAAGAAGTCATTTGTATGCATTTCCCATAAGGTCCTATGTTAAACTAAGTCCCCGGCTGGCGGCCATCTTGGATGATGGATCGGCTACAAAGTAACAACACTTGGTGAGCACCTCATAAGGAACATTCATGCCATGTTTGGTTTCATTCCATTCAGTGGTTCTCTCAAAGAAGACATTTGTATGTATTTCCCATAGGGTCCTATGTTAAACTAAGTCCCCCGCTGGCGGCCATCTTGGATGATGGACCGACTGCAAAGTAACAACACTTGGTCAGCATCTCTTAAGAAACATTCATGCCATGTTTGGTTCCATTCCATTCAGTGGTTCTCTAAAAGAAGACATTTGTATGTATTTCCCATAGGGTCCTATGTTAAACTCAGTCCCCCGCTGGCGGCCATCTTGGATGATGGATCGGCTACAAAGTAACAACACTTGGTCAGCACCTCATAAGGAACATTCATGCCATGTTTGGTTTTATTCCATTCAGTGGTTCTCTAAAAGAAGTCATTTGTATGCATTTCCCATAGGGTCCTATGTTAAACTAAGTCCCCCGCTGGCGGCCATCTTGGATGATGGATCGGCTACAAAGTAACAACACTTGGTGAGCACCTCATAAGGAACATTCATGCCATGTTTGGTTTCATTCCATTCAGTGGTTCTCTAAAAGAAGACATTTGTATGTATTTCCCATAGGGTCCTATGTTAAACTAAGTCCCCCGCTGGCGGCCATCTTGGATGATGGACCGACTGCAAAGTAACAACACTTGGTCAGCATCTCATAAGGAACATTCATGCCATGTTTGGTTTCATTCCATTCAGTGGTTCTCTAAAAGAAGACATTTTTATGTATTTCCCATAGGGTCCTATGTTAAACTAAGTCCCCCGCTGGCGGCCATCTTGGATGATGGATCGGCTACAAAGTAACAACACTTGGTCAGCACCTCATAAGGAACATTCATGCCATGTTTGGTTTCATTCCATTCAGTGGTTCTCTAAAAGAAGTCATTTGTATGCATTTCCCATAGGGTCCTATGTTAAACTAAGTCCCCCGCTGGCGGCCATCTTGGATGATGGATCGGCTACAAAGTAACAACACTTGGTCAGCACCTCATAAGGAACATTCATACCATGTTTGGTTTCATTCCATTCAGTGGTTCTCTAGAAGAAGTTCAAAATGTAAAAAGTTAACGCCGACGACGGACGACGACGGACGACGCCGGACGACGCCGGACGACGGACGACGGACGCCAAGTGATGAGAAAAGCTCACTTGGCCCTTCGGGCCAGGTGAGCTAAAAATGGCAAATGTTGGGGTTGAGAATAAAAAGAATTAAACACACTTTTTTCTAGCGGTTATTTAAGAAATAATTCGTGCAAGCTATTGATTTATTGGACATTTTTTGCTTTATCTAACAGGGGGTTAAAAAGAACAGCCACTCACGGCATACCAACCCTCGCTTTAGTTTTTAAATCACCGTATTTGTCCTATTAGAATTGAAATAATTCATGGAAGCTATAGATTTGTTAGAAATTTACACATGGCCTAGGCCGTGATATTCGTTAATTTTATCCCTCGCTAATGCTCAGGATAAAATTCGAATATAACGGCCCAGGCCATGTGTAAATTTCCAACAAATCTATGGCTTCCATGAATTATTTCTTAACTATGACTCTACTTACAATTTCTATTAATTGTGCAATACAGCTCTGAATTTGGATATTTGACATAGCATAGCATAATTTCTGACACAGAATGAATGTGGTATGAGAACTTAAAATTTGAAATTGGGCATTACCTATTATGGTCCAATATTCACAAT
This sequence comes from Mytilus californianus, assembly GCF_021869535.1. NCBI lineage: Eukaryota > Metazoa > Mollusca > Bivalvia > Mytilida > Mytilidae > Mytilus > Mytilus californianus. The sequence continues at coordinate 72,264,506 of NW_026262734.1, forward strand.
CTAAATACATTTTAGTATCAGCTTACCAAAAAACCCCAAGAATTCAATTTTTGAAGAAATCAAAAAAATTTAATTGTGGACCCTTTGGACCTCAATATGGACAAATTTGATAACGGGGCCCAAAATCCAAAATCTATATACACGGTTAGATTCAGCATATCAAAGAACCACATATATTCATTTTTTTTGCTGATATCAAACAAAGTTTAATTTCTGACCCCGATTTGGACCAACTTGAAAACTGGGCCGAAAATCAAGAATCTACACTGCTTGTAACCGAGTACGGCAGAAAGTGATTTTCCCCCGATTATAGTACTGATTTTCCTCGATTTTGTACTGATTTTTCATGATAAATTTTACACTATAGTTCTGTTATTCAATTTAAGTAGCTTGAACTAATCAATTGATTAAAGATCATTTATTCTGTCTGGTCAGCAGTCATTAGTTAGTGATATCCTGAGGTGGGATTGCTTTGAAGTTACATCATGACCTTCCTTATTCTTTGTTTTGATGTTGTTGTAGCTGATTTGAGTGAAAAAAATCTGTTTTAGTCTGCTTTTAGAAAACTGGGAATATAAATTAGATTTTTTTTTCATGAAATTTTGTTCAAATATAATAATCTGAAAAATGCAAGTAGAAATTTGGACAAAATAAGCATTTAAATGGGAAAAAACTAGCAATTAAACTTGAGCTTTGGTGTACAGATTGTCCCCGATCAGCTTGTGTTGATTACAGATTTTCCCTGATACCTATACAGATTGTCCCCGATTTTGAAAAAGCTAATCCTTCAAAAAATAAAGCTAATATGTGGATCTTCATTACACTTAGGCATGTGCTAATAAAAATAGTGGAATATATGAAAATTTTTCCTGCAAACCTGTAATTCTACAATTTTATATATAAAATTGAATTAGAGATTTTTTTGTTCATTGATATTTCATTGGTTGGTTCAGAAACTTTAAACAGGTTTCTTCTTGCTTGGGGTTCATAACTTACTGTTTGTATATTTCTGGATTCATAGTTTGGTGAATTTGATAAATTGTCTGAAATGGTTAGAGATTGTGATGATTTGCCTTTTTTGATAATCTTTTGTGGTGTATTTGTTGATGAGTTACAAATTATAATTTTTTCATCTTGTATTTTAATTTTTTCTGTCTCTGTCAAGAAGTTCTGGAATGAATGCATGGTATGTTATCTTTCACCACCCTCTTCAAGTCTTCTCCAAATGACAAGTTTTTCAGATGGATGTGTCTTCTGATGGTGAGCTTCTATTTCTTCAAAGATGACATTTTTAGAAAGCTATCAAAGCTATGTTGATATTTTTTTGCAAGTAACAGTTAAAAATAAAACTTAGAATGAACCTTTTTCCTTATGATACTATAAGAGAAAATCGGGGAAAATCTGTAATTAACTTCATCTTCTCTGGGACAATCTGTACATTGATAGTAGACAATCAGTACACTGCATCAGAAATTGAAATCATATTTTTTTTAGTGTTTTCCTAATCTCCTTAAAAAAGTACTTCCAGCTCTAAGTTAACTTAATTTGCACATTTGAATAAGTATTCTATAATTAGAGAAATAACATTTAGATATTTGAATAATATAAAAAAAATCACTTCCCATGACTTCCTTGCTTCGGAAAAGTTTCTATTTTTAGGATTGGTCATTAAAATTCATATTGCCTATGGGAGGTCAATGATAAAAATGTATGAATGAAAAGGGAGGTTGCATAATTATTGACACAGATTTTCATTAATTCATATATAATTACCCTTTTGATGTTCTCTACATAGGAAAATCGGGAAAAATCAGTAATCAATTGGGGAAAATCAGTACTGTAATCGGGGGAAAATCACTTTCTGCCGTACTCGGTTACAGGCAGTGATCTAAATACATAGATATAGGAAGATGTGGTATGAGTGCCAATGAGACAACTCTCCATCCAAGTTACAATTTATAAAAGTAAACCATTATAGGTCAAGGTACGGCCTTCAACACGGAGCATTGGCTCACATTGAACAGCAAGCTATAAAGTGCCCCAAAAAATTACTAGTGTAAAACCATTCAAACGGAAAAACCAACGGTCTAATCTATATAAAAACGAGAAACGAGAAACACGTATGAACTACATGCTTAGATTCAGCATATCAAAGAACCCCTAGAATTCAATTTTCACAAAAATCAAACTTTGTTTAATTTTGGACCCTTTGGACCTTAATGTAGACCAATTTGAAAACTGGTCCCAAAATAAAAAATCTAAATACACTGTTAGATGAGGTATACCAAAGAACCCCAAGAATCCCTTTTTTTTTTTAAATCAAACAAAGTTTTAATTTTGGACCTTAATGTGGACCAATTTTAAAACGGGCCCCAAAAATAAAAATATAAATACACGGTTAGATTAAGTATATCAAAGAACCCCAATAATTCAATTTTTGATGACATCAAACAAAGCTTAATTTTGGACCCTTTGGACCTCAATGTGGACCAATTCAAAAAACGCGAACAAAAATCCAAAATCTAAATACACGGTTACATTCAGCATATTAGAGAACCCCAAGAATACAAGACTTTGAATTAAACCACATTGAAATTGGTCAAGAAATAAGCAATTTATACAAAATATTAGAAAAGTATTGTTTTGGCCCCTTTTTTCCTAATAACAATCCCAGCCTTAAATTTTGATTGATTTCGCTTTTCCTCACAAACTGAAATAAACAATAACAATTTTGTTTTAGTCAAATTGTTCCTTGAGACATGTTGTAACTTTAAAATTTAGGTCGAAAGAGTATTAAGCCTTTTAATAGTTTTCTCCCCTGAAAAAAGTTGCATGGTGATATAACTCATGAACCATATATATTTGGTGGCTGGATAACTAATCCTTCACCATTCATTTGATACCTAAATTATCAAAATAAATTCTACATTGTTTGATATTTACACCTTTGCGTAGGAACTATTTTGTAAAAAATATTTACTACTTTCCGGTATGTTCTTTTTTGACCGGGCCCGAGTTTGTAGTGTTACATCTTACATAGTCTACCCGAATTATTTGCCCTATACATACGTTATTTCCTGACTAGTTATCGAACATATATCTCGATGCGCACTGTAGTTGTCTAAATGTTTGTATTGGTTTTTTTTTTGCACGCTTAGTGTGATTGTCGGGCTAAATTATGACAGAACATGTTTGATTTCTTTGCCAGATTTATTTTATTGATATTACTCCATGGCTTTGTTCTTCAATTCACAGTTGTGACGTGATCGTCAGTTTGCATAGAATTCCATCCAAGCCGGTGCTATGGGCCGTCTTAAACTTGCAGTGAGATGAGAGTTTTTTTCGCTCCGTGTTGAAGGACTCACTGTGAATTTGAGATGAAGAACAGCAATAAAATCGCTGTTCCTTTCCTTTTTTGTGTTTTTTGCTGTGCATATACTGATTTTGTGTCATAGATGGATACCCCATATCCTTTCTTTTCTATTTAGTAGAGACCTAGGGTTTATTGCTTTGAGATCCTTCCTTTATGGCCTTGTAATTGAGGTCAAGGTCAAATGAAAATTTCATGTTCTAGATTTTGACCTTTATCATAACTTCATATTGGTACATGATAAAGCAATAATGTTTTTGCATTAGTTTTGGAGACTTGTGACCTTGAAAAATGTCAACAGGAAGTGACCTTGAGTAGAGCGGAAGTAGCAAAATTTGCATTTCTTTCAGGAAAAAGAACCTAGAAACTGTATATATTTTTAATCGACATACATAAACCTATCATTTGAGACCGGAAGTGACATTCTGTAAACTAGAATTACCAAATTATCTCTCTTATTTCAGGCAAAGGTAAATCGAAACCATATATATTTGGAATGAGTGTGAATAAAGCTATCCTATGAGACCAAAAGTGACATTTTTTAACCGGAAGTAGCAAACTATTTCCCTCATCTCAGACAAAAGTACATAGAAACCATATAATAGAATCAGTATGGAGAAACCTAGGATGGACGACAATAGTAACTGAGAAAACCAGAAGTGATTTAGAAATTTAAATGGTGGAAAGTCCTTCAAATGTTGTCTGAACAATTGGGTTTTTAATTTTTAATGTTATGTTGTTTATAGAGCCCTGAAATTTAGAATCGATCTATGTTAATTCATTGATCCTTTGAAAAAATGTATTCTTAAATTTAACCATTTACTCATTTTTAAATATTGCTTTTATCAGTACTAACATTGATTTTGTTTTGAAAAATTAGAATGTAATTAAATATATATTGCGATATGTGCACAGTTATGAGTACCTTAATCCTGTTTACTTAAATTTTGGCATTACTTTGCACAAGGTCATGCTTTTCTCAGACTGCTTATGACAATTTAACACTAAATACGTTGAATGTAACCTAATTGATATTTTAGTCTGGGAGAACATGATTTTTTAAAAGTTGTAATTGGCTTTGAAACAGCTTTATATTTGTTTTACAGTTTGTTCTTATATTAAGCTTTGCCATCAGAGTCCCAGGTTAGGGGAGGGTTGAACGCTCACACACATGTTAAGCCCGGATACATTCTTTATGTATCTGTCAGTGGTTGTTTTTGGTTCATGTTCGTCATATTTGTTTTTTTAAATTATATTGTTAAAAATAAGGCCGTTAGTTTTTTCGTTTGAATTGTTTCACATTTTGCATTTCGGGGCCTTTTATAGCTGACTTTACAGTTTGAGATTTTCTCATTAATGAAGGCAGTATGGAGTCCTATATCATAATTGCTTCTATCCACGTCATTTGAACTCTGGTAGGTAGTTGTCTCATTGGCAACCATACCACATCCTCATGTTTCTTTACTGACTTTAAACAAAACTCCAATAACCTTATGATCTCATTGTTTTTTATGTCGAAAAACTTATGAAATCATAAAACACTGAAGCGAACTACTTGGAGGGAGGTACTCATTGAACCAGTTTACCTACTGCTTGAAAAAGAGCAAAATTAGGGCAGAACACTTCAAGACAAGTGTTCTTCCCTCATTTCACTCTTTCTTAAATATTAGTGCCCAAAATGGCTACATGCTTTCAAGTTTATTAACTGCTATCATTTTTTTATCAAATGAGTTCTAACAGAAAATGTGCCTGTCTTGTGCGCTGAAGTCATATTCACATATATAATCGTGTAAACAGCAAAGCTTCGTGGTGCCTTTATTTTCAAAATGATTGCTATGGGGATACAGGGCGGGCAGATTCAGATGGGAGCATACTCAACATCCTCCAAAAATCGAAAAAAAAATAGTTTTTAGCATAAAAGTCGTCAAAATATTATAAAAGCACTTCCTCTTTCCCCTGTATTTGAGAGATAACATACATAAGTAATTCCATAACACTTAACCAAATGTTTTGTGTATTTAGAAAATCTGATGATGAAATTTTGATACTTATCTTGATACCTTGCATCACCTGTTCCCACAAATGACAGGGTCCCCCTCTTTAAACTGTATACACCTTTTGTATGGCTTTCTACTGGGTACAAAAAATACTTTCTCTTTTTAAATATTCCAATGTTGGTCTAATGGGGTGTCATAGGAATTTTGGATTTTCGGAATATCGGGGCTGCCCCCACACGGTCATGCTTTTTTTCTGATTGTTAATGCGGTATTTAAACTAACTCCTGTTTGATATTTTAGTCTGGGAGAACATGGTTTATATATTATTAGGAACTGAATCTGATGAGTCGAGCCTAATCCAATTGATGTTTATGGTTTATCCTTATGTTTTGCAGTTACACTACTGTCCCAGGTTTGGGAAGGGTTTTGAGCTATCAAACATGTTCCACCCCGCCACATTCTTTAAGCCCCTGTCCCGAGTCAGGAGCCTGTAATTCAGTGGTTGTTGTTGGTTGCTGTCCGCATATTTGCTAAATTGTTTATTGTGTTTAGCATTAATCAGTGCTGGTTTTCTCTTTTGAATCAATTCACATTTTTTCATGCTGTGGTTTTTTTTTATAGCTTTCTATATTGTATGGATTTTGCTTATTGCTGACGTCTGTACATGAAGTGCTCTATAGATGTTAATATTCTCATCTTTCGGTCTCTGGTGGATAGTTGTTTCATTGGCATTAATACTATATCTCCATATTTTTATATGGAACTTTTATAACACTGTTTTAAATATGCGAATCCCTTTTTTTGAAATTTGTACTCTCTGAAATAAATGTAAATGAGATAAACACTTACCTACGAAGTCGTTAGTTTTTCCAATATCTCTGTCCCACACAGTTATCTCTAAAGTCTTTTTAGCGAGCTCATTATGTTTGATTTCATATACAAATTCCTGGAAAAAAACCTTTATATATATATTATGTCTTTGATAATACTGTTTACTTAAACATTTTGGTAAGAGATCACTTTTTGGCAATCATGACAAAAAGGACTGGCTAAATGTTTTTTCAACAAAGAATGCCAATGGGAACCAACTTTACTCCTCTTCTTGCCGACTTGTTTCTTTATTCAGACGAGGCTGACTTCATACAGGACCTTCTTAGAAAAAACGAAAAGAAGCTAGAATTATCATTTAACTTCACTTTCCGCTATGCAGATGATGTCCTCTCACTAAGAGAGTGACTTAAATTTTGGTGTCTATGTTGAATGCATCTATCCCATCGATCTTGAAATAAAGGATACAACAGATACAGTTAAGTCTGCCTAATATCTTGACTTACATCTAAAAATTGACAATGAGGGTCGGTTGAGCTGATTTCAGCTTCCCAATTGTGAACTTCCATTTCTTTGTAGCAACATTCCAGCAGCGCCTACATATGGAGTATATATCTCCCAGTTGATACGATATTCTAGGGCTTGAGTTTCCTATCATGATTTCCTTAATAAAGGGTTACTGCCCACAAGGAAGCTATTAAACCAAGAGTTCTAAGTGGTGAAGTTGAAATCATCCCTTCGAAAATTTTACGGACGTCATAACGAGTTGGTTGACCGTTATGGAATACCTGTTTCAGAGATGACGACGGATATGTTCCAATCGTCGTAACCAAAATTCAGTCTTCCTTTTCCCCGAATGTGACCTACAGTATTATACTCATCACCGGGTTTGTACTTACATGAGCAACACGACGGGTGCCACATGTAGAGCATGCTTACCCTTTTGAAGCTCCGGAGATCACCCCCGGTTTTAGTGCGGTTCATGTTGCTCAGTCTTTAGTTTTCTATGCTGTGTTTTGTATAATGTTGTTTGTCTTTTGGTGTCTTTCTTTTTTTTTTTGCCATGGCGTTGTCAGTCTATTTTCGACTTATGAGTTTGAATGTCCCTTTGGTATCTTTCGACTCTCTTCTGCTACTGAAGATTGCTTGTATTTTTTATGATTTTAGATTCCAATTTAAGATAACAAATATATCAATAAAAATGCGTTCCATGGAACCCTGTGTCTTAACTGTCAGTTTAAAAGTGTAAAGTTTACTGTAATGTTTTCATTTTTTTTTAAATCAAGCTGTTTTCTTCAGATGCTATTTCTTGATTTTGAAGATTCTTTCCAAGTTTCATAACAATCCATGGAGATCTGAAAAGTTATCATACCCAAAAAATATATTCCCAGACTATCTGAAAATGTTAACTGCAAAAAGCTAATATAAAAGTAAGAGGATGTGGTATGATTGCCAAAAAGAAAACTCTCAACCCGAGACCAAATGACGTAAGTCCATCTATCAGTTAATCAAATACTTAAAAATGAAGAAAAAAAAATAAATTCAAAATTTTGCTTCAAACATAATCTCATAAATGGGCATTAGCTGTCAAATTCATGTTCACCGATTTGACCTAAATTCTCATATTTGATTTATTACATACAAAAACGTATATCCAAATTACAAAAAGTCTAAAATAAACATTTAAGTTTCATCATAACAAACAGAACTGTTGAATGACAAAACAATGCCGGACTTTTGAATGCCTACAAAATTAAATTATACCAAACCCAAACATCGATTTTTTGTTGTTTATATAAAATATTAATCCCATTTTTTCTACTAAATCAATGTTGAAAGCACTGCAAGTTATTGATTGAAATTTACCAACAGTAGAAATGAACGTTCCATATTTACATAAACAACTCGGGGAAAAAATGGGACGCGTATATAAGACAGTTTCGATTATATATTAAATAAATGTACAATACCTTATGATCACGTCTATGGGATACGACAAATGAAATTGACTTTTGTATTGGATAAATGAATCTAAATGTCAATTTGCGGACCAACATTTGAGAAATCATGGATATGGCCATTTTTTCCAACGTAGTGAAACAGTAGTTTTACCAATAAATATAACTTTGCATATTTATGAGATTTCTTAGTTAATATTGGAACTTGTTCAACACAAGAGTGCACACGCTAAAATGTCTCGCCTGCTTTACTGGCCATTGATTTTATGTTGAAAGTCTTAAAGATAAAGGTTTTACCAAAAGCATTACAGAAACTTAACATTTTAAAAAATCTATGACAATGAGGTCAAGGTCAGATAAATTGTGTCAGACAGAGATATACACCTTAATTTTTTTTATACTCCAAATATAGTTGACCTATTGCGTATGATAATTGAAAAACAGACCAAAACACAAAAACTTAACATTGACCAATGACCAATAAATATGAGGTCAAGGTCAGATGATACCTGCCAGACAGACATGTGCACCTTACAATTATTCCATACACCAAATATAGCTGACCTATTGCTATTAGTATTTGAAAAACAGACCAAAACACAAAAACTTAACATTGACCAATGAACCATGAAAATGAGGTCAAGGTCAGATCATACCTGCAAGACAGACTTGTACACCTTACAATCATTCCATACACCAAATATAGTTGACCTATTGCTTATAGTACTTGAAAAACAGACCAAAACACAAAAACGTAACATTGACCAATGAACCATGAAAATGAGGTCAAGGTCGGATATAACCTGACAGACTGACATGTACCCATTACAATCATTCCATACACCAAATATAGCTGACCTAATGCTTATAGTATTTGATAAACGGACCTAATCACGTAACTTAAACCTTGATCACTGATCCATTAAATGAGGTCCAGGTCAGGTGAACTCTGTCTGAGGGACATGTAGACATTGCAAGGAACATATATAATAATATACAAATTGTTTACGCCGCCGGATAGTAATACCTATGTCTCGCATACTGCGACTTTCGTCGCAGGCGAGACAAAAATGAACCTGTTAGACGTAATCAATGCACAATCACAATAGCAATTACCATTGCGGTCATAAAAGTTTCGAGGAAGATTATCGTACTCAAGACTCAGAAATCAACCAATCAAAATAGTGAATTTGATGTTTCGAGCACACATTTTGTACCCCGAGTACTGAGTATAGTTTTATGACCGTGGGCCTAGGTGTACAGAACTGAATACTTTTGAAAAAAAAAACAATATAGCTGCTACAGGATACAGAATAATAAACTTGGAGTGTTTACAAAAACATGTTTCTGAGATACACGCTATTATATGTGATAAAGCAAGAGAAAAGGCTATTGCCGGTGCAGTTCCAATAATTTTTGAATCACAAGTAGCTCATTTTGAACTCGCTGTCATTCTCGCTGAAAAAAGTACTGGATGTGGAAAGAAATTTCATTTTGAAACAAGCCCATAGTTGTTGAACGTGGGATCAAGACATTAAAAGACATCAACGTCAGAGCTGTGTGGGGTTCTATAGTCAGTGGAAATAAGTTCACCTCAATGAACAATTGGCCAGCATGGACTCACCAACTATGGCATAAAACACATATAGTATTATCGAACATGAGATTAATCAGTGGTGAAAAGTTATGGTAGACGAAGAAATGTTAGCATCCATAGACTTAGAGAAAAATGTTGCAATAGAAAAGAATAGATACCATGAAGGTCTGCATAATTAAACAAAACTATGATCATGGCCAAATGACTATGCGAGCTGATTTAAAAAAAAAACATAATCCAAAACAAAGAACATAATCCAAAACAAAGAACATAATCCAAAACAAAGAAACAATACAAGAGTGCACACGCTAAAATGTCTTGCCTGTTTTACTTATCATTGAATTTATGTTGAAAGTCTGTTACATGAAGGTTATACTACAACGAAGTATCACATAAACTTAACATTACCAATGTTCTATGATAATGAGGTCACGGTCAGATGAACCAGGCCAGACAGACATGTACACCTTATAATCATTCCATACACCAAATATAGTTGACCTGTTTCTTATAGTATCTGATAAACTGACAAAATTACGAAAATTTATCATTGACCAATGAACCATGAAACTGAGGTCAAGATCAGACAACACCTGCCAGACAGACAAGTAGACCTTACAATTGTTCCATACACCAAACATAGCTGTCCAATTGCTATTAGTCTTTGGGAAACCGACCAAAACACGAAAACCTAACATTGACCAATGAACCATGAAAATGAGGTCAAGGTCAGATGATACCGGCTAGCCCGACATGCACACTTTACATTCATTCCATACACGATACATTGCATAAGGATAGAAATTTCTAGAAAGTAATTATATTTTCAAACTAGAGGCCAAACCTTATATAATGTGAAAAATCAACATAAGCAAAATAGGCATTTTCGTCTGAACTACAAGGGCCCAGCTGAACATTGAGTAGCATTTGATATTGGGCCCCTGCTATTATTTTTTCCTGATTTTATTTACCCTTGATTAAGACCCCTTCATGAAATGGGCCCCTCAAAGAGTTGTTGCATGGGTTCTTTACGGCAGAGAGCATGGAACTGTTTCAACACAAGACATGCGATGTACATTTGCAACGTGCCATTCTGATTTTAGATGGGATTTGATATGTATAACACATATAGTCAATCATCCCACTTTATCAAGGATTGTACACCCGATCAGAAAATGCCAGGGTTTGTTGAATATTTGTAATTTACCGTGGATGAATTTTGTTGTAAGAACATTAAATCCATATGACATACACATAGAGAGAATCTATAAGGAAACTTTACTTTGGCAAACAGAGATGATTCCAAAAATTACAACTTTCTACTATAAAGCTTTACTACCAGAGTTAGCTTCTCCACGCTTCAACAAATACCCTGGAATAAGAGAATCTGGCATATGGGTAAGGAAGCGTTAAAAGCGCTTTTATACATGTAGGAATAATCTTCTACATGCACTCTCATAACCCAAAAAATGAAAGTCTAGATTCTATAAGTACTTAAATACGTGATAATATATATAACAAAAGTGACATATATAATAGCCCAATCATTCTTAGGTCAAGTTTACATCAGAGAGTTATATCTTTAGTTTATTGATAAATATATCTATGTAGAATTGAAGAACGGTTCGTTTAAAAATATGTCATTACCAAAGCATTGACTACAAAACTGTTGAAACCCTTTAGGATAGTTTATCCGCCAAATGCTGTAATGTATTTGAAATTTAAAATTAATGGTTTAAAATAACTTGATTTCATTTATCTATATCTAGCCATACTTATGTAGATGGAAACAGGTGAACAACAACACTGTAAAAATAAGGATGTCTGATTTTGATAAGTAAGATTGTTCTAGTTATTAATGCTTGTAATATAGGCATTCAGAGTTTTCAAATAAAGTAGATCATAGTGTAAAATATTGATCAATTTGATACTGCTTTAGTGGTAAAAGACTGTGATGCATATTTTTTTATTGTATAATGTAAATGAACAAACACTTGTTTGGTTCAAATAGGTGTGGCTTTGTCCACAGGAGATACCAAAATTAAGTTGGTAGCATAAATTATGTTATGATTTATACAACACACATAAGTTATAAGCAATGTAAAATTTCCTATTGTGTACAAATTAAAGTGTTTTGTTAGAATATGACAAAAAAATTCTTGTAATCAGGGTTGGCAAAGTATTTCCCGGGCGGGAAAAACCGGGTTTTCCCGACTGGGCAATACTCCTAGAAACGGGTAATACTGGGCAATACTGGGTAATATGATTTTTCAAGCTTATTTTTACACAAAATAGTAAAGACTTGTTGTAGTTAAATAGCATTATAGCTAAATATATACATTTTATACAGATAACCATTGAGAGTCATTCCTGAAGATTGAAAATTCAATTTCTTCCTTTTCTCCACTAATTCTATGTAGGCAGAGTACAAGTTTTTGACATATCAGGATACCTTGTTAATTTCCAAGCTTTGTTTCAATATTAAATCCAAGTTGAAAAATGCATTTTATTGCAGTGTTTAAGTGAATTGTTAATTTTAATTGTTATACAATCATATTGCTAAACAAACACCCTAAGGGGACCGGCCATGAACATTTATAGAAATCAAATTGCTGATAATTGTAATATAAACAAATCTGTATTATTATCTGAATATTACTTATTAATTAGTGATGTACATAAACATATGCTCAAACTTAGTAAACATTTTTAGTAACGAACAAAAAATGTTTAAAAGTAATTTTCCTTACATAGATTTGTTAATTCTTATAATATTAGTTATATTTATTTAAAAAAAAAAAATGAATTCTTCGACTTTAGTGTATTGCATTTGTGATTAATCACTGAATCCTCTTTGAAATTCAGGCCAGTATTTCATATTACCCAGTATTACCCGGTAAAACCCAGTAAAACCCGGGTTTTCCCAGTATTTCCCACTGGGCTGGGCAATACTCATAAAACCCGGGTTTTTGCCAGCCCTGCTTGTAATACTATTTAAACCTTAGACAAACATTATATGACTAATCAGTTAGTGGGACATTCAAACTCATAAGTCGAAAATAAACTGACAACGCTATGGCAAATAAAGAAAAAGACCAAAAGAAAAACAACTGTACACAAAACACAACATAGAAAACTAAAGACTGAGCAACACGAACCCCACCAAAAACCGGGGGTGATCTCAGGTGCTCCGGAAGGGTAAGAAGATCCTGCTCCAAATGTGGCACCCTTCGTGTTGCTCGTGTAAGTTCAAACCCGGTGCTGAGTGTTATTCGGTAGGTCTCATTCGGGAAAAAAAGGGTAAGCAATAATCAGAAAAACAGTGGTTTGGTAGATAACTCTGACAAAAAAAGTGTCTCGTTAAGCGGTGTCAATTTGGAAAGAATAATTACATGTACAAAATATGAAAGCAAAATTTTGCAAAACAACATAATTGCCTTCCAAAAAAATTTGACAGTGGTAACTCTTAAACTGATCTCATCATAAACTGTATTAATTGTTAACAATCTGCTATGAGCTACTATGATGATGCAAACATTAATTAATGTTTTGTCTGTTGGTCTTTTTCTTTTTTAGCCATGGCGTTGTCAGTTTAATTTCGACTTATGAATTTGAATATCCCTTTGTTATCTTTCGCTTATCTTTTAGATATCACAAGATTTTCAAAATTATTTTGAAACATCAATTTATACATTTATTTGCAAAAACTTTGCAAATAACTAGTGTTTGTCATATTTTTATCAATAGACAGGTATCATGTTTTATTCAACCATACCTCGTTATATTCTGGATTCAAAGTTTTCTTTTTTACAGCAGTTTTAAATTTAGATTTCTTGTCTTTGTCTGGTTTCAGATACCTACAAAATATCAAATCAAAATTCTGCCAAACTTGTACATATAAATGTGTGTTCAGTGTCATATCTTATTTCATTTGCATAGGTTTGACATGCATGTGTAATGTTTTGCTGTCTAATAATTCATGTTATTGAATATAATTCTGTTGTATATAACTCATTTCAAATTATTCTCCTGAGATTGATATACATAGTCAATATTTGAACAGCTTTCAGATTAAACTTATTTTTTATGCCCCACCTACGATAGTAGTAGGGGCATTATGTTTTCTGGTCTGTGCGTCCGTTCGTCCGTCCGTTCGTCCGTCCGTCCGTCCGTTTGTCCCGCTTCAGGTTAAAGTTTTTGGTCAAGGTTGTTTTTGATGAAGTTGAAGTCCAATCAACTTGAAACTTAGTACACATGTTCCCTATGATATGATCTTTCTAATTTTAATGCCAAATTAAGAGTTTTGACCCCAATTTCACGGTCCACTGAACATAGAAAATGATAGTGCGAGTGGGGCATCCGTGTACTATGGACACATTCTTGTTGTTTCTTAATTTTGTATATTTATTTATTTTATTGTCTATACTGAGGTGAAATTACAAGATCTGATCAAAACATTTATAGACAGAGTTAGTCAAATCGATACTGTTATAGTTACACAGACTTTTAATTTTGACAACTTCTTTAAAAAAAGATCAACTACTTAACCATATGTTGTAGTTTGCAGACACATCTTTTTAGTTGCACAAATTGAAACGGTGCTAATACAAATTGCTAGAAACACTTTAAACTCTGTATTATAACATGCATTATGGATACTGAAATTTACAAAATCATCCGGAAATTTAGTGTTTTAAATATGTAGAGATGTCAACTACCGCTAGGGGAAAATAACGGGAGGTAATTAACCGGCCAAAATTCCTAACCATAATCTTTCTTGCGTTAAGTCGCATAACAGGTTATTGACAACACGTCAGTTACGAGGGGAATGTGTGGGAAACACCAAAAAGACTAGTTGTAGCGTGTCATTGGTTTCTTAGGTACGCAAGAAAAGGATATTTTGGAAATATTGTTCAACACAGCTTAAACCTCTATAAACCATTCAACTGTATATCAAAAAAATATGCCAAAACAAATAATATAAGTTTTACTCGCATAATAAACTGGACCCGACCGATCCGTGTTTTTTTTTAAAAGGCTGAAAAAATACTTTCCTTTTGGCTATAGTTCGTGTTGTATTTGAGAAATTTAAGTCATTATCAAAACTGGAAAACAAAATAAACAATTTTTATAATATATAACAATTAAGAGCAGATAAAATATATTAAAATGTAATATAAAATATCAGCTGCAATTCATAATGCAGCTTTTTATGGAGATAATTGAATGAGCATACAAAAAAGAAATGCATGATAGTCAATAACAGTTAACTCCCCTTGCATATAAGTTTAACTACGAAGGTTACCGGTATTATTTTACAGATACAACTTCTATGTATTATTTCATTTTATTAAAATCTAGATTTCTGCTTAATATCAAGTCAATATCTTTATAGCATTTGTGTAGTAAACCAACTTAATAACCCAAAAGGCCAATTTTCATTTATATTTCATATTTTTAATTTTTAATTTTTAATTGATATGCCTAAATAATGTTTCCAAATGAAAAATAAATAATAGCCTCTAATTTGTTTTATTGACATATTGGACAGAAGATATATAGTAGCATATAAAATGACACTTTGAATGGCTTATAATTACTCAGTATCAATGAAAACCCTGTTATGAAAACATATTGTGTTGCTTAAAAGGGACCTGTCTAATGTTTCCTTTTTATATCTAGTTTGTGTGCTTTGATGTCCAATTTTAGAATAGTTGTATTTTATTGGGCCAAAAACATGTTTGAGATAATATATATCAATCAATCTCTAACCAAATATACCAACACACTTTGACTATTCAAAATAATATGGAAACACAATTACATTCTGGCAACAGTATTGATTTGCTGATTTTCAATGAAAAACTGTTATGTTTTTAATAAGTTGATAAGTCTCTGTATTAAAAAAAAAAATTTTCAATTTCAAACTAGGAAAAAAGAAATTAGCTGGTTACATTGACCTTTTGAGATATGGTGTCACTTTTAACCTATATAGCTCTGAATACAAAATAGTTTTATACAAATCTTTGGTATTTTTAGTGACAAAAAAGCCATACATAGGAGTGACATGAACTTTTAAACAAGAGTCCCCTGAACTTGTATCGATCACCTAGCATTTTTGCCAAAATAAATGGATACATTACAATAAGATTAGGTGTGTTGAATATATAAACTATGAGGACCAAAATCTGTCTTGCTAGATTAATTTTCAGTATATCATTTATCGTTATAACGATAATTAAAAAAAATAAAATGGGTTAAAATTGTGAGTTTCTGCTAAACAAGTACTATCTTTAAAAAAGACATCTGTGCGTTCAGATGGGGGCATTTTTTGAAACATCAATTTTTTTATGACTTTTTGATCATATCTTAATGCCTAAAATTTAATGACAAAAGTCTGATGAACCCTGATAGATATGTACATCTATAAATACACCAAATGTAGTTGACCTATTGCTTATAATATTTACAAAACAGACACAAACACAAAAACTCAACATCGACCAACGAACCATGAAAATGAGGTCACGGTCAGATATATAAAACCGGTAAGATTGACATGTACAACTCACAATCGTTCAATACACGACATATACTAGTGCTTTTACTATCTGAGAAACGAACCTTATCAAGTAACTTCAACCTTGATCAATGATCCATGAAATGAGGTCAAGGTCAGGTGAATCCTGTCTGACGGCCATGTAGACCATGCAAGAAATCCATATTCCAAAAATAAACATCCTATTACTGATTATAAGTGAAAAGTTTACATGACAAAAAACTACACACTTTTTTAAGCAGTCACTGAACCATGAAAATTATGCCAAGGACAAATGGACTTATGGCAGACGGAAACTTCGTAATATAAAGCATCTGTATACAAAGTATGAAACATCCAGGTCTACTATCCTTTTTAATACATGTATAAAGCTTTATACAAATAGTTTATCCTGCCAGCACTGCCTTATTGTAATACCTATGTCTGACAGTCGCTGGCAAGACAAAAATGGGCAACACACTTTAAAAGCAATAACTCCTATATTGGCCAATTGGACTATTTCCGTCATGTTGACATATTTCTAGATCTAATTTGCTGATATATAGACAATTTCATCCATCATGACTTATTTTTAAATCTTATTGTGTTGGCAAATGACTTTTCCCGCCATAATTACTGATTTGTATATCTTATTTTGCTGAACATTTTTGCTTTTATTGTTTCGCTCTATCTATCAGTTTTGTAAAATTGGGTAAAAATTGTCTTTTAAGGACGATCTCTCCTATACGGGTCAGTTGATTATTTCCGCCATGTTAAATTATTTGTAGATCTTGTAGTTGCCATATAACTAATTTGTATATTTTATTGCGTTGAACATTCATGCTATCTACAGTTTCTCTCTATCTATCATAGTTTCTGCAAAAACTGCAAAAATTGATAAAAACCGTCTTCAAGGGCAATAACTGCTTAAAGAGGTCAGTTGACTATTTCGGCTATGTTGACTGATTTGGAGATCTTATTTTGCTGAAAATCTGTACTATATAAAAATTCTCTCTATCTGCTGTAGATTCGGCAAAAAATGCAAGAATGTGGGTAAAAAATCAGCTTTCATGGATAATAACTCTTATAAGGAATATATTGACAATTTCAACCTTGCTGACTTATTTGTAGATCTGATGGTGCTTAACATTTTTTATCAAAAAATTTTTGTGTTTCTCTATCAGTTTCTGCAAAAAAGCAAGATAAATTTGTCTTTCAATCAATAACTCACAAAAGGGGTTTATGGCCGTTATGACCGATCTGTTAATCTAATTGTGCTGAACATGTTTGCTTTTTGAAATTATAAATGTTCCTCACCTTAGCAGCAATATATACACTAAATTTATCCGCGCATGGAGTTTACATTTCTCAACTCACACAATATTCAAGAGGTTGCAGCTGCTACTCAGACTTTGTTAAACGTCATCGGTGTCTGAGCAAAAAAAAAAAATAATGAGCCAGGGTTTTATCAAAGAACGTCTCGTCTTGTTTCCTCATCGGAAAGTACCAAAACCTAATAGAAAAATATTCAGTGTCTACTTCACAAATTATACAAGATGTTCTTGAGGTAAAGATTCTAGATGCTGAAGTTGTGTAATTTTATTTTCTTAACAGTTTCCTTTTATTTGTTTTCATGCTATTATGTTTCTTTTGGTCGTACGACGTTACAGGATATTTATGCATCCCCCTATCATGTTTTTGACTTTGGGTGTTCCTGGTGTCCTAAAGTACGATTCGGACGCAAGAGGTTTTTACAGTAATGTTTCCATTTTGTTTACCCTTGTATTTATATTTTACTTCATTTGTACGTTATCAAGAAATTGTATACTATATAATGGTAAATTTTATGTATCCTCGTGTATTGTATTTTCGACCTACTAACATATTTCTCCGAATTTCCCTTTTATATGTTTGAACATAGACATGCCTAATATTTTAAGAGTCACTAGTATACTTGTGCATAAAATAATTGTATCTGAAATATATTTCGATCTTAAATTATTTTTTTATATGAGTTCATTAGATCGATGGCACGTTTGTTGACAAAAACTAGCGTCTTGTGTGTTCGACCTATCTAAGAAACTGGTCCAAAGTCGGAAATGACATGTCGTACAAATCCGGAATTGGTAAAAATTTGATGCCAATGTCTATATCAAATTATTTAAATTGTTAGGAGGCGATCAAACTTATGACTTAATGAATTAAATGGTTACATATACAAATTTAAGATAAAATATATTATTTTGATATCTTTATTTGACTAGTTGTACACATTTCACATGAGGCACTTTGGAAGCAAGTTTGATCTTGTATACAGTCATTTTTTTGTTCAATAGTTATACTTTAGTGAAGGCATTGTGGAGTGAGTATTGTCTGTAATTTCCGCTGACAGACAGATGTTTTTGTAAATTAAAATTAATCTATGTTTTATTTTTTTAGTAAAATGCTGTAAGGATCATGCAGATTTCCGTATTAAAAATAACTTTAAGTATTACAACTAACCACCTGACAGTCATGTGACTTAATGACCTGGATGTAAACTTCACGTGCAAAAAGTCCCCCTGCCATATTTCTAGAATATTTTTTTTTTTTTTATAGATTCTTTTTGAAGGTAAAAATGGTATTAGTAAAAGGGTACACAAATGTGATATCAAATAATAAAACGTAAATAGTTAATTACATTAACTTTACTTGGAACATCTTAACCACCACGTGGTATTATTTGATATTATTACTAATTATAGCAGCCGAATATGACGACACACGGACATGCGCAGCATACGGGAAGTGAATCTAGAATTAGGTCGAAAATGTAAGACGGTCGAAAACACAATACGAGACGATACTATCAACTACAAAATCTTTTTTATCGGCGTCTTTGTTAATATGCTATCAGCTACAATTTTTTTGTTGGCGGTCTTTGTTAGATTTATTTGTATGTTTGTTTGATTTTTTTAGACAGTTGTGTTGTATGTCTGTGATGTATGTTTACACGGTTTTGGCTGCTGGATCCCAATTATTTTCACATTAACCTAGTATGTCTGTTTGGGTTGCTCATCCACTTTTGTCGGACCTATAAACAACTATCATAAAAGTGGGAGGATAAGTTAGCTATGAAAAACCAGGTTAAACCAACCATTTTCTTGGGAAAAGTTAAGAATATGACAGTTGTTTCCACTCGTTCCGTTGGTTGATAAAAGAGAGTTGAAAGATACCAAAGGGACATCCAAACTCGAAAGTCGAAAATAAACTGACAGCGCCATGGCATAAAAAAAGAAAAAGACAAAAAAACAAACAACAGTATACAAAGCACAACATTGAAAGCTAAGGACTGAGCAACACGAAACGCAACAAAAACCGGGGGTTATCTCCAGGACACTTTTGTAATTTAGGTGTCCAATACAGTGAAGGAAGAATCAGTTCTTTATCGTTGGTTGAAATTCCAAAAGAACATAGAACAGACCTATGATTATCCAGGATTTCCTCCTTGGTAAATATCGTGGGGGTATATGTTGAGTTTCCGGGTGAATTGTATGTAATATGATTTACACACAAAAACGATGTTGTTTGGGGCTTCATCTGCGGGGACAACAACATATTTGTCATGGAGTCAGGACAGGTGCTTTGCAACATTTGGGTCTTTAAAGATTGGTGTAGCATGTATATTCATAATTCATAATTCATTTATCCGTTCGGCAAGAGTATCTGCGTCTTCTTTCTCGCGTTTAACTCATTGCCTGGCATCATCCTCGACTCTAATCCATCAGTATTTTGAAGTTGTGTTTCCAATTGATGGATTTAGGTTCACGATATTTCTGGCCTTTGGATAACACATTTCGCAGAGAAGTGTTATTTACAATGTTTTGGTCACCAGTAATAACGTGGCCAGTCGGATCATTCACGAATGGGGAACTAGCACAGGTGCAGTCAGGAGGTTTAGAAGTTTAGTCGTCAGTATTGAGATCCTGCAACACGTGTTTGTAATTGAAAATTGTACTTGCAATTGGTTTGGTATAGGTATAAGAAATGATAGATACAGACTGATCTTTAATATAGGGAGGTATTTTTGAGTGAACTGATTTATGATGAAGGATATTGTCCAAGTTGATGTCATCGAGACCTTTGTTGTCAAAAGAAAGTTTAAGAAAGGATCTTATCTCCTTTTCACCTTTTCCATTGCGAACTGGGTCTGTGACTGGCAATATCCAAGATGATAGCTGTTTGGTTGTATTGGTTTGAATGGGGGTATGTAACAGTGGTTTTTTTTAACTATAAGTTATACAGAAAATGAAGTTTTGAAAGAGATGGTGAATAAAGTTTCGTGCGAATGTGATGAATACCAAACGGCTTTGGAATAATTTGCAAAAGGTCATTAGTAGAGACATCATGGGGAGTAGGTGATGTATGATGACGATGACCATGACTGCGTATACATAGAGTTGAAAATAAATACCTATATCATCAATTTTGGCATTGCAACCATATGGTGTTGCCAAAAATATAAAAAAAAGTTGAGAGCATCAAAGCAAAAATTAACCTAAAAAGAACAGACAAAACTGTTTAGGTACACTTTCCCAAGGGGACACAATTTTGATTTTATTTTCAAATTTGTCAGAAATAGCTTTCCTTTAAATGGCTGTAAGAACTGCGGTAAATGATAGAGTAAGGTAAAACAGAAAAAGATCGATAATGCTCAATGATAAAATTCAGCATAATAAAATTAGTCATGCTTAGTACTGATCCGGCGAGTCTATCCATTTCTGATGTTTACGGTTTGTTTTTATGTTGTGTTATTACAGCACTGTCTATGGTCAGGGGGAGGGTAAAGCGCTTATAAACATGTTAAACCCTGCCTAATTATTTTTGTGTGTCCGATGCCAGGAATCTGTAATACAGTGGTTCTCATTGGTTGCTGTCTGTCATATTTGTTTTATGTACATTGTTGTAGTAATAACTAGGCCATTGGTTTTCCTTTGATTTTTTTTCGTATTTTTTCACTGTGACCTTTTATAGATAATCTATACAGTATTGATTTTGCTCATTGTCGAAGGTGATACTGTGACCTGTAATTATTTACATCTTTTTCCTTTTATAGGTCTTTATGAATGGTTGTATCATTGGAAATCAATGTATATCTTATTTCTAAATTGTCATATGCACAACTAAATGGTGGAAGAGAAAGGACAGCTAGCAAATGTCTTGGCTTATTAACTGAGGCAATGTTTAACTCCTTTTATATAAAACAGCTTTCATTTCATGCAGACAAAACATGAAATACATCTTGTTATTGTTGGTATATCAAAATACAATATCGTCCTGCATATGGATAAAATAATTGCCAATGGATGTTAAGCAAGCAATTATTAATCAATCAATCAATCAACTAAAATACAGTCAGCAAGTCAAAAAGTAACACCTTTTGCTTGATTGGGACAATCAACGATAAACAAAGAGTATTGTGAAAGTACTTTCATTCGTTGGGTTCCAATTTTCGTGGTTTTCGTGGATGGCTTTATCCACGAATTTAAGTGTCCAACGAAATATAACAACTGTTGTCCAAATTAAGACATGGAAAGATTCCCATGTAGGTTACAGGCATATGATATAGAGAATACATCGAATATCAGAAACTAACTATGAACTATATATACAACTTCAGACAGGATTTAACCCATTTAATCTTTAAAAAAAACCTTCACGTCTTTTAACCTTTTAATTATCATGAAAAATAGTTTTGATCGATGAACGTCAGACTTTCGGTGATGATATGCGAGGATGAATTGTTCATTTTATCTCCTCAAATTACCGAACAACAAAAAAAATTCATATTGGGCTTTCGTTTTTATTTCATATGAATTAATTCTTCAATTCAAATTACATTTGTACCATTTCTTTATGCAACCGTTTTCTTCAAGCGACATGTTTATGGCACAATTAACACCTTTCATGATCGTTAATCTGTTCGATCTCGGTTTAATTAGTGTCATCACTTCTGATTACAAGTGTTCAACAATTGAAATAGATATAAGAAGATGTGGTATGAGTGCCAATGAGACAACTCTCCATCCAAGTCAAAATTTATAAAAGTAAACCATTATAGGTCACAGTAGGGTCTTCAACACGGAGCCTTGGCTCACACCGAACAGTAAGCTATAAAGGGCCCCACAAATTACTAGTGTAAAACCATTCAAACGGGAAAACCAACGGTCTAATCTATATAAAAAACGAGAAACGAGAAACACTTATGAACCACATCAACAAACGATAACTACTGAACATCAGATTCCTGACTTAGGACAGGTGCAAACAAATGCAGCGGATTTAAACGTTTTAATGGTACCAAACCTTCACCCTTTTTCTGAAACAATAATGTAACATCACAACATAGAAAGACACACTATGAAATATCAACTGAAATAGCTTAACTCAATCAAAGGACATATTAACACCATTGAACATACACTGAACAAATAAATTTGACCTATGATACAATGTAAATACAAAATAAATAAACTAAGGGAGACTAATAAAAGTAACATGTTATATCGGTATGAAATGTTAAACAATTAAAGAAAAACAATATGCTCGAACAAAAATATCAGCCATTTGCAATAACTTTAAACACAGGTAAATGAAAATAATTTTTTGTTAGGTATACGTGTACAGTTCAAAAAGAGAAAGGAAATATTTTTACAAAATAAATAATTTTGATGTTCATAGTACGAAGTGAAAATTTATAGTAATACCAAACACTTATCAAAGCTGGCATATAGACCAGATATAACCCTGAATAACATTAAATAACAAAAAAAGCAATACAATTAGTATCAACAGGTCATATAAACAAGAAAATACGACTTGAGAGTACTCGCAGTTACTGACAGCTAGTTAAAAGCCAAAACAATTAATAATAAAAAATCATGCATCAGAGACTAAAATCAACTAAAATACATCCCAGGGATTTTGTATTTTAACGTCATGGACAGCCAAAGAAGACATGACTAGTGCAATGCCAAAAATAAATGTATCGACAGACAGTAGGATAGTTAGGAGTTTAACCTCTTTATAGATCAAAACAATCGTGGGTGTGTCTTTATACATCCCGTTTGAAAAGAATATGTTTACTTTGCAATTTTGTAATTTTCTTCAATCGAGACAACTCAAAAGCACAGATGAATTAGCTTATTTCCGAAAGCATTATCTTTATTAAAAATTTGATGAATGTTGTCAGTAATGAAAGACGAACAAGTAAGTGAAAATGAACACCTTATTTTGCAATGTCCCACAAACCATTATAAAATTACGAATGATTATTTTTAAGAATCTTCGATTCTGATGGCTTCAAATTTTTCTCTCTATTTTGTTCATCAGAAAACTAAAATCCACGAATTTAAGAACCCACGAACATGTAACTTTTGCTCAAACCACGAAAATTGATATCCACGAATAAAAGTACTTTCACAGTATATATATATATATATTATCATATTACATCTAAGGAACTATAAATTTGTTAAAAAGTTTTGCCCAGGTATGTATAAAGTTAAATCACAAAAATACTGAACTCCCAGGAAAATTCAAAACGGAAAGTCCCTAATCAAATGGCAAAATCAAAAGCACAAACACATCAAACGAATGGACAACAACTGTCATATTCCTGACTTGGTACAGGCATTTTCTTATGTAGAAAATGGTGGATTAGGCTATTCATAAAAATATATCATTCAATAAAATATATAAAAAGTGTATCTGTTTTTTATCGAGCCTGCAACATTTCTGTCACGGAAGAAACTCAGCGGTCCTACATTATGTTGTCGTCAACAGCGTCAACATTAAGGTTCAGTGTATGGTCAAAGTGTTGTTAGACATCAATAACTTTGTCAAACTTTCATGGAATTTTATGAAATTTGGACAGAATTAAGCTTTATTATGACAAAAAAAATATCTGGAGCAAAATTTTGAAAACATTTGTTTTTCTAGTTTTGAGATATAGTCTAAGGTTATTTTTTTTCCAGTCATCGTAAATTGGACAGAAACTTTTTATGATCAAAAGGTATACAACGCTAACTTATTCGTTTTCCCCTATTTTACTAATAGGACTTAGTTTTTTTTAAATTAAGTTAACAAGTTGATACAGTCTGTTGTTAAAATTTGTTAGACATCAATAACTTTAAATTGTCAAACATTAATAGAATTTTAAGAAACTTTGGCAGCAGCTTTTTTATGATTAAGAAATAATGTCGAAAGCAATATTTTGTAGATAAATTTTTTTTTAATTTTTCAACATTTTACTGATAGATGGACTATTTTGCATTTAACATTTACATACAGTATGGGATAAGGTTTTTATGCATGATAATTTGTAAACCTTCATGGATTGTAATAAAACTTGGACAGAAGTTAAGTTTGATTTTTCAAAATAATTTCTGTATTTTACTGATCAATGGATTTACTGTTTACAGTCAACATTACACTTTTACGCTGACAGCAGCAATATCAGGCGAGATACGTGGTTCCACGGAACCTTTAACAAGTTTTACCTTATTTAGTTGCCCTTTTTTAGAATCATCAACTGGTTTGTCAAAAGAACAACTTATCAGGAAAACAAATAAATAGTTTTCAACATGAACAAATTTTCTTTCTCATTATGTTGCTAGGTTATGACGAAAGTAATTATAAGCTGAAATATAATAAGAATGCATGTTTTGTCCTGCTAAGCACACCCCTACTTAAAATTCAAGTATCTACAAACAGGAAGTAGATTTCTAACAGATATGAAAAATGCTCATAAGCACACATTAGAACTCATCACTGTTAAGCTGCTGACCAAATATGAAGTTCTGCTGTTCTGTTGTATATGTACTGGAGAAATGTGTGACAAAAAATTCAAAGTTCATTTAACACATTAAAAAAAAATCGTAAGGTTTCCGCGTTTAAGAAAGATACTAAAATTTGAAAAACTTTAACCACAGAGTGAATGTAATGTTAATTGGCAGAAAAACTAAGTCCATTTATGAGTAAAATACGGATAAACAGCATTTTTTTTTACAAAATTTACTACTGGATACTATCTTATGATCATAAACAAGCTTCTGTTCAAGTTTGGTTGAAATGCAGGATAGTTTAAGAAAGTTATTTTAAAAATTTGAAAAACTTTAACCACAGAGTGAATATTTGTGGACGCCGCCGACGACGACGACGCCGTCGCCGACGGAATGTAGGATCGCTATGTCTCGCTTTTGCGACAAAAGTCGCAGGCTCGACAAAAATCAACATATTCAGAAACAGGAAGTAGGTGTCTGATGGATCTGAAAAGAGCTCACATTGTACACTGTACAAAGCACGGGGTAATTGTAATAGGTAATCGTTATCAGTTGTAAAAAGTAAAATCACAAAAATACTGAACTCCGAGGAAAATTCAAAAAGGAAAAGTCCCTAATCAAATGGCAAAATCAAAAGCTCAAACACATCAAACGAATGGATAACAACTGTCATATTTCTGACTTGGTACAGGCATTTTCTTATGTAGAAAATGGTGGATTGAACCTGGTTTTATAGCTAGCTAAACCTCTCACTTGTATGACATTATCACATGTCATCAGTAATCATGCAATTTCTGATAACAAGTAATCGTAATTTAATCAATTACAAAAAACATGTGTAATCATGATAACTTACATATTACTTTAAGATTACATTCCTATCATTAATTGGTGATTACAAATTTGGTATATGAAAATAGCTTTTGATATACAAGCATGATTAAAAAACTTACGAATCATGATGTTTCATTGTGAGATTATGTCCTTGTGATACAAGAATATGCCTTGAAAACATTTTGTGTTCCCTGATAGACCACTTCTGATATTAACCCCAATTTTTTTTTACACAAAATATTGTTATAACTGCATCATCATTTATTATGGAGATTTTTTTCCAATTTTGACCTTAATGATCGACATCAATGAGCCCACTTAAATAACAATGGCATTAAGAACCAATTTTGTTTTCAATTTGTATAAATTTTATTTTCCATAAATATTCCAATATGTACTTTCTATATATATGAATTATTGAAATTTTTCATACTATCATATACATAATGAAAAAAAAAATGTTGACACAGAGATATGTCCCGCCTGTATATAAATTTGATAGTGATATGCAAATGTTAAAAGTAAAAAAGCAATATTTTAACATGTTAATTATGCAAAATGAACCTTGACTGAAGAGAAACAAGGCCAAATAATTTCTGATATAAAAGACATGCCAATGCTAATACAGCTAATATCATTGATTAACTTAGGTGGTTCCCCTAAACTGACCTATAATCACAAATTTCAACACGTTAACTATGTAGAAGTTCAAAGTCAATAGACCATGACTGAGGGGGCGGGAACATATGATCTCTATGGAAATGAGATGTGCCAATGCTTATAAAACGGCATACCCAATATAATAGACTTACCATAAGTGGTTCCTCTAAAACTGACAAAATCACAAACTAACATTTCAACTATGATATTAAAAGTCATCATACCATGGCTGAGGGGGTAGTGCCAAATAATCCCTATTGAAATGAGAAATGCGAATGCTTATACGATTGTATACCAAATATCATTGGTTATCATAAGCGGTTCCCCTTAAACTGACCTAATCACAAACTTTAACATATAAACTATGCAAAAGTTTCAAAATCAATAGACCATGAATGAGAGGGTGGGCCAATTAATTTCCATGCAAATGATATGTTCCAAAGCTTATACAATTGCATATCAAATATCACTGACTTATCATAAGTGCTTGCCCTTTAACTGACCTAATCATAAACTTTAACATGTAAACTATGCAAACGGTTCGAAGTCAATAGAACATGACTTAGGGTGCAAGGCCAAAAAATCTCCATGAAAATGAAACGTTGCATTACTGATTAAGCTGTATACCGGATATTATAGTGATTTACACTGACATAATCACAACCTTAAACAAATTATTGACGCCACCGCCGCCGAAAGCGGTATACCAAAGCCTTGATTTTTTTACTCAAAAGGCGAGACAAAACGTAATCAAAACTGTATTGATTTTTGCGTTTAAGACAATTAATTTTTAATACCCAAACCCACCTATTGTTTGTCGCAAAAATTGAAGTATTGATTAACACTTGTAAAAAAACATATGTATGAGTGAATGGTGTCCCCACAGACAGTAAAACTACCTGATAATTATATTTTTAATAATTTATTCAGTTCTTTTTGTTAATTAAAAAGGAGTAGGGGCATTAAAGTCCCGGTTTTGGCCCAAGAAAACAGAATGTTTGAAAACTATTTCAAATTGGTACATTATGTCTGAAATGCATAGAGTCAAGAAATATAAATGTAAAACATAATATTATTTATCTGATGACGTCACAATTACGTCATAATATTTCTCTAATTCTTCGTCAATTTATCCCTTTCTGCACCCATTGTATAAACAAAAATTTAATCAACGTGTGGTTCGTTTGATCTCAGTTCTTCATTGGTTAAAATCCGATTATGACGTCGAATTTTCTTGCTTTCCTCTGAATTTCCTATTGTGACGGCATGATAAGGCGACCATGCCTGATGACGTCACATAGAAAGAACACATCTTTTTGCAAATCATTCAAAAAGAAGGAATAAGTTTGCCTGCATATTGTTTGAAAATCATTAGAGAAACAGATTCCACCACCAAATCTCGTGTAATACGATATTTATCCACTCTCGATAGTTAAATTTTAAATATTTAAAACGCTCGGCGAGCCTCGCGTTTTAAATTTGAAAATTTAACTGTCTCGAGTGGATAAATATCGTATTACACTCAATGCAGTGGTAGAATCTATATGTATCGTTTTCATGAAAACGATGAAAAATACAGAATTTATGCAGTTTTCCATCGTTATTTCCATTATGGAAACATCGTGCGCAGCCAAGAAACAACAAAATAATTTAAGAGAAGCTTTATTATAACTATTGTCATAATCTCATCAAATATAAAGTTGTTTCTTGAGTGCGCACATACTTTGCCTATCTAAAATGTACTTTAAATTTGACGAAAACAAGGAAAAGCAAGATATTTTACAAAATAAACAAATTTCGTCACCTTGTACCTTAGTCTAGTTAGGACAAATTTAAGAATATGTATGATAATGTTTAAATTTGCAGTAATATTTGGGCCAAATAAGGGCCTTATTGCCCCTGCTCCTTTGCACTGGTATAAATAAATTTAAAACAA
The DNA here is from genome assembly GCF_021869535.1 of Mytilus californianus. Classification (NCBI taxonomy): domain Eukaryota; kingdom Metazoa; phylum Mollusca; class Bivalvia; order Mytilida; family Mytilidae; genus Mytilus; species Mytilus californianus. The sequence continues at coordinate 72,293,046 of NW_026262734.1, forward strand.
TGTTATTACAGGGAAAGGACACTTCTCTATGCTATCAAACAATAAACATGTTACACTGTTCATCCTGGTATCTACGATGACTTTATTTCCTAGTCTGTTCTTAATAACATGAATATATTAAAGATATTAAAAACACAACTTTTCACAAACAGTAGCTTTTTAAAGTGAGGACGAATAGTTATATTTATTTTAAATATCACAGTATACAAGTTATATGGTTTTATAGCTAGCTAAACCTCCCATTTGTTTATAGTTCCGATAAATTGACAAATTGTAATTGTAATGTAACCAATAACATTTTAAAGTAATCAACCCTTTCCCCGCACTGTACAATTCAATGCTGTTAAGCTGCTGAGCAAAAATCAAGTCATTATCTTTTGTAGTAGTGGAAGAATGAGTGACATATTGAAAACTTATCATTTGACAGGAAGTGATTCTTCGAAGTTTACAGTGTGTTATGATATTGTAATTATCATGTTTATTTATCTTGGCCTAATTTGTTTTGTGTGGCCTTATAGTTGTTTACAAAATAATGTTATAATTGTGCAGTTTAGTAATCACTGGAACAATCATAGATACTGATGGAATGATTAGAACTTTCTATTTGACTTACATAATAATTCTGGAATTATCATAATCTACGATGTGTAATTTAAACTTCTACCGTATTCTAGAAGTTTCAGTTCTACAGTTTTCTAGGAGTTTCCCTTCTACAGTGTTCTAGAGATTTCCGTGACAACTATATATATACAGACACTAAAGTTAGACTTTCGGATTAGACATTAACATTCTTGTGTTCTCAGATGTTGGATTGACACTTTTATTTACGTTAACTACATCATAATAGATTGTGACTTATTCATATTGGACATAATATTCTGTTTGGATTCCCGCAACAGTGAAGAGAAGAATTCCGGATAAAGAAAAGACAAAAGGATCGGACATATATTTTAACAGTTAAGTTGACATTTCAATTTGTATAATATTCTTGTAAACTTGTGTTTAATAAATCTTGTTAAATTTTATTATTGATTTGTGCCTTTTGTTGGCTACAATTTAAAGGTGATTTCTGGCCGTAACAGAAATTGGGGGCTCGTCCGGGAGAACGTTAATATTAGATAAAACACATTTTCTGTATTTTATTGAATCAGAATTAGCCAACAAAATTCTACAAAATGGCATTTGATGCCGGTAAATTTTTGGAAACGCCAGACCTGAAAGGGTTTGTTTGATAAACTAAAGAAAGAAAAATTAGTTCTGCTTGCTAAACATCTACAAATAGATTTTAGAGTATCTATGAGAAAAAAAATTATAAAAAAATTGGTGATAGACCATTTAGTTGACGCCGAAATATTTGGTGAAGAGGCTCTTGAACTTAAGGTCGAAAATGTTGATGCTACCAAATTAAAACAGCTTGAATTAGAACATGAATTTAAATTAAAACAATTGGAAAACGAAATTAAAATAAAACAATTGGAAAAAGAAATAGAAGATGAATTTAAATTAAAACAGGCAGAACTTGAAATGAAGGAAAGGTTAGAGATGGAGAAGATAAAAGAAAAAGAAGATGAATTTAAATTAAAACAGGCAGAACTTGAAATGAGGGAAAGGTTAGAGATGGAGAAGATAAAAGAAAAAGAAGATGAATTTAAATTAAAACAGGCAGAACTTGAAATGAGGGAAAGGTTAGAGATGGAGAAAATAAAAATTGAAATGGTCAAAGTAGAAAGGAACACTAATGTAGAGTCAAAATCAGAATATTTTGATGCAGCAAAAAATTTACATTTGGTTCCCAGATTTTGTGAAAAAACAGTTGATAAATGTTTTCCACAGTTTGAGAAAATTGCTCAAAATTTGAAATGGCCAAAGCCTTATTGGACTACAATGCTGCAAAGTGTTTTTGAGGGCAAGGCCGCTGAAATTTACTCTGCACTTTCATCAGAAAATAGTTCTGATTATGACACGGTAAAACAGGAAGTTTTGAAAGCTTATGAGCTAGTGCCAGAAGCTTATAGACAGAAATTTAGGTCTTATAAAAAGTTTGATTCACAAACCTATGTTGAATTTGCTAGGGAAAAAGAAGATGTATTTGATACATGGCTTACGTCAAAGAAAATAGATAACAATTTTGATAAAATAAGACAATTAATGTTATTAGAAGAGTTCAAGCAGTGTGTTCATTTAGACTTAAAAACGCATTTAGATGACAAAACTGTTGAGACATTGTAAGATGCAGCTGTTGTTTCCGATAATTATACCCTTCCACATAAAAGAAGTTTCAAAGGTCAAAATTTTAATACTTCGAGCGGAAATTACAAAAATCAAAGTACTGAGCGTACTGATAGTAAGCCTGTTGCACAGAATAAGAGTCAGTCTAGTTATAATATGTCTAGTCCAAAATTTGATACTTTTGAGAAGTCACTTACTTGTGCTTATTGTAAGAAAAGTGGTCACCTGATGGCTGATTGTTTTAAACTCCAGAAGAAGAATGAAAGAGATAATAAGCCCAAGTCCAGTGCTTGTACGACACCCCTTGTTACCAATAAGTTGGAATGTCCTGCGAGTCAGGCTTGTAAGTCCAGTTTTTGTGATTACATGGAGGATTATAAACCCTTTATGTCTGATGGGTTTGTTTCTATTGTTGATAATACTACTCCTCAGCCTATTAAGATTTCACGGGACACTGGAGCTTCTCAGACTTTATTGTTAGAAGGTGTGTTGCCTTTGTCCGAGGAGACTTCTGTTGGTGCCTCCGTTTTGTTACAAGGTGTGGAGTTAGGTTGTATAGATGTTCCCCTCCATCGTATTTATCTGAAGTCAGAGTTGATTACTGGACCAGGTGTTGTGGGTGTTCGTCCTAATCTCCCTGTTGAGGGTGTTCATTATTGCTAGGAAATGGTATAGCTAGGAACAAAGTGGTTGCTGAACCAATTGTTACCAGTGAACCGGTGGTGGATGTTTAATCACCGGATGATGCTGCTGAACTGTATCCAGCTTGTGTTGTTACTAGGACGATGGCAAGAAAACAACAAAATGAGAATTTACAAGAAGACCAGTATGATTATATGGACCTTTCTGACACTTTCCTTGCCGACATTAAAGGTTCCTGTAGCTCAGAAAATTCCATAATAAAAACACCTAGTACAAACAAGCATGTAATTATGCCATGGCCAGACGTGAACAGCCATTCATTAAACAGAAGAACATTTGTAGAAAAACAAAATAAAGACCCTGATGTTCTTCAGCTCCGCAAGAGGGCTCAACCACAGGAGGAAGCAGACAAAGTGGCCGAATGTTACTATCATCAAGACGGCATTTTAATGAGGAAGTGGAGGCCCCCTGATGCTACCCCAGAGGAGGAATGGAGAGTGGTATACCAAGTGGTGGTGCCTAAATCTATAGGCAAGAAATTATTGGTCTTGTCCATGACACCTCCTTGGCTGGACATTTAGGTATAAGGAAGACTTGCCTTAAGATCTTGCAACATTTCTACTGGCCCAGACCTAGAAATGATGTCAAAGAATATTGCAAATCATGCCATATATGCCAGGTTGTTGGTAAGCCTAACCAGAAAATACCACCAGCACCACTTTTGCCAATTCCAGCCTTTGAAGAACCTTTCAGCCGAGTACTCATTGATTGCGTTGGACCTTTACCGAAGACCAAGACTGGAAATGAGTATTTATTGACGATTATGTGTACATCCACTCGCGTTCCTGAGGCTATTCCGCTAAGGAATATTAAGACACCAACTATTGTTAAAGCTCTTATCAAATTGTTCACGTTAGTAGGACTTCCTAAGTCTATACAGTCCGACCAGGGTTCAAATTTCATGTCAGGTTTATTTCAGCAGGTCGTTTACCTTAGAGCGTTTCCATCAAACATTGAATAACATGATTAGAACTTTTTGTCTTCAATTTGACAGGGACTGGGATGATGGTGTTCACTTTCTACTTTTTGCGGTCCGAGAGGCTGTTCAAGAATCCCTTTGTTTTAGCCCCTTTGAGTTGGTATTTGGTCAAACTGTAAGGGGACCTTTGAAATTGGTTAAGGAAAAATGGCTTACTGAACACACTGACTTGAATCTTCTAGACTATGTATCTAGATTTAAAGAAAAATTGTATACTGCTTGTCAAATTGCTCACAAAAACTTAAAAACTGTTCAGAATAAGATGAAAATATGGTATGATAAAGATGCCAGGGACAGAGTTTTTGAGCCTGGTGATAAGGTACTTGTATTTTTGCCAGTCCCTGGACATCCTTTACAAGCTAAATACTGTGGTCCTTATACAATAGAGATTAAAATTAAGGATTTGAATTATATTGTAAAAACACCAGGTCGGCGTAAACAAAATAGAGTGTGTCACATATATATGTTAAAACCATATTTTGAACGTACTAATGAAGGTGAGAGCAAACCAGTTGCCACTTTAGCCATGGTTAAATTGGAGAACAATCATGACAAACCAGATATAATTGAACCACCTTTTAATTCTAAAACTATGGAACAAACAGTTAGATTGAAAAATTCAGAAATTTGGTCAAATTTAGACTCAAAACATGCACATCTTACTTTTGATAGTAAAGAAAAATTGAAAACTTCGGTATTCTCTTTTAAAAATCTTTTTCTAGATGTGCCAAACAAAACAACGGCTGTTTGTCATGATGTCGATGTAGGTGATGCTTCTCCAATTAAGCAACATCCTTACCGGCTCAATCCACTAAAACTTGAATTTATGAGACAAGAAATTAAATATATGCTTGACAATGATATTATTGAACCGAGTAACAGTGAATGGAGCTCTCCTTGTGCCCAAACCTGATAAAACCTTCGTTTCGTTACTGATTTCAGAAAAGTAAATTCAGTTTCAAAATCTGATTCCTATCCGATTGCAAGGATAGACGATTGCATTGATAATATTGGGCATGCAAAATGTGTGAGCAAATTTGATTTATTGAAAGGTTACTGACAGGTACCTTTGACACAGAGGGCTCGTGAAATATCAGCTTTTGTAACACCAGATGGCTTATTTCAGTATACTGTCATGCCGTTTGGTATGAAAAGTGCTCCAGCTACATTTCAAAGAATGATTCATATTGTTATAAAAGATTCAGACTGTTGTTATGCTTATATTGATGATCTTATTGTATGTAGTGATAGCTGGGAAGATCATTTAACACATTTATATGTTACTTTTGATAGATTGTCACAATCAAATTTGACTGTTAATCTTGGTAAAAGTGAATTTTGTCAGGCCATTGTTGATTATTTAGGGCACACAGTTGGCCAAGGTCAAGTGAAACCTATTATGGCTAAAGTGGATGCAATTACCAAATTTCCTCCTCCTACAAATAAAAAAAACTTATGAGATATTTAGGCATGATTGGATTTTACAGGAAATTCTGTTCAAATTTTGCTACTGTTGTTCAACCAATGACTCATCTTTTACGGAAAGATTCTAAATACATCTGGAGTGATAATTGTCAAAACGCTTTTGAAAATAGCAAATCACTTTTAAGTAACAGTCCTGTTCTGATCACTCCAAACTTTGAAAAACAATTCAAACTTGCCATTGATGCAAGTGATGTAGGAGTTAGAGCCGTTTTATATCAAGAGACAGATGACAATGTTGAAAAACCTATATCATATTTTTCTAAGAAATTAGATAAACATCAGAAAAATTATTCAACTATTGAAAAAGAGTGTTTTGCACTGTTGTCTGCACTTCAACATTTTGATGTATATCTAAATCCCACTATGCATCCTATTCTTGTTTATACTGATCATAGTCCTCTCACCTTCATACAAAAAATGAGAAACAAGAACCAGAGGTTGACTAGGTTGAGTTTATTGTTACAGGAATATGATGTTATTGTGAAATAATTAAAGGTAAAGATAATGTAATAGCAGATGCTTTATCTAGATCTTATTAAAACACTGTATACATACATATGGCACACCTGAACCACTTTTATAGATAATCCTAGATTATCTCAGATAAACTAGGATTATCTCAGATAAACTAGGATTATCTCACTATTTTACATTAAGCTCAGATAAACCGGGATTATCTCGATTTTTTTCAGATAATCCCGGTTTATCTCAGAATTTTAAGATAAACCGGAATTTTCTCAGCTTAATGCATATTTGAGATAATTCATTATATTTCTCACAAAATTAGATAAATAATTAACTGGAGAAAATCTGGGATTATCTGAATATTCTGAGATAATCCGGGATTATCTGAGAATTTTGAGAAAATCGATTAACTGAAAAAAGGGAGCCAATAGAAAGCCACGACACATTGGAGGAAAATTTCATGGTCATAAGGGATAAGATATAGATACAATGGTGCATCTATATAGATAGAGAAGAATGAAAGATTACGTTCTTACGGGAAACGTTTTAGAAGTTTTAAATTTCCAAATTTGATAAAAATATCAATTGATTTATTCAGGATGTACATGTATGACAAGTGTATCGATAATAATGAAGATCAGAGGGATCTAGAATTTAGAAGTTTGTCTTGAGAGGTTTTTTTAAGAGAATTTGAATGTTTTATCCGTATTTGTCTTGATGAAGATAGTGAAATATGTTACATAAATCTGGCATCCGCACAATTACCTAGGACCAATAACTAAAATGTTCAAATAAGTCTAGCAAAGTTGAAATACACCATTTCGAAGTTCTAATGAGTTTCCTTTTAGAAAGTTATAATCTTTTAAAAAAAAATATTACGCGCCGTTTTTCTTTCCCTAATTTTCTCTATTAAAAGAGTGAAATATGGTGCAGGAATTTATCATCCATTTTATTGCAGTGTTACATTTTAGTACTTACTTGGTAAGTTGGATTATAAAGCGTTTTTGTCAATTGGATAATCTAATCATGATAGTGACAAATGCCCAATACCTGAAATATTTATTACCTTACAACTCTATTACATTGTTAATCAGTTTGTTTTTTTTAACGACACGTGGCCAATGCATAATTAATCTTTAAACAAACGTTGTTAAAACGGGGTTTTGATCCCTGAAGGACGCCACACTTTGCAATGAATTAGATCTATTCTTATTAACGTTTTCAAATTAAATAAACTGAATGGATTTCTTAAATTTCTCAAATGGCTGTAATATTATTACAAACAAAACGAAACGTTTATTTAACATTTTTTGCAACTTTTATCTTTATTTTTGTTCTAAGAAAACCTTTCTTGTTTGGTTAACTAGTATGTGTTGATTACATTCACTAATTACTATAGATCAGACGACCTAATTAAGGATTTGTATAGACCTAATCAACATGATAGTTGGTATTGAATATGATCATCGGTCATGCATGACATATTCCAAATAACGGTGCGTGTTAATAAACACTTCAATAATTTCTGAAATATTCAATTAATTTTATTCAAACAAAAATATTAAGATAAAAAAATAAATAATTTATCGGACGCATACCCTCAACGCCCACTAAAATATCTATGTGCACTCAGGAGGCCCTGAGCGGTTTTAAAACGTACCGCAAAATTATTACTTAAAATATTTTTTGTTGACTGTTAAATGAAATACATTTCAATTCACGGAGTGTCAGTGAGTTATAGTATATTTTACAAATGAGGGCCCCACTTTGGTAGTCCAACTTGAACACATTGGGCGATTGTATATATGCAATCAGGAACAGATGTATCCACGAAATTATAATAACATTTTATGAACTTGCCTGCTTTAATAAATCATGTTTTAGTTATAACATACACTTTTAATGTAATATTATTTATAAATCAATGTTTAAAATTCACATATATGTGCTAAGATTAAAACTTAATGTAATATTTGAATACTTTATTCTTGTAAAATTTTTCATTAATAAATACTGTTTAAACTAAGATTAAAATTTCATGTGTCATACGGTCATTCCAAGTGTCATTCGGTCATTCGTGTAAATAGGACACAAAAGAACGATTTAATAGTACTAGCAGTTTATAACCTAGTTCAACATGTTCAAAGTCAGTAAACTTTAATAGATATACAGAGTGGTGATAGATATGCAGAGTGGTGGTAGATATACAGAATGGTGATATATAAACGAAGTGGTGATAGATATACAGAATGGCGATAGATATACAAAGTGGTAGTAGATATACAGAGTGTTGATAGATATACAGAGTGGTGGTAGATATACAGAGTGGTGATAGATATACAAAGTGGTGATAGATATACAGAGTGGAGATAGATATGCAGAGTGATGGTAGATATACAGAGTGTTGATATATATACAGAGTGGTGATATATATACAAAGTGGTGATAGATATACAGAATGGTGATATATAAACGAAGTGGTGATAGATATACAGAATTGTGATAGATATACAGAGTGGTAGTAGATATACAGAGTGTTGATAGATATACAGAGTGGTGGTAGATATACAGAGTGGTGATAGATATACAAAGTGTTGATAGATATACAGAGTGGAGATAGATATGCAGAGTGGTGATAGATATACAGAGTGGTGATAGATATACAGAGTGGTGATAGATATAGAGAGTGGAGATAGATATACAGAGTGGTGATAGATATACAGAGTGGTGATAGATATAGAGAGGTTGTAGATATACAGAGTGGTGGTAGATATACAGAGTGGTGATAGATATACAAAGTGGTGGTAGATATGTAGAGTGGTGATAGATATACAGAATGGTGATATATAAACGAAGTGTTGATAGATATACAGAATGGTGATAGATATACAAAGTGGTGGTAAATATACAGAGTGGTGATAGATATACAGAGTGGTGGTAGATATACAGAGTGGTGATAGATATAAAGAGTAATGATAAATATACAAAGTGGTGATAGATATATAAAGTTGTAATAGATATGCATGCAGAGTGGTGGTAGATAAACAAAGTGGTGATAGATATACAGAGTAGAGATAGATATGCAGTGTGGTGGAAGATATACAGAGTGGTGATAGATATTCAGAATTGTGATAGATATACAGAGTGGTGATAGATATACAGCGTGGGGATATATATACAGAGTGTTGATAGATATACAGAGTGGTGATATATATACAGGGTGGTGGTAGATATACAGGATGGGGATAGATGTACAGAGTGGAGATAGATATACAGAGTGGTAATAGATAAACAGAGTGGTGATAGATATACAAGATGGGGGTAGATATACAGAGTGGTGGTAGATATACAGAGTGGTGATAGATATACAAAGTGGTGATAGATATATAAATTGGTGATAGATATGTAGAGTGGTGGTAGATATACAGAGTGGTGGTAGATATACAGAGTGTTGAAAGATATACAGAGTGGTGATAGATATACAGAGTGGAGACAGATATGCAGAGTAGTGGTAAATATACAGAGTGGTGATAGATATACAGAGTGGAGATATATAAAGTGGTGAGAAATATGCAGAGTGGTGGTAGACATACAGAGTGGTGGTAGATATAAAGAGGGATGATAGATATACAGAGTGGTGGTTGATATACAGCGTGGGGATAGATATACAGAGTGGTGATAGATAAACAGAGTAGTGGTATATATACAGGTTGGTGGTAGATATACAGAGTGGTGATAGATATACAGAGTGGTGATAGATATACAGAGTGGAGATATATAAAGTGATGAGAGATATGCAGAGAGGTGGTAGATATACAGAGTGGTGGTAGATATAAAGAGTGATGATAGATATACAGAGTGGTGGTTGATATACAGAGTGGGGATAGATATACAGAGTGGTGATAGATATACAGAGTAGGGATAGATATACAGAGTGGTGATAGATATACAGAGTGGGGGTAGATATACAGAGTGGTGGTAGATATACAGAGTGGTGGTAGATATACAAAGTGATGATAGATATATAAATTGGTGGTAGATATACAGAGTGGTGGTAGATATACAGAGTGTTGAAAGATATACAGATTGGTGATAGATATACAGAGTGGAGATAGATATGCAGAGTAGTGGTAGATATACAGAGTGGTGATATACAGAGTGGTGATAGATATACAGAGTGAAGATATATAAAGTGGTGAGAGATATGCAGAGTGGTGGTAGATATACAGAGTGGTAGTAAATGTACAGAGGGATGATAGATATACAGAGTGGTGATTGATATACAGAGTGGTGATAGATATACCAAGTGGTGATAGATATACATAGTGGTGATAGATATGCAGAGTTTTGATAGATATACAGAGTAGTGATATATATAAACAGAGTGGTGATAGATATACAAAGTGGTGATAGTTATACAGAGTGATGATAGATATACAGAGTGTTGATAGATATACAGAGTGGTGATAGATATAAAGAGTAATGATAAATATACAGAGTGGTGGTAGATATATAAAGTGGTGATATATATGCAGAGTGGTGGTAGATATACAAAGTGGTGATATATATACAGAGTGGTGATAGATATGCAGAGTGGTGGTAGATATACAGAGTGGTGATCGATATACAGAGTGGTGATAGATATACAGAGTGGTGATAGATATACAAAGTGGTGATAGATATATATAAAGTGGTGATAAATATACAGAGTGGGGGTAGATATACAGAGTGGTGGTAGATATACAGAGTTGTGATAGATATACAAAGTGGTGGTAGATATACAGAGTGGTGATAGATATACAGAGTGGTGGTAGATATACAGAGTGGTGATAGATATACAAAGTGGTGGTAGATATACAGAGTAGTGATAGATATGCAGAGTGGTGGTAGATATACAAAGTGGTGATAGATATACTGAGTAGAGATATTGTATTCTAGCTTCGAAGGCCGTACGGTGACCTATAGTTGTTAGTTTAAACATATTTTATTGTTCAAAAATGACAAATGGATTAGACACAAGTTTTTCAACTTAGTAACGTCTTCTCCAATTGCAGATAGATATACAGAATGGTGATATATAAACGAAGTGGTGATAGATATACAGAATGGTGATAGATATACAGAGTGGTAGTAGATATACAGAATGGTAATAGATATACAGAGTGGAAGTAGATATACAGATTGTTGATAGATATACAGAGTGGTGGTAGATATACAGAGTGGTGATAGATATATAAAGTGGTGAAAGATATACACAGTGGAGATAGATATGCAGAGTGGTGGTAGATAAACAGAGTGGTGATAGATATACAGAGTGGTGATAGATATATAAATTTGTAATAGATATGCAGAGTGGTGGTAGATAAACAAAGGGGTGATAGATGTACAAAGTGGAGATAGATATGCAGAGTGGTGGTAGATATAGAGTGGTGATAGATATACCATTGGTGATATATATATAAAGTGGTGATAGATATGCAGAGTGGTGGTAGATATACAAAGTTGTGATAGATATTCAGAGTGGAGATAGATCTGCAGAGTGGTGGTAGATATACAGAGTGGTGATAGATATACAGAGTGGTGATAGATATACAAAGTTGTGATAGATATGAAAAGTGGTGGTAGATATACAGAGTGGTGGTAGATATACAGCGGGGTGTTAGATATACAAAGTGGTTATAGATATACAGAGTGGTGATACATATAGAGAGTGGTGATAGATATACAAAATGGTGATAGATATATAAAGTGATGATAGACTGTGATATGCAGAGTGTTGGTAGATATACAGAGTGGTGGTAAATGTACAGATGGTTGATAGATATACAGAGTGGTGATAGATATACAGAGTGGTAATAGATATGCAGAGTGGTGGTAGATATACAGAGTGGTGATAGATATACAAAGGGGTGATAGATATACAAAATGATGATAGATATACAGAGTGGTGGTAGACATACATAGTGTTGATAGATATACAGAGTGGTGGTAGATATACAGAGTGGTGATAGGTATACAAAGTGGTGATAGATATACAGAGTGGAGATAGATATACAGAGTGGTGATAGATATAAAATGTGGTAATAGATATATAAAGTTGTGATATATATGCAGAGTGGTGGTAGATATACAAAGTGGTGATAGATATACAGAGTAGAGATAGATATGCAGAGTGGTGGTATATATACAGAGTGGAGATAGATATACAGAATGGTGATAGATATACAGAGTGGTGATAGATATACAGCGTGGGGATAGATATACAGAGTGGTGATAGATAAACAGAGTAGTGATATATATACAGGTTGGTGGTAGATATACAGGATGGGGATAGATATACAGAGAGGTGATATATATACACAGTGGTGATAGATATACCGAGTGGTGACAGATATACAGATTGGAGATAGATATATAGTGTGGTGATAGATATGCAGAGTGGTGATAGATATACAAAGTGGTGATAGATATACGGAGTGGTGATAAATATACAGAGTAGTGATAGACATACAGAGTGGTGATAGATATACAGAGTGGTGGTAGATATAAAGAGTGGTGGTAGATATACATAGTGGGGGTAGATATACAGAGTGATGGTAGATAAACAGAGTGGTGATAGATATACAAAGTGGTGATAGATATATAAATTGGTGATAGATATGCAGAGTGTTGAAAGATATACAGAGTGGTGATTAATATACAGAGTGTTGATAGATAAACAAAGTGGTGATAGATATACAGAGTGGAGATAGATATACAGAGTAGTGATAGATATGCAGAGTAGTGGTAGATATACAAAGTGGTGATAGATATATAAATTGGTGATAGATATGCAGAGTGGTGGTAGATATACAGAGTGCTGATAGATATACAGAGTGGTGATAGATATACAGAGTGGTGATAGATAAACAAAGTGGTGATAGATATATAAAGTTGTGATAGATATGCAGAGTGGTGGTAGATATACAGAGGGGTGATAGATATACAGAGTAGAGATAGATATACAGAGTGGTGATAGATATACAGAGTTGAGATATATAAAGTGGTGAGAGATATGCAGAGTGGTGATAGATATACAGAGTGGTGATATTTATAGTAGGAACTTGTTGAATGTCTTATAGTGATGGCAAATACATGTTGAATGTCCTATATCTAAAGCAGGTACTTGTTTAATATCCTATTGGTATAGTAGGTACTTGTTGAATGTTCTATATAGCAGTATATAATAGGTACGTGTTGAATTCCTATTGTTATACTAGGAACTTGTTGAATGTCCTATAGTTATAGCAGTTCCTTGGTGAATGTCCCAAAGTTATAGCAGGTACTTGTTGAATGTCCTTTAGTCATAGATGGTACTCGATGAATGTCCTATTGATTTCCCGTGTGGGTTATGGTTACCAGAAGTAGAGGTATGCATGGTATCTAAAATTACCCATAGCACTAGACCAGTAAACGTTTTGAAGCATTAAGGTAGAAGGTGTCTGGTTTTTCACAACGACCACCTGAACTATTACCGGCTGTCGGCCATGGTAATAGAGGTAGAGATAGAGTTAGGCATTGACCTCTAAAATGGACCAAATCATTTATACATTTAAAAATTATAAACCAAATTCATGAAAAAATCCCACACAGTGATTTTTTTCTGAGACTTATTTTTCTACATTCCAATACACTATGACAGCATATTGTTTTGGTCTCGTAAACACCACAAAGGACCTACTTTGAGCACAAAAAAACACAATGTAGCAGAAAGGACCACAAAGGAGTTTATAAGAGCACGAAGGACCTTATAATCACTGTTTTGTAAGGAAATAGTTTTTTTTTAAATCTGTATTTCAGAAATGTCAATATATGCTTTGCTTTATCAAATTTTATTTTGGACAAAAACAAAGAATCTACAGAAATGTTCTTACTTTATGAATCTTAATTTGCTGTGAGGAACAAAAAGTGCACATGGTGCAATAAAAAAAAAGGTGCAATAAAAAAAGGACTGCACAGCTGTCTTTTGGGTATATGTTTCATATTGATCATTATTGATGAAACAGATAATATACCTGTCTAGATAACCTCGATATGTAATTGTAATAAAAGTATATCATCATTCCGTGAAATATATGGCCTTGAAGAATGTATTTATGAAAAACTCTCTAAACTTTATACCTTATATATATATATTTCTCCCTTTTTTACATCAACAAACGATGAACGATGTCTTTGGTCGTCGCTTGTGTAAATGTTTATTAAATATATATCATTGTATTTGATAAAGTTTATAAGTTTTTAAAGACTGCATTTTTTAACACCGAAATTTGAAAATGTCATGTTTTAAATACTATCATTCAATACACTAAATATAGTTGACCTATTGCTGATAAATTCTAAAAAAACAGACTTATTGCATATAGTATTAGAAAAAAAGACCAAAACTCAGAAACTTAACTTTGACAACCGAACCATGAAAATGAGGCCAAGGTCAGATGACACCTGCAAGCTAGACATGTACACCTTACAATCATTCCATACACCAAATATAGTAGACCTATTGCATACAGTATAAGAAAAACAGACCAAAACACAAAACTTATCTATAACCACTGAACCATGAAAATGAGGTCAAGGTCACATGACACCTACCAGTTGGACATGTACACCTTACGGTCCTTCCATATACCGAATATACTTGACCTATTGCTTATAGTATCTGAGATATAGACTTGACCACCAAAACTTAACCTTGTTCACTGATCCATGAAATAAGGTCGAGGTCAAGTGAAAACTGTCTGACGGACATGAGGACCTTGCTAGGTACGCAAACACAAAACATAGTTATCATGTTACTCATAACAAGAGAGAAATTATCATTACAAAAAATCTTAACTTTTTTTCAAGTAGTCACTGAACCATGAAAATGAGGTAAAGGACAATGGACATGTGACAAACGGAAACTTCGTAACATGAGACATCTATATACAAAGTATGAAGCATCCAAGTCTTCCACCTTCTAAAATATAAAGTTATTAAGAAGTTAGCTAACGCCGCCCTATGTCGAGCTTTCTGCGACAAAAGTCGCAGGCTCGACAAAAATCCAACTGATTGTCTAAAAAGATAAGTCCTTCCTTAAATATGATCAAAGAAACAGTTTTTTTATCACTGGATTGTGATTTTATGTCTTGTGTTAAAATATGCTAGTTTTCGAGTCAAAAGAGATTATTAGAATAAAAAATTAGAGAAAAAGATTGAACAGAAACCATAAGAATATAAATCTTTCAAAATTTCTTTTTCGTGCATGAATTAAAATATTGTTTTGAACAGTCTTAAACAAACTTTTATTACTTTTTTCCTGTTATGTGAACATTTATTGGGGGCAGTTGTTATATATTTGCAATATAACAGGTAAAGCTTTGACAATCATGTCACCTGTAATTACATTTACCTGTAAAAATTAAACTTTTTGGTTCAAGATTTAGAAACAGAACGAAGAGGTTTTCTCCTGTTTCTTAGCCACGGGTGTCATTCGGTTTATCGAGAGAAATGATCGTGAAAGAATATCAAACGGTGGTCAAGTATTGCGAGACGGTCGTGAAAGCTCTGATACCGGATCTTGAATGTAATTAAATGTAAATTCTACTTCAGAATGTGTGAAAAAATCGCTGAATTTTCAAAATGCGGAACAAATCCGAACAAAAAATATGCTGTCAAAATGATTCAACTTCCTCAACATTACTGTGCAATAAGATAAAGAAAATATACAGTACTTTATGAAAAAAACACAAAAGACACAATGCATGTCTATGGGATTAATTAAAAAACACGTTTTTTGTACCTATAATGGTCATATTTCAATATATCATGATATATTTGAAATCTAATCTTTGTTGTGTCCGAAAGTACAGTAAAATAAAAGTATGCTCCTCCCTCAAAATCGTTCATTTGTTTATGAAAACCTTGAATTTTGTTGATTTCTCATCAAACTTGATCGTGAAAGATCAGGCAACGCATTATTTTGAACGTGAAAGATAAAGCGTGACCAGACTTAATAATCAGAAATCAATATTTCTTTTACCACTTGATATACCTGCAACTGGTTGAAGCCTGTAACGTTTTTGATAAGAACGAACATGGAAGCTGTTATTTGTTTTTTAAATTCAACACTTTACCTCTAAAGTTAAAAAAAATAATAACTTGAAACGTGTCTAAATCAGTGTGAAAAATTCAGCTCTGAGAATCGGACTAGTACAAATCAGGCAGACCGCCATTTTTTAGCCAATAATATGGGTATGCAACGTTTAAACCAAAAAGTTAACCATCAACCAAAAACTTATAGCAAAAACAGCATCTTTCATGAAAAATTTGATATTGAACGATAACCAACATTTTGTGCAACAATACTTTCTTAAGTTATATATATCTTTGTATACAACGTAGCAGATGTGGATTGATTTCCAATGAGATAACTATATATTACAGACTAAAGAATACCAGAGCGCAAATGCTGAAATGTCTCGTCTGCTTTTCTTATGATAGTATATTTGTTGAACTTCTGTAATATTAAGGGTTTTACTAGAAGTGTCACATACGCTTAAAATTGTCAATGATTCATAAAAAGAGGTCAAGGTCAGATGAACCATGACATACAGATCTCTACAAAAATCCCGTACACCAAATATAGGTGTTCCGATGCTTACAGTACCTTAGAAACTGACAAATGTAAAAGTTATGTTTGGCCAATTAATTCGGAGCATGAGGTCGAAAGTATATGAACCCTGACCGACAGTCAGACACAGACATCTTACTATCATTCAATATATCAAATACAATTGACGTCATATATGAAACATGCAGACAGACATGTACACCATACACCAAATACCGTGGCCCTATAGCATACAGGTATGTAAGCTTTATAAATATAATGGGCATAAAAATGAGAATTCAAAGTTATAAATACAAAATAAAACATCTTAATATATAAAAAAAAACAATACTTATGAAGGACGGACAAATGGACTGGTATTGATACAATTTACCAAGTCTGTGTGGTATTATAAGATATTATATCCAATGGCATTGCACGATTATAGCCTTATTCATCAACAAAAGAGACCCGGGTCAGTCATGCCAATCTAGTTTTTTTAATACCAATAACAAATATTAATTATCATATAATTGAAGAATAATTTGAACGTCTTCGTAGCATCAGATCTCTCACGATCCTTTTCACGATCTTCAAAAACCGGTACGTGATCTTTAACGATCCGAAATATCAATTTTGTTTAAATATTTCTATTTTTTACCAAGTTTCAGATTATGTTTATACAAAATAACTATGAGAACCATTTGATGCATTCAAATAGAATGCCCTTTTTCGAAGAAAAATAGTTTATTTTATTAGAATTTGTGAAAATATCATGTTTGTTTACATTTTTGATGTCACTGAAATGTCGAGGAGCAATATGCCTTTTGTTGTTTTGTAAAAACTATGTACTTTTAGAACTAGATTTTCTCACATACTGATCATAATGTTGAACCATTTTGACAGACAGTTTTATTTTGTTGTAAATTTGTCCGTGTAATTAATTAAATTAGATTATTTACTGACTTTTCATATGTCTTCTCGATTAAATTTCTTTCACGATCCGATACCAGAGCTTTCACGAACGTCACGCAATACTTGACCTCCGTTAGATATTCTTTCATTATCATTTCTCTCGATAAACCGAATGACACCCGTGTTAGCGAGTACACACACATTTTGTATTTCAGACAATTTACATTTATTGTTTATATCCTACAATTATTAACTGGCGCTTTAAGGTTCGTGGCATATAAACTCTTATGTATTTAATTATTTTGAAAACAAAATGAAAATTATGTCTTATGAATAACCATGATGAAATAATTGTTTTTTCCATAATTGAATCGTGCATTACTTGTGTATTGGATTACTTAGTTGCCTTCTTTCTAGTGTTATCCATTTTGTTTACTGACAAATGACGAGATAATGCAATAGTTAAAATTAAATATTTTACAAAACTTTGTCACGATTAAAAAATTAAAACCGACTGAATAAATTAAAATATGAGAATTCAATGATTATCGATGTCGAAATTAGCCGTCGGTAATAAACAGTCAGTTTGTGTAAAAGAAATAGCTACCAAATTTGTTTATTATGTATGTACAAAGTATATGTATATTGTATATAATCAGCCCTTCTGTATATTACTTGTTTTTATAATTGATTCAACAAATTTCGCTTGTCCAGGTGTCAATAACGGTGATGTTCACACAACGAGTAGTGATAAATGACACAATAACACAGCGATCGATCAATAATATAAGTAAAAATTGCGTGCCGTATGCTGAATGTCGCCCCTCCTCTGAAAAAGGACGCTAATTTTTATATAAAATCTCGCAAAATTATGACCCATATTTTGGCACATCCCCGTTCATCCAATAATAGGAAGTGAATTCGTCATCATCATGGTTTCAAAGAGAAAGTAAAACGTTAAACGCCGGATTGTCGTCCAATTTAAACACTCGTTACATTGTTCTTTTGTATATTTAGAATCCGAGATAAACCTAGATTTTCTCGAGAAATGAGATAATTCATTATCTGAAATTGAAAAAAAAAATTATCTGGAGATAAATTAGGATTATCTGAAAATAGCTCAGAAAAACCTAGATTTTCTTAATATTTTGAGATAAACCGGGATTTTCTCCAGATAATGAATTTTCTGTATTTTCTGAGATAAACTAGGATTTTCTCGAATTTGAATTAAGCTGAGATAATCTTAGTTTATCTGAGATAAACCGGGATTATCTGAGATAATCCTAGTTTATCTGAGATAATCTAAGATTAATTAATAAAAGTGGTTCAGGCGTGCCATACATACATGTACTATATATTTTTGTATATACTGTTCATGAAAAGTTCTCTTTACACTCAAACTTCTTTTAAGAGGGGAGGTGTTATGATATTGTAATTATCATGTTTATTTATCTTGGCCTAATTTGTTCTGTGTGGCATTATATATTTTTTTTTTACAAAATAATGTTATAATTGTGCAGTTTAAAAATCACTGGAACAATCATAGATACTGATGGAATGATTAGAACTTTCTATTTGACTTACATAATAATTCTGGAATTATCATAATCTACGATGTGTAATTTAAACTTCTACCGCATTCTAGAAGTTTCAGTTCTACAGTTTTCTAGGAGTTTTTCTTCTACAGTGTTCTAGAGATTTCCGTGACAACTATATATATACAGACACTAAAGTCAGACTTTCAGATTAGACATTAACATTCTTGTGTTCTCAGATGTTGGATTGACACTTTTATTTACGTTAACTACGTCATACTAGATTGTGACTTATTGGACATAATATTCTGTTTGGATTCCCGCAACAGTGAAGAGAAGAATTCCGGATAAAGAAAAGACAAAAGGATCGGACATATATTTTAACAGTTAAGTTGACATTTCAATTTGTATAATATTCTTGTAAACTTGTGTTTAATAAATCTTGTTAAATTTTATTATTGATTTGTGTCTTTTGTTGGCTACAATTTAAAGGTGATTTCTGGCTGTAATAAGTGTGACCAATCCCAAAAATGACCACACATCTCTTTCAAGCTGCTGACCAAATATGACGCTATTATGTTCAGTTGTAGCTGAAAAAGTGTGGTCTAAATATTAGTTGGACGAATAGACAAACATAAGGACGAACAAAGAGATGGACAAGGTCAATGCAATATAGCTGTTTTTAAGGGAAATGCATTAATAAACTTACAATTTCACGTAAGGATCTGAATAGCCATTAGCATCACAAGCTGCTAGTCCCACACATCGGATAACATAAACATAGAGAGCATTTTTCCTAGGGTCATACTTTAATCCTAAAAGAATTCTACCTCTGTCGTTGGCCAAGAGATCATCGTCTTTTTCTGTCTGAAAAAAAAACATTTAAAAAATGTAAAGCATAATCGTTTTAGTAAATAGACTTGTGTTGTTTTCCCCAATGTGAATCATATAATTGAAGATGAGAATTTTATTTCCCCTAAAAAATCAAAGATATAACCAGTCAAACCGGTTCATAAAGGGCACTCAAGTGAAGGCAGGTAAATGCCCTTAATGGACATGTGTCCTTTATAAAGAGGTTGTTGATGGAACCACATCACTTGTTTGTTTTATTAATGTACATTTATTGTATACATTTATCTTTTGCTAAATTCCTTTTCTATGACCCAGTGTTTAGACTAATAAAATGTTTACTTTATTTAATATGAAAATAAGATGTGGTATGACTGCCAATGAGACAACTATTCACCAGAGTTCAAATGAAATGGATGTAAGTAATTATAGGAAACCATAAGGCCTATTTATTGAGAAAAACCCATACCGTATAGTAAGCTATAAAAGGCCCTGACATTAAAAATGTGTAAATAATTAAATAAGAAAACTTACGACATAACTAATAACAGTACAATTTACAAACTAGAGTTGTCTGAATAGCGAGACTAACACCCCTTGCACATGCATTTTAGTTGCTGCTCTCAAATTCAGTGCGGTTGCCTATAGTTGCTTACATCCACTTCATTTGAACTTTGGTGAATAGTTTGGCAACCATACCACATCTCCTTATTTTTATATGACAGCCATGAACCAACAACCACCACTGAATTACTGGCACCTGTTGGGACAGGCACATACAGAATGTGTGTGATTGCTGAACACTCCCCTAACCTGGGACAGTGGTATAACAACACAACATAATCAAAGTGCTTGTGAGCACTGAAGGGTAAAGATTGCTTTTATTTTGCAATTTTGTGAATTTTTGAGTATAACATAGAATTGTATTTTGCTAGGCAAGTTATAAAATTTAGTTGGAGTTATCTTCCTTTGTTCATGATTGTACATTTGTAGTTGAACCTATTTCTATAGCAGATTCATACACCATGCATTACTTTTAATAAAAAAAATGTTTTCTTGACAAGTATGGTAATTCAAATACACATCATATTGTAACTTAAATATCAAAGTATAACATATCATCAATTAATTGCATGACATTGACTGGATAGGATCTAAATAACGATCACTTCACTGCACTATTTTGTTTGAACTATCAAAGGTAGTGACCAACCTTGGAAGATATCAAGTCAGTATCATAGGGTTTTGATTGTATTTCATGCAATCTTTAACCAAAAACAAACTGAAAATATCAGTTGCAAATGGATGAACCCAATAGATCGTCACAAAAAAACCCATTTATATAAAAACAATAGACACAAAGCACGACGATAAGAGAACAGGCCACAGACCACAATTGATTTGTCTATTAGTTCTTTATAACGTTTCGTGTCATTAAAAAAATTGCACCAATTTTTTGTGTCAAATCTTTTGTGTGTGTAATGTAAAGTACAAGTACAAAAATATATCCAACATATAGAAAAATTGCTCTTGTACATCTTAAAAATTTAGCCAATACACATCCATACCCCTATGGACCAGTCAAGAGATGTTCCGAAAACTGTAAATATTACCTTTTTGTACCTGGCCTAATCACTCTTTCCATATCAAAATCAGTTAAAATACAACATCCAAAAACTTATTTCAGCTCTCTTCTTTCATTTCCACCCCCATTAAAACTAAGAAATTAATGAGAAAGGGAAAGAAAAAAAATAAAGATAAATACACTTTAATTAAAGGGAACTATATTCGTGGACAACGAAAAGCGGGGTCATTAATTGTGGTCTCGGGCCTATTAGGGGTAAAAAACTTGACCATTTCTAATAAAAACTTGGCATGATTTAAGCTTAGTGTATTATGAGACAGTTTACCCAGTTTCAAAGCCATATGATATCAATTATAGAATATGTGGCATTTTTTATATCTGAACTTTGGGTGCTGAATTGTGATGTTGAATTAGAACAATTTCAACTATCAAATTTGGGCTTCAAAAAACAAAAAGATACAAAAATGTGCACCTTTTAATATCTCTATGTATAAGATATCATCTATTTAAAGTAACAGATAGCATACTTGAATGTATAAGACTTATAATAAATGGCCAAAAGTTAATTTTATATGAGCCTGTGCCAAAAAATAGAAGTTTTCAAATGAAGTGAGGCCTTATATGAAATGTAATATTTTCCACTTACAACAATTTTCTGAAGTTGTTAAGTTATAAAAAAACCTTCTACATATAATAAATGTACTTTCAATGGAAATATAAGTTTCAAATAGCATAACACATGTGGATGAAATGGTCTTAAGCAATGTCAAGCTTAAAAAACAAGTTGTCAATTTAGGCCGTTCCCCATATTTGCATATTAAAAAACATATAAATGATATGGGAGATGGAAATATGCTTCTTTTTGCTCAAATCTTTGCTTAGATATGATGAAACATGAAGCCTGAATGTAACAAAACTGTTGATTTCAACTTTTTATGTAGACAGTATGGTCTGATGCAAAGTTTATTCACTTTACTGTTTAAAACCCGTATGAGAATTCAGCCTCTAAAGGCCAATATTTCAACCACTACCTATCCAACAGAAGAAAATAAATGTAGTCTGTGAAACAGACAAGGTCAAACAACCAGTAATAAGTGCTTCTGATACAGATTCAATGAAATCTGCTAAAAGGAATTCAACTTGTATGTGCATAGAACCTCATATTTCACTTGCTTCATACGGACTGTTAGACTTAGACCATTAAAACAGCACATTTTGCACTTTTTTCTGTTTTTATCTACTTTTCTTTGTGTCCAGAGTTCATAAATGAGTAAAACATCTAAAGTAAATACCATTAACACAAATAAAAAATCAAAAAACCTGTCAGAGAGAAAGTAAGCAAGCTACTTTTGTAAAAATATTGAAACAACTGAAAAAGCTAAATTTGGGGCATGTAAGTTGAAATGTGACTTTTTTTACAAAATTTCTATCAAATAAAAGTGGAAATCATTTATTCTCATGTAGTTTGACACATTCATACCAATAGATCATTCATGGAAGTTGTCAAAGTACAAATTCAATATTTGCTGAAATGCACCTCTTAGGCCACAGACAACAATTAATTTGTCTATTACTTCTATATAACGTTTTGTCTCATTAAAAAAATTGCACCAATTTTTTTTTGTTAAATCTTTTGTGTGTGTAATGTACAGTACAAGTCCATATAAAAATATATCCAACATATAGAAAAATTGCTCTTGTACATCTTACAAATTTAGCCAATACACATCAATACCCCTATGAACCAGTCAAGAGATGTTCCGAAAACTGTAAATATTACCTTTTTGCACCTGGCCTAATCACTCTTTCCATATCAAAATCAGTTAAAATACAACATCCAAAAATTTATATTCAGCTCTCTTCTTTCATTTCCACCCCATAAAAACTAAGAAATGAATGAGAAAGGGAAAGAAAAAAAATAAAGAAAAATACACTTTAATTAAAGGAAATTATATTCGTGCACAACGAAAAGCGGGTCATTAATTGTGGTCTCAGGCCTATTAGCGGTCAAAAACTTGACCATTTCTAATAAAACTTAGCATGATTTAAGCTTAGTGTATTATGAGACAGTTTACCCAGTTTCAAAGCCATATGATATCAATTATAGAATATGTGGCATTTTTTATATCTGAACTTTGGGTGCTGAATTGTGATGTTGAATTAGAACAATTTCAACTATCAAATTTGGGCTTCAAAAAACAAAAAGATACAAAAATGTGCACTTTTTAATGTCTCTATGTATAAGATATCATCTATTTAAAGTAACAGATAGCATACTTGAATGTATAAGACTTATAATAAATGGCCAAAAGTTATTTTTATATGAGCCTGTGCCAAAAAATAGAAGTTTTCGAATGAAGTGAGGCTTTATATGAAATGTAATATTTTCCACTTACAACAATTTTCTGAAGTTGTTAAGTTATAAAAAAAAACCGTCTACATATAATAAATGTACTTTCAATGGAAATATAAGTTTCAAATAGCATAACACATGAGGATGAAATGGTCTTAAGCAATGTCAAGCTTAAAAAAACAAGTTGTCAATTTAGGCCGTTCCCCATATTTGCATATTAAAAAGCATATAAATGATATGGGAGATGGAAATATGCTTCTTTTTGCTCAAATCTTTGCTTAGATATGATGAAACATGAAACCTGGATGTAACAAAACTGTTGATTTCAACTTTTTATGTAGACAGTATGGTCTGATGCAAAGTTTATTCACTTTACTGTTTAAAACCCGTATGAGAATTTAGCCTCTAAAGGCCAATATTTTAACCACTAGCTATCCAACAGAAGAAAATAAAGATAGTCTGTGAAACAGACAAGGTAAAACAACCAGTAATAAGTGCTTTTGATACAGATTCAATGAAATCTGCTAAAAGGAATTCAACTTGTATGTGCATAGAACCTCATATTTCACTTGCTTCATACGGACTGTTAGACTTAGACAATTAAAACAGCACATTTTGCACTTTTTTCTGTTTTTATCTACTTTTCTTTGTGTCCAGAGTTCATAAATGAGTAAAACATCTAAAGTAAATACCATTAACACAAATAGAAAATCAAAAAACCTGTCAGAGAGAAAGTAAGCAAGCTACTTTTGTAAAAATATTGAAACAACTGAAAAAGCTAAATTTGGGGCATGTAAGTTGAAATGTGACTTTTTTTACAAAATTTCTATCAAATAAAAGTGGAAATCATTTATTCTCATGTAGTTTGACACATTCATACCAATAGATCATTCATGGAAGTTGTCAAAGTACAAATTCAATATTTGCTGAAATGCACCTCTTAGGCCACAGACAACAATTAATTTGTCTATTAGTTCTATATAACGTTTTGTCTCATTAAAAAAATTGCACCAATTTTTGTTTGTTAAATCTTTTGTGTGTGTAATGTACAGTACAAGCCCAAAAATATATCCAACATATAGAAAAATTGCTCTTGTGCATCTCACAAATTTAGCCAATATACATCCATACCCCTATGGACCAGTCAAGAGATGTTCCGAAAACTGTAAATATTACCTTTTTGCACCTGGCCTAATCACTCTTTCCATATCAAAATCAGTTAAAATACAACATCCAAAAATTTATTTCAGCTCTCTTCTTTCATTTCCACCCCATAAAAACTAAGAAATTAATGAGAAAAGGAAAGAAAAAAAATAAAGAAAAATACACTTTAATTAAAGGGAACTATATTCGTGGACAACGAAAAAAAGCGGGGTCATTATTTGTGGTCTAGGGCCTATTAGGGGTCACAAACTTGACCATTTCTAATAAAACTTGGCATGTTTTAAGCTTAGTGTATTATGAGACAAGTTTATCCAGTTTCAAAACCATATGATATCAATTATAGAAAATGTGGCATTTTTTATATCTGAACTTTGGGTGCTGAATTGTGATGTTGAATTAGAACAATTTCAACTATCAAATTTGGGCTTCAAAAAACAAAAAGATACGAAAATGTGCACTTTTTAATGTCTCTCTGTATAAGAAATCATCTATTTAAAGTAACAGATAGCATACTTGAATGTATAAAGAAGACTTTTTTGTTAAATAAACTGAATGTGACTTTTTTCCTTTGTAATACTGGTTATTTCAAGCATTCCTGTCAAGTTTTGTCATAATCAGTTCAATAGTTTGAGAAAAATCTAGTATAATGTAAGACGACATCTACAGCGATTTGAGCAAAATTTCTTCGAAATATCCAAACCAAGTCGCATCATGATAGAATATAGTGTGGACCAATAAATGATCAAATATTTATCTCATCTGCCTACAAACAGTTGAATATGATACAAAAGATGACTTTAGGATGATAAATACTACTAATGGACCTCTTTGTCTTCCTTATAAGGTCTCTTTTGGTCCATTTATACCTCTCATTTCCTCAAAATTTCTACTTTTTAGGCCAATAAATAAAAATTTTGGGGTAACTTTCACTCATTTATGATAGAAATGTTATTATAAATGATTAATTGAAGTATTCAAGCTGAAAGAACTATCCGTATAAAAGTTTACTGTCTCCAAGGAGGTTTCAATAAGTCCATACGTAAAACTTAAATTTATGCCGCGTTCCAGAGAGGGACATAAAAAACTTCTTTTTTGGTGAATAATTTGTTGTTACTGCTTTAAAAATAATTTCATTTACTTAAAACTATATATTTATTAAAGTATTTCTTAGGAAAAATTTTCTAGTATAGCAAAATATAAGAAATAAGGAGAAAAAGCTCCCCAAAACTCTAAGTATGGCTTGTTCTGTCAACTAATATTCATGGTAAAGTTCTATTTCAAGGAAATTTGTTCATAAAATGTATTTTGGAGACTCAATCCACTCAGAATATTTTATTATTTGTAATATTTCACTTAAATAGCAAGAAATTTTAACACATGAGAGTACTCACAAGGTCAAAGGTGCATGTACAGCTTCCCATAAAGAAGACTTTTTTGTTAAATAAACTGAATGTGACTTTTTTCCTTTGTAATACTGGTTATTTCAAGCATTCCTGTCAAGTTTTGTCATAATCAGTTCAATAGTTTGAGAAAAATCTAGTATAATGTAAGACGACATCTACAGCGATTCGAGCAAAATTTCTTCGAAATATCCAAACCAAGTCGCATCATGATAGAATATAGTGTGGACCAATAAATGATCAAATATTTATCTCATCTGCCTACAAACAGTTGAATATGATACAAAAGATGACTTTAGGATGATAAATACTACTAATGGACCTCTTTGTCTTTCTTATAAGGTCTCTTTTGGTCCATTTATACCTCTCATTTCCTCAAAATTTCTACTTTTTAGGCCAATAAATAAAAATTTTGGGGTAACTTTCACTCATTTATGATAGAAATGTTATTATAAATGATTAATTGAAGTATTCAAGCTGAATGAACTATCCGTATAAAAGTTTACTGTCTCCAAGTAGGTTTCAATAAGTCCATACATAAAACTTAAATTTACGCCGCGTTCCAGAGAGGGACATAAAAAACTTCTTTTTTGGTGAATAATTTGTTGTTACTGCTTAAAAAATAATTTCATTTACTTAAAACTATATATCTATTAAAGTATTTCTTAGGAAAAATTTTCTAGTATAGCAGAATATAAGAAATAAGGAGAAAAAGCTCCCCAAAACTCTAAGTATGGCTTGTTCTGTCAACTAATATTCATGGTAAAGTCCTATTTCAAGGAAATTTTTTCATAAAATGTATTTTGGAGACTCAATCCACTCAGAATATTTTATTATTTGTAATATTTCACTTAAATAGCAAGAAATTTTAACTCATGAGAGTACTCACAAGGTCAAAGGTGCATGTACAGCTTCCCATATTAAAATAGGTGTAATATACCACCATTGATTTTCCCCTATTAGTCTTTGTAAAATTTGCACTTTTCAAAAAATTGTGCAGAATTTATCTTTGTTTCAAATAAAGAAATACTTGGCATGAGTAAAGATTTATCCTGTCCAGTACTATAGAAAAAATTTCACATAATATTTCATTGCATATAAGAAAATAACCATCACTGGAAGTTAACCAATCAAATTTTCCCCCTTTTTTAACCTGTGTACAAGCTTTAGTAACCATGTAACCTCAAGTTTCCAAAATATTCTATAGAAACCCCAAATAAAGAAATAATAGTGCTTTGAAATAACCAAGATATATGTTTATGACTCAGAAATGTTTGACTGCAATGAAATGTAGGATCAATTACCTACAACTGTCAAATTCAAGGGAATATTTTTTTTCGACCTATTTTCGTATGCAACCGGATGTGACGTACTATGATTTGGTGGTATTACACCTAAAGAAGACTTTTTTGTTAAATAAACTGAATGTGACTTTTTTCCTTTGTAATACTGGTTATTTCAAGCATTCCTGTCAAGTTTTGTCATAATCAGTTCAATAGTTTGAGAAAAATCTAGTATAATGTAAGACGACATCTACAGCGATTCGAGCAAAATTTCTTCGAAATATCCAAACCAAGTCGCATCATGATAGAATATAGTGTGGACCAATAAATGATCAAATATTTATCTCATCTGCCTACAAACAGTTGAATATGATACAAAAGATGACTTTAGGATGATAAATACTACTAATGGACCTCTTTGTCTTCCTTATAAGGTCTCTTTTGGTCCATTTATACCTCTCATTTCCTCAAAATTTCTACTTTTTAGGCCAATAAATAAAAATTTTGGGGTAACTTTCACTCATTTATGATAGAAATGTTATTATAAATGATTAATTGAAGTATTCAAGCTGAATGAACTATCCGTATAAAAGTTTACTGTCTCCAAGGAGGTTTCAATAAGTCCATACGTAAATCTTAAATTTACGCCGCGTTCCAGAGAGGGACATAAAAAACTTCTTTTTTGGTGAATAATTTGTTGTTACTGCTTTAAAAATAATTTCATTTACTTAAAACTATATATTTATTAAAGTATTTCTTAGGAAAAATTTTCTAGTATAGCAGAATATAAGAAATAAGGAGAAAAAGCTCCCCAAAACTCTAAGTATGGCTTGTTCTGTCAACTAATATTCATGGTAAAGTCCTATTTCAAGGAAATTTTTTCATAAAATGTATTTTGGAGACTCAATCCACTTAGAATATTTTATTATTTGTAATATTTCACTTAAATAGCAAGAAATTTTAACACATGAGAGTACTCACAAGGTCAAAGGTGCATGTACAGCTTCCCATAAAGAAGACTTTTTTGTTAAATAAACTGAATGTGACTTTTTTCCTTTGTAATACTGGTTATTTCAAGCATTCCTGTCAAGTTTTGTCATAATCAGTTCAATAGTTTGAGAAAAATCTAGTATAATGTAAGACGACATCTACAGCGATTCGAGCAAAATTTCTTCGAAATATCCAAACCAAGTCGCATCATGATAGAATATAGTGTGGACCAATAAATGATCAAATATTTATCTCATCTGCCTACAAACAGTTGAATATGATACAAAAGATGACTTTAGGATGATAAATACTACTAATGGACCTCTTTGTCTTCCTTATAAGGTCTCTTTTGGTCAATTTATACCTCTCATTTCCTCAAAATTTCTACTTTTTAGGCCAATAAATAAAAATTTTGGGGTAACTTTCACTCATTTATGATAGAAATGTTATTATAAATGATTAATTGAAGTATTCAAGCTGAATGAACTATCTGTATAAAAGTTTACTGTCTCCAAGGAGGTTTCAATAAGTCCATACGTAAAACTTAAATTTACGCAGCGTTCCAGAGAGGGACATAAAAAACTTCTTTTTTGGTGAATAATTTGTTGTTACTGCTTTAAAAATAATTTCATTTACTTAAAACTATATATTTATTAAAGTATTTCTTAGGAAAAATTTTCTAGTATAGCAGAATATAAGAAATAAGGAGAAAAAGCTCCCCAAAACTCTAAGTATGGCTTGTTCTGTCAACTAATATTCATGGTAAAGTCCTATTTCAAGGAAATTTTTTCATAAAATGTATTTTGGAGACTCAATCCACTCAGAATATTTTATTATTTGTAATATTTCACTTAAATAGCAAGAAATTTTAACACATGAGAGTACTCACAAGGTCAAAGGTGCATGTACAGCTTCCCATAAAGAAGACTTTTTTGTTAAATAAACTGAATGTGACTTTTTTCCTTTGTAATACAGGTTATTTCAAGCATTCCTGTCAAGTTTTGTCATAATCAGTTCAATAGTTTGAGAAAAATCTAGTATAATGTAAGACGACATCTACAGCGATTCGAGCAAAATTTCTTCGAAATATCCAAACCAAGTCGCATCATGATAGAATATAGTGTGGACCAATAAATGATCAAATATTTATCTCATCTGCCTACAAACAGTTGAATATGATACAAAAGATGACTTTAGGATGATAAATACTACTAATGGACCTCTTTGTCTTCCTTATAAGGTCTCTTTTGGTCAATTTATACCTCTCATTTCCTCAAAATTTCTACTTTTTAGGCCAATAAATAAAAATTTTGGGGTAACTTTCACTCATTTATGATAGAAATGTTATTATAAATGATTAATTGAAGTATTCAAGCTGAATGAACTATCCGTATAAAAGTTTACTGTCTCCAAGGAGGTTTCAATAAGTCCATACGTAAAACTTAAATTTACGCCGCGTTCCAGAGAGGGACATAAAAAACTTCTTTTTTGGTGAATAATTTGTTGTTACTGCTTTAAAAATAATTTCATTTACTTAAAACTATATATTTATTAAAGTATTTCTTAGGAAAAATTTTCTAGTATAGCAGAATATAAGAAATAAGGAGAAAAAGCTCCCCAAAACTCTAAGTATGGCTTGTTCTGTCAACTAATATTCATGGTAAAGTCCTATTTCAAGGAAATTTTTTCATAAAATGTATTTTGGAGACTCAATCCACTCAGAATATTTTATTATTTGTAATATTTCACTTAAATAGCAAGAAATTTTAACACATGAGAGTACTCACAAGGTCAAAGGTGTACAGCTTCCCATAAAGAAGACTTTTTTGTTAAATAAACTGAATGTGACTTTTTTCCTTTGTAATACTGGTTATTTCAAGCATTCCTGTCAAGTTTTGTCATAATCAGTTCAATAGTTTTAGAAAAATCTAGTATAATGTAAGACGACATCTACAGCGATTCGAGCAAAATTTCTTCGAAATATCCAAACCAAGTCGCATCATGATAGAATATAGTGTGGACCAATAAATGATCAAATATTTATCTCATCTGCCTACAAACAGTTGAATATGATACAAAAGATGACTTTAGGATGATAAATACTACTAATGGACCTCTTTGTCTTCCTTATAAGGTCTCTTTTGGTCCATTTATACCTCTCATTTCCTCAAAATTTCTACTTTTTAGGCCAATAAATAAAAATTTTGGGGTAACTTTCACTCATTTATGATAGAAATGTTATTATAAATGATTAATTGAAGTATTCAAGCTGAATGAACTATCCGTATAAAAGTTTACTGTCTCCAAGGAGGTTTCAATAAGTCCATACGTAAAACTTAAATTTACGCCGCGTTCCAGAGAGGGACATAAAAAACTTCTTTTTTGGTGAAGAATTTGTTGTTACTGCTTTAAAAATAATTTCATTTACTTAAAACTATATATTTATTAAAGTATTTCTTAGGAAAAATTTTCTAGTATAGCAGAATATAAGAAATAAGGAGAAAAAGCTCCCCAAAACTCTAAGTATGGCTTGTTCTGTCAACTAATATTCATGGTAAAGTCCTATTTCAAGGAAATTTTTTCATAAAATGTATTTTGGAGACTCAATCCACTCAGAATATTTTATTATTTGTAATATTTCACTTAAATAGCAAGAAATTTTAACACATGAGAGTACTCACAAGGTCAAAGGTGCATGTACAGCTTCCCATAAAGAAGACTTTTTTGTTAAATAAACTGAATGTGACTTTTTTCCTTTGTAATACTGGTTATTTCAAGCATTCCTGTCAAGTTTTGTCATAATCAGTTCAATAGGTTGAGAAAAATCTAGTATAATGTAAGACGACATCTACAGCGATTCGAGCAAAATTTCTTCGAAATATCCAAACCAAGTCGCATCATGATAGAATATAGTGTGGACCAATAAATGATCAAATATTTATCTCATCTGCCTACAAACAGTTGAATATGATACAAAAGATGACTTTAGGATGATAAATACTACTAATGGACCTCTTTGTCTTCCTTATAAGGTCTCTTTTGGTCCATTTATACCTCTCATTTCCTCAAAATTTCTACTTTTTAGGCCAATAAATAAAAATTTTGGGGTAACTTTCACTCATTTATGATAGAAATGTTATTATAAATGATTAATTGAAGTATTCAAGCTGAATGAACTATCCGTATAAAAGTTTACTGTCTCCAAGGAGGTTTCAATAAGTCCATACGTAAAACTTAAATTTACGCCGCGTTCCAGAGAGGGACATAAAAAACTTCTTTTTTGGTGAATAATTTGTTGTTACTGCTTTAAAAATAATTTCATTTACTTAAAACTATATATTTATTAAAGTATTTCTTAGGAAAAATTTTCTAGTATAGCAGAATATAAGAAATAAGGAGAAAAAGCTCCCCAAAACTCTAAGTATGGCTTGTTCTGTCAACTAATATTCATGGTAAAGTCCTATTTCAAGGAAATTTTTTCATAAAATGTATTTTGGAGACTCAATCCACTCAGAATATTTTATTATTTGTAATATTTCACTTAAATAGCAAGAAATTTTAACACATGAGAGTACTCACAAGGTCAAAGGTGCATGTACAGCTTCCCATAAAGAAGACTTTTTTGTTAAATAAACTGAATGTGACTTTTTTCCTTTGTAATACTGGTTATTTCAAGCATTCCTGTCAAGTTTTGTCATAATCATTTCAATAGGTTGAGAAAAATCTAGTATAATGTAAGACGACATCTACAGCGATTCGAGCAAAATTTCTTCGAAATATCCAAACCAAGTCGCATCATGATAGAATATAGTGTGGACCAATAAATGATCAAATATTTATCTCATCTGCCTACAAACAGTTGAATATGATACAAAAGATGACTTTAGGATGATAAATACTACTAATGGACCTCTTTGTCTTCCTTATAAGGTCTCTTTTGGTCCATTTATACCTCTCATTTCCTCAAAATTTCTACTTTTTAGGCCAATAAATAAAAATTTTGGGGTAACTTTCACTCATTTATGATAGAAATGTTATTATAAATGATTAATTGAAGTATTCAAGCTGAATGAACAATCCGTATAAAAGTTTTCTGTCTCCAAGGAGGTTTCAATAAGTCCATACGTAAAACTTAAATTTACGCCGCGTTCCAGAGAGGGACATAAAAAACTTCTTTTTTGGTGAATAATTTGTTGTTACTGCTTTAAAAATAATTTCATTTACTTAAAACTATATATTTATTAAAGTATTTCTTAGGAAAAATTTTCTAGTATAGCAGAATATAAGAAATAAGGAGAAAAAGCTCCCCAAAACTCTAAGTATGGCTTGTTCTGTCAACTAATATTCATGGTAAAGTCCTATTTCAAGGAAATTTTTTCATAAAATGTATTTTGGAGACTCAATCCACTCAGAATATTTTATTATTTGTAATATTTCACTTAAATAGCAAGAAATTTTAACACATGAGAGTACTCACAAGGTCAAAGGTGCATGTACAGCTTCCCATAAAGAAGACTTTTTTGTTAAATAAACTGAATGTGACTTTTTTCCTTTGTAATACAGGTTATTTCAAGCATTCCTGTCAAGTTTTGTCATAATCAGTTCAATAGTTTGAGAAAAATCTAGTATAATGTAAGACGACATCTACAGCGATTCGAGCAAAATTTCTTCGAAATATCCAAACCAAGTCGCATCATGATAGAATATAGTGTGGACCAATAAATGATCAAATATTTATCTCATCTGCCTACAAACAGTTGAATATGATACAAAAGATGACTTTAGGATGATAAATACTACTAATGGACCTCTTTGTCTTCCTTATAAGGTCTCTTTTGGTCAATTTATACCTCTTATTTCCTCAAAATTTCTACTTTTTAGGCCAATAAATAAAAATTTTGGGGTAACTTTCACTCATTTATGATAGAAATGTTATTATAAATGATTAATTGAAGTATTCAAGCTGAATGAACTATCTGTATAAAAGTTTACTGTCTCCAAGGAGGTTTCAATAAGTCCATACGTAAAACTTAAATTTACGCAGCGTTCCAGAGAGGGACATAAAAAACTTCTTTTTTGGTGAATAATTTGTTGTTACTGCTTTAAAAATAATTTCATTTACTTAAAACTATATATTTATTAAAGTATTTCTTAGGAAAAATTTTCTAGTATAGCAGAATATAAGAAATAAGGAGAAAAAGCTCCCCAAAACTCTAAGTATGGCTTGTTCTGTCAACTAATATTCATGGTAAAGTCCTATTTCAAGGAAATTTTTTCATAAAATGTATTTTGGAGACTCAATCCACTCAGAATATTTTATTATTTGTAATATTTCACTTAAATAGCAAGAAATTTTAACACATGAGAGTACTCACAAGGTCAAAGGTGCATGTACAGCTTCCCATAAAGAAGACTTTTTTGTTAAATAAACTGAATGTGACTTTTTTCCTTTGTAATACAGGTTATTTCAAGCATTCCTGTCAAGTTTTGTCATAATCAGTTCAATAGTTTGAGAAAAATCTAGTATAATGTAAGACGACATCTACAGCGATTCGAGCAAAATTTCTTCGAAATATCCAAACCAAGTCGCATCATGATAGAATATAGTGTGGACCAATAAATGATCAAATATTTATCTCATCTGCCTACAAACAGTTGAATATGATACAAAAGATGACTTTAGGATGATAAATACTACTAATGGACCTCTTTGTCTTCCTTATAAGGTCTCTTTTGGTCCATTTATACCTCTCATTTCCTCAAAATTTCTACTTTTTAGGCCAATAAATAAAAATTTTGGGGTAACTTTCACTCATTTATGATAGAAATGTTATTATAAATGATTAATTGAAGTATTCAAGCTGAATGAACTATCCGTATAAAAGTTTACTGTCTCCAAGGAGGTTTCAATAAGTCCATACGTAAAACTTAAATTTACGCTGCGTTCCAGAGAGGGACATAAAAAACTTCTTTTTTGGTGAAGAATTTGTTGTTACTGCTTTAAAAATAATTTCATTTACTTAAAACTATATATTTATTAAAGTATTTCTTAGGAAAAATTTTCTAGTATAGCAGAATATAAGAAATAAGGAGAAAAAGCTCCCCAAAACTCTAAGTATGGCTTGTTCTGTCAACTAATATTCATGGTAAAGTCCTATTTCAAGGAAATTTTTTCATAAAATGTATTTTGGAGACTCAATCCACTCAGAATATTTTATTATTTGTAATATTTCACTTAAATAGCAAGAAATTTTAACACATGAGAGTACTCACAAGGTCAAAGGTGCATGTACAGCTTCCCATAAAGAAGACTTTTTTGTTAAATAAACTGAATGTGACTTTTTTCCTTTGTAATACTGGTTATTTCAAGCATTCCTGTCAAGTTTTGTCATAATCAGTTCAATAGGTTGAGAAAAATCTAGTATAATGTAAGACGACATCTACAGCGATTCGAGCTAAATTTCTTCGAAATATCCAAACCAAGTCGCATCATGATAGAATATAGTGTGGACCAATAAATGATCAAATATTTATCTCATCTGCCTACAAACAGTTGAATATGATACAAAAGATGACTTTAGGATGATAAATACTACTAATGGACCTCTTTGTCTTCCTTATAAGGTCTCTTTTGGTCCATTTATACCTCTCATTTCCTCAAAATTTCTACTTTTTAGGCCAATAAATAAAAATTTTGGGGTAACTTTCACTCATTTATGATAGAAATGTTATTATAAATGATTAATTGAAGTATTCAAGCTGAATGAACAATCCGTATAAAAGTTTACTGTCTCCAAGGAGGTTTCAATAAGTCCATACGTAAAACTTAAATTTACGCCGCGTTCCAGAGAGGGACATAAAAAACTTCTTTTTTGGTGAATAATTTGTTGTTACTGCTTTAAAAATAATTTCATTTACTTAAAACTATATATTTATTAAAGTATTTCTTAGGAAAAATTTTCTAGTATAGCAGAATATAAGAAATAAGGAGAAAAAGCTCCCCAAAACTCTAAGTATGGCTTGTTCTGTCAACTAATATTCATGGTAAAGTCCTATTTCAAGGAAATTTTTTCATAAAATGTATTTTGGAGACTCAATCCACTCAGAATATTTTATTATTTGTAATATTTCACTTAAATAGCAAGAAATTTTAACACATGAGATCGAGTACTCACAAGGTCAAAGGTGCATGTACAGCTTCCCATAAAGAAGACTTTTTTGTTAAATAAACTGAATGTGACTTTTTTCCTTTGTAATACAGGTTATTTCAAGCATTCCTGTCAAGTTTTGTCATAATCAGTTCAATAGTTTGAGAAAAATCTAGTATAATGTAAGACGACATCTACAGCGATTCGAGCAAAATTTCTTCGAAATATCCAAACCAAGTCGCATCATGATAGAATATAGTGTGGACCAATAAATGATCAAATATTTATCTCATCTGCCTACAAACAGTTGAATATGATACAAAAGATGACTTTAGGATGATAAATACTACTAATGGACCTCTTTGTCTTCCTTATAAGGTCTCTTTTGGTCAATTTATACCTCTCATTTCCTCAAAATTTCTACTTTTTAGGCCAATAAATAAAAATTTTGGGGTAACTTTCACTCATTTATGATAGAAATGTTATTATAAATGATTAATTGAAGTATTCAAGCTGAATGAACTATCTGTATAAAAGTTTACTGTCTCCAAGGAGGTTTCAATAAGTCCATACGTAAAACTTAAATTTACGCAGCGTTCCAGAGAGGGACATAAAAAACTTCTTTTTTTTTTGGTGAAGAATTTGTTGTTACTGCTTTAAAAATAATTTCATTTACTTAAAACTATATATTTATTAAAGTATTTCTTAGGAAAAATTTTCTAGTATAGCAGAATATAAGAAATAAGGAGAAAAAGCTCCCCAAAACTCTAAGTATGGCTTGTTCTGTCAACTAATATTCATGGTAAAGTCCTATTTCAAGGAAATTTTTTCATAAAATGTATTTTGGAGACTCAATCCACTCAGAATATTTTATTATTTGTAATATTTCACTTAAATAGCAAGAAATTTTAACACATGAGAGTACTCACAAGGTCAAAGGTGCATGTACAGCTTCCCATAAAGAAGACTTTTTTGTTAAATAAACTGAATGTGACTTTTTTCCTTTGTAATACTGGTTATTTCAAGCATTCCTGTCAAGTTTTGTCATAATCAGTTCAATAGGTTGAGAAAAATCTAGTATAATGTAAGACGACATCTACAGCGATTCGAGCAAAATTTCTTCGAAATATCCAAACCAAGTCGCATCATGATAGAATATAGTGTGGACCAATAAATGATCAAATATTTATCTCATCTGCCTACAAACAGTTGAATATGATACAAAAGATGACTTTAGGATGATAAATACTACTAATGGACCTCTTTGTCTTCCTTATAAGGTCTCTTTTGGTCCATTTATACCTCTCATTTCCTCAAAATTTCTACTTTTTAGGCCAATAAATAAAAATTTTGGGGTAACTTTCACTCATTTATGATAGAAATGTTATTATAAATGATTAATTGAAGTATTCAAGCTGAATGAACAATCCGTATAAAAGTTTACTGTCTCCAAGGAGGTTTCAATAAGTCCATACGTAAAACTTAAATTTACGCCGCGTTCCAGAGAGGGACATAAAAAACTTCTTTTTTGGTGAATAATTTGTTGTTACTGCTTTAAAAATAATTTCATTTACTTAAAACTATATATTTATTAAAGTATTTCTTAGGAAAAATTTTCTAGTATAGCAGAATATAAGAAATAAGGAGAAAAAGCTCCCCAAAACTCTAAGTATGGCTTGTTCTGTCAACTAATATTCATGGTAAAGTCCTATTTCAAGGAAATTTTTTCATAAAATGTATTTTGGAGACTCAATCCACTCAGAATATTTTATTATTTGTAATATTTCACTTAAATAGCAAGAAATTTTAACACATGAGATCGAGTACTCACAAGGTCAAAGGTGCATGTACAGCTTCCCATAAAGAAGACTTTTTTGTTAAATAAACTGAATGTGACTTTTTTCCTTTGTAATACAGGTTATTTCAAGCATTCCTGTCAAGTTTTGTCATAATCAGTTCAATAGTTTGAGAAAAATCTAGTATAATGTAAGACGACATCTACAGCGATTCGAGCAAAATTTCTTCGAAATATCCAAACCAAGTCGCATCATGATAGAATATAGTGTGGACCAATAAATGATCAAATATTTATCTCATCTGCCTACAAACAGTTGAATATGATACAAAAGATGACTTTAGGATGATAAATACTACTAATGGACCTCTTTGTCTTCCTTATAAGGTCTCTTTTGGTCAATTTATACCTCTCATTTCCTCAAAATTTCTACTTTTTAGGCCAATAAATAAAAATTTTGGGGTAACTTTCACTCATTTATGATAGAAATGTTATTATAAATGATTAATTGAAGTATTCAAGCTGAATGAACTATCTGTATAAAAGTTTACTGTCTCCAAGGAGGTTTCAATAAGTCCATACGTAAAACTTAAATTTACGCAGCGTTCCAGAGAGGGACATAAAAAACTTCTTTTTTGGTGAATAATTTGTTGTTACTGCTTTAAAAATAATTTCATTTACTTAAAACTATATATTTATTAAAGTATTTCTTAGGAAAAATTTTCTAGTATAGCAGAATATAAGAAATAAGGAGAAAAAGCTCCCCAAAACTCTAAGTATGGCTTGTTCTGTCAACTAATATTCATGGTAAAGTCCTATTTCAAG
The DNA here is from genome assembly GCF_021869535.1 of Mytilus californianus. Lineage (NCBI taxonomy): Eukaryota > Metazoa > Mollusca > Bivalvia > Mytilida > Mytilidae > Mytilus > Mytilus californianus. The sequence goes on from NW_026262734.1 coordinate 72,331,381, forward strand.
GAAATTTTTTCATAAAATGTATTTTGGAGACTCAATCCACTCAGAATATTTTATTATTTGTAATATTTCACTTAAATAGCAAGAAATTTTAACACATGAGAGTACTCACAAGGTCAAAGGTGCATGTACAGCTTCCCATAAAGAAGACTTTTTTGTTAAATAAACTGAATGTGACTTTTTTCCTTTGTAATACAGGTTATTTCAAGCATTCCTGTCAAGTTTTGTCATAATCAGTTCAATAGTTTGAGAAAAATCTAGTATAATGTAAGACGACATCTACAGCGATTCGAGCAAAATTTCTTCGAAATATCCAAACCAAGTCGCATCATGATAGAATATAGTGTGGACCAATAAATGATCAAATATTTATCTCATCTGCCTACAAACAGTTGAATATGATACAAAAGATGACTTTAGGATGATAAATACTACTAATGGACCTCTTTGTCTTCCTTATAAGGTCTCTTTTGGTCCATTTATACCTCTCATTTCCTCAAAATTTCTACTTTTTAGGCCAATAAATAAAAATTTTGGGGTAACTTTCACTCATTTATGATAGAAATGTTATTATAAATGATTAATTGAAGTATTCAAGCTGAATGAACAATCCGTATAAAAGTTTACTGTCTCCAAGGAGGTTTCAATAAGTCCATACGTAAAACTTAAATTTACGCCGCGTTCCAGAGAGGGACATAAAAAACTTCTTTTTTGGTGAATAATTTGTTGTTACTGCTTTAAAAATAATTTCATTTACTTAAAACTATATATTTATTAAAGTATTTCTTAGGAAAAATTTTCTAGTATAGCAGAATATAAGAAATAAGGAGAAAAAGCTCCCCAAAACTCTAAGTATGGCTTGTTCTGTCAACTAATATTCATGGTAAAGTCCTATTTCAAGGAAATTTTTTCATAAAATGTATTTTGGAGACTCAATCCACTCAGAATATTTTATTATTTGTAATATTTCACTTAAATAGCAAGAAATTTTAACACATGAGATCGAGTACTCACAAGGTCAAAGGTGCATGTACAGCTTCCCATAAAGAAGACTTTTTTGTTAAATAAACTGAATGTGACTTTTTTCCTTTGTAATACAGGTTATTTCAAGCATTCCTGTCAAGTTTTGTCATAATCAGTTCAATAGTTTGAGAAAAATCTAGTATAATGTAAGACGACATCTACAGCGATTCGAGCAAAATTTCTTCGAAATATCCAAACCAAGTCGCATCATGATAGAATATAGTGTGGACCAATAAATGATCAAATATTTATCTCATCTGCCTACAAACAGTTGAATATGATACAAAAGATGACTTTAGGATGATAAATACTACTAATGGACCTCTTTGTCTTCCTTATAAGGTCTCTTTTGGTCAATTTATACCTCTCATTTCCTCAAAATTTCTACTTTTTAGGCCAATAAATAAAAATTTTGGGGTAACTTTCACTCATTTATGATAGAAATGTTATTATAAATGATTAATTGAAGTATTCAAGCTGAATGAACTATCTGTATAAAAGTTTACTGTCTCCAAGGAGGTTTCAATAAGTCCATACGTAAAACTTAAATTTACGCAGCGTTCCAGAGAGGGACATAAAAAACTTCTTTTTTTTTTGGTGAAGAATTTGTTGTTACTGCTTTAAAAATAATTTCATTTACTTAAAACTATATATTTATTAAAGTATTTCTTAGGAAAAATTTTCTAGTATAGCAGAATATAAGAAATAAGGAGAAAAAGCTCCCCAAAACTCTAAGTATGGCTTGTTCTGTCAACTAATATTCATGGTAAAGTCCTATTTCAAGGAAATTTTTTCATAAAATGTATTTTGGAGACTCAATCCACTCAGAATATTTTATTATTTGTAATATTTCACTTAAATAGCAAGAAATTTTAACACATGAGAGTACTCACAAGGTCAAAGGTGCATGTACAGCTTCCCATAAAGAAGACTTTTTTGTTAAATAAACTGAATGTGACTTTTTTCCTTTGTAATACTGGTTATTTCAAGCATTCCTGTCAAGTTTTGTCATAATCAGTTCAATAGGTTGAGAAAAATCTAGTATAATGTAAGACGACATCTACAGCGATTCGAGCAAAATTTCTTCGAAATATCCAAACCAAGTCGCATCATGATAGAATATAGTGTGGACCAATAAATGATCAAATATTTATCTCATCTGCCTACAAACAGTTGAATATGATACAAAAGATGACTTTAGGATGATAAATACTACTAATGGACCTCTTTGTCTTCCTTATAAGGTCTCTTTTGGTCAATTTATACCTCTCATTTCCTCAAAATTTCTACTTTTTAGGCCAATAAATAAAAATTTTGGGGTAACTTTCACTCATTTATGATAGAAATGTTATTATAAATGATTAATTGAAGTATTCAAGCTGAATGAACAATCCGTATAAAAGTTTACTGTCTCCAAGGAGGTTTCAATAAGTCCATACGTAAAACTTAAATTTACGCCGCGTTCCAGAGAGGGACATAAAAAACTTCTTTTTTGGTGAATAATTTGTTGTTACTGCTTTAAAAATAATTTCATTTACTTAAAACTATATATTTATTAAAGTATTTCTTAGGAAAAATTTTCTAGTATAGCAGAATATAAGAAATAAGGAGAAAAAGCTCCCCAAAACTCTAAGTATGGCTTGTTCTGTCAACTAATATTCATGGTAAAGTCCTATTTCAAGGAAATTTTTTCATAAAATGTATTTTGGAGACTCAATCCACTCAGAATATTTTATTATTTGTAATATTTCACTTAAATAGCAAGAAATTTTAACACATGAGATCGAGTACTCACAAGGTCAAAGGTGCATGTACAGCTTCCCATAAAGAAGACTTTTTTGTTAAATAAACTGAATGTGACTTTTTTCCTTTGTAATACAGGTTATTTCAAGCATTCCTGTCAAGTTTTGTCATAATCAGTTCAATAGTTTGAGAAAAATCTAGTATAATGTAAGACGACATCTACAGCGATTCGAGCAAAATTTCTTCGAAATATCCAAACCAAGTCGCATCATGATAGAATATAGTGTGGACCAATAAATGATCAAATATTTATCTCATCTGCCTACAAACAGTTGAATATGATACAAAAGATGACTTTAGGATGATAAATACTACTAATGGACCTCTTTGTCTTCCTTATAAGGTCTCTTTTGGTCAATTTATACCTCTCATTTCCTCAAAATTTCTACTTTTTAGGCCAATAAATAAAAATTTTGGGGTAACTTTCACTCATTTATGATAGAAATGTTATTATAAATGATTAATTGAAGTATTCAAGCTGAATGAACTATCTGTATAAAAGTTTACTGTCTCCAAGGAGGTTTCAATAAGTCCATACGTAAAACTTAAATTTACGCAGCGTTCCAGAGAGGGACATAAAAAACTTCTTTTTTGGTGAATAATTTGTTGTTACTGCTTTAAAAATAATTTCATTTACTTAAAACTATATATTTATTAAAGTATTTCTTAGGAAAAATTTTCTAGTATAGCAGAATATAAGAAATAAGGAGAAAAAGCTCCCCAAAACTCTAAGTATGGCTTGTTCTGTCAACTAATATTCATGGTAAAGTCCTATTTCAAGGAAATTTTTTCATAAAATGTATTTTGGAGACTCAATCCACTCAGAATATTTTATTATTTGTAATATTTCACTTAAATAGCAAGAAATTTTAACACATGAGAGTACTCACAAGGTCAAAGGTGCATGTACAGCTTCCCATAAAGAAGACTTTTTTGTTAAATAAACTGAATGTGACTTTTTTCCTTTGTAATACAGGTTATTTCAAGCATTCCTGTCAAGTTTTGTCATAATCAGTTCAATAGTTTGAGAAAAATCTAGTATAATGTAAGACGACATCTACAGCGATTCGAGCAAAATTTCTTCGAAATATCCAAACCAAGTCGCATCATGATAGAATATAGTGTGGACCAATAAATGATCAAATATTTATCTCATCTGCCTACAAACAGTTGAATATGATACAAAAGATGACTTTAGGATGATAAATACTACTAATGGACCTCTTTGTCTTCCTTATAAGGTCTCTTTTGGTCCATTTATACCTCTCATTTCCTCAAAATTTCTACTTTTTAGGCCAATAAATAAAAATTTTGGGGTAACTTTCACTCATTTATGATAGAAATGTTATTATAAATGATTAATTGAAGTATTCAAGCTGAATGAACAATCCGTATAAAAGTTTACTGTCTCCAAGGAGGTTTCAATAAGTCCATACGTAAAACTTAAATTTACGCCGCGTTCCAGAGAGGGACATAAAAAACTTCTTTTTTGGTGAATAATTTGTTGTTACTGCTTTAAAAATAATTTCATTTACTTAAAACTATATATTTATTAAAGTATTTCTTAGGAAAAATTTTCTAGTATAGCAGAATATAAGAAATAAGGAGAAAAAGCTCCCCAAAACTCTAAGTATGGCTTGTTCTGTCAACTAATATTCATGGTAAAGTCCTATTTCAAGGAAATTTTTTCATAAAATGTATTTTGGAGACTCAATCCACTCAGAATATTTTATTATTTGTAATATTTCACTTAAATAGCAAGAAATTTTAACACATGAGATCGAGTACTCACAAGGTCAAAGGTGCATGTACAGCTTCCCATAAAGAAGACTTTTTTGTTAAATAAACTTAATGTGACTTTTTTCCTTTGTAATACAGGTTATTTCAAGCATTCCTGTCAAGTTTTGTCATAATCAGTTCAATAGTTTGAGAAAAATCTAGTATAATGTAAGACGACATCTACAGCGATTCGAGCAAAATTTCTTCGAAATATCCAAACCAAGTCGCATCATGATAGAATATAGTGTGGACCAATAAATGATCAAATATTTATCTCATCTGCCTACAAACAGTTGATTATGATACAAAAGATGACTTTAGGATGATAAATACTACTAATGGACCTCTTTGTCTTCCTTATAAGGTCTCTTTTGGTCAATTTATACCTCTCATTTCCTCAAAATTTCTACTTTTTAGGCCAATAAATAAAAATTTTGGGGTAACTTTCACTCATTTATGATAGAAATGTTATTATAAATGATTAATTGAAGTATTCAAGCTGAATGAACTATCTGTATAAAAGTTTACTGTCTCCAAGGAGGTTTCAATAAGTCCATACGTAAAACTTAAATTTACGCAGCGTTCCAGAGAGGGACATAAAAAACTTCTTTTTTGGTGAATAATTTGTTGTTACTGCTTTAAAAATAATTTCATTTACTTAAAACTATATATTTATTAAAGTATTTCTTAGGAAAAATTTTCTAGTATAGCAGAATATAAGAAATAAGGAGAAAAAGCTCCCCAAAACTCTAAGTATGGCTTGTTCTGTCAACTAATATTCATGGTAAAGTCCTATTTCAAGGAAATTTTTTCATAAAATGTATTTTGGAGACTCAATCCACTCAGAATATTTTATTATTTGTAATATTTCACTTAAATAGCAAGAAATTTTAACACATGAGAGTACTCACAAGGTCAAAGGTGCATGTACAGCTTCCCATAAAGAAGACTTTTTTGTTAAATAAACTGAATGTGACTTTTTTCCTTTGTAATACAGGTTATTTCAAGCATTCCTGTCAAGTTTTGTCATAATCAGTTCAATAGTTTGAGAAAAATCTAGTATAATGTAAGACGACATCTACAGCGATTCGAGCAAAATTTCTTCGAAATATCCAAACCAAGTCGCATCATGATAGAATATAGTGTGGACCAATAAATGATCAAATATTTATCTCATCTGCCTACAAACAGTTGAATATGATACAAAAGATGACTTTAGGATGATAAATACTACTAATGGACCTTTTTGTCTTCCTTATAAGGTCTCTTTTGGTCCATTTATACCTCTCATTTCCTCAAAATTTCTACTTTTTAGGCCAATAAATAAAAATTTTGGGGTAACTTTCACTCATTTATGATAGAAATGTTATTATAAATGATTAATTGAAGTATTCAAGCTGAATGAACTATCCGTATAAAAGTTTACTGTCTCCAAGGAGGTTTCAATAAGTCCATACGTAAAACTTAAATTTACGCCGCGTTCCAGAGAGGGACATAAAAAACTTCTTTTTTGGTGAATAATTTGTTGTTACTGCTTTAAAAATAATTTCATTTACTTAAAACTATATATTTATTAAAGTATTTCTTAGGAAAAATTTTCTAGTATAGCAGAATATAAGAAATAAGGAGAAAAAGCTCCCCAAAACTCTAAGTATGGCTTGTTCTGTCAACTAATATTCATGGTAAAGTCCTATTTCAAGGAAATTTTTTCATAAAATGTATTTTGGAGACTCAATCCACTCAGAATATTTTATTATTTGTAATATTTCACTTAAATAGCAAGAAATTTTAACACATGAGAGTACTCACAAGGTCAAAGGTGCATGTACAGCTTCCCATAAAGAAGACTTTTTTGTTAAATAAACTGAATGTGACTTTTTTCCTTTGTAATACAGGTTATTTCAAGCATTCCTGTCAAGTTTTGTCATAATCAGTTCAATAGTTTGAGAAAAATCTAGTATAATGTAAGACGACATCTACAGCGATTCGAGCAAAATTTCTTCGAAATATCCAAACCAAGTCGCATCATGATAGAATATAGTGTGGACCAATAAATGATCAAATATTTATCTCATCTGCCTACAAACAGTTGAATATGATACAAAAGATGACTTTAGGATGATAAATACTACTAATGGACCTCTTTGTCTTCCTTATAAGGTCTCTTTTGGTCCATTTATACCTCTCATTTCCTCAAAATTTCTACTTTTTAGGCCAATAAATAAAAATTTTGGGGTAACTTTCACTCATTTATGATAGAAATGTTATTATAAATGATTAATTGAAGTATTCAAGCTGAATGAACAATCCGTATAAAAGTTTACTGTCTCCAAGGAGGATTCAATAAGTCCATACGTAAAACTTAAATTTACGCCGCGTTCCAGAGAGGGACATAAAAAACTTCTTTTTTGGTGAATAATTTGTTGTTACTGCTTTAAAAATAATTTCATTTACTTAAAACTATATATTTATTAAAGTATTTCTTAGGAAAAATTTTCTAGTATAGCAGAATATAAGAAATAAGGAGAAAAAGCTCCCCAAAACTCTAAGTATGGCTTGTTCTGTCAACTAATATTCATGGTAAAGTCCTATTTCAAGGAAATTTTTTCATAAAATGTATTTTGGAGACTCAATCCACTCAGAATATTATATTATTTGTAATATTTCACTTAAATAGCAAGAAATTTTAACACATGAGAGTACTCAAAAGGTCAAAGGTGCATGTACAGCTTCCCATAAAGAAGACTTTTTTGTTAAATAAACTGAATGTGACTTTTTTCCTTTGTAATACTGGTCATTTCAAGCATTCCTGTCAAGTTTTGTCATAATCAGTTCAATAGTTTGAGAAAAATCTAGTAAAATGTAAGACGACATCTACAGCGATTCGAGCAAAATTTCTTCGAAATATCCAAACCAAGTCGCATCATGATAGAATATAGTGTGGACCAATAAATGATCAAATATTTATCTCATCTGCCTACAAACAGTTGAATATGATACAAAAGATGACTTTAGGATGATAAATACTACTAATGGACCTCTTTGTCTTCCTTATAAGGTCTCTTTTGGTCCATTTATACCTCTCATTTCCTCAAAATTTCTACTTTTTAGGCCAATAAATAAAAATTTTGGGGTAACTTTCACTCATTTATGATAGAAATGTTATTATAAATGATTAATTGAAGTATTCAAGCTGAATGAACTATCCGTATAAAAGTTTACTGTCTCCAAGGAGGTTTCAATAAGTCCATACGTAAAACTTAAATTTACGCTGCGTTCCAGAGAGGGACATAAAAAACTTCTTTTTTGGTGAAGAATTTGTTGTTACTGCTTTAAAAATAATTTCATTTACTTAAAACTATATATTTATTAAAGTATTTCTTAGGAAAAATTTTCTAGTATAGCAGAATATAAGAAATAAGGAGAAAAAGCTCCCCAAAACTCTAAGTATGGCTTGTTCTGTCAACTAATATTCATGGTAAAGTCCTATTTCAAGGAAATTTTTTCATAAAATGTATTTTGGAGACTCAATCCACTCAGAATATTTTATTATTTGTAATATTTCACTTAAATAGCAAGAAATTTTAACACATGAGAGTACTCACAAGGTCAAAGGTGCATGTACAGCTTCCCATAAAGAAGACTTTTTTGTTAAATAAACTGAATGTGACTTTTTTCCTTTGTAATACTGGTTATTTCAAGCATTCCTGTCAAGTTTTGTCATAATCAGTTCAATAGGTTGAGAAAAATCTAGTATAATGTAAGACGACATCTACAGCGATTCGAGCAAAATTTCTTCGAAATATCCAAACCAAGTCGCATCATGATAGAATATAGTGTGGACCAATAAATGATCAAATATTTATCTCATCTGCCTACAAACAGTTGAATATGATACAAAAGATGACTTTAGGATGATAAATACTACTAATGGACCTCTTTGTCTTCCTTATAAGGTCTCTTTTGGTCCATTTATACCTCTCATTTCCTCAAAATTTCTACTTTTTAGGCCAATAAATAAAAATTTTGGGGTAACTTTCACTCATTTATGATAGAAATGTTATTATAAATGATTAATTGAAGTATTCAAGCTGAATGAACAATCCGTATAAAAGTTTACTGTCTCCAAGGAGGTTTCAATAAGTCCATACGTAAAACTTAAATTTACGCCGCGTTCCAGAGAGGGACATAAAAAACTTCTTTTTTGGTGAATAATTTGTTGTTACTGCTTTAAAAATAATTTCATTTACTTAAAACTATATATTTATTAAAGTATTTCTTAGGAAAAATTTTCTAGTATAGCAGAATATAAGAAATAAGGAGAAAAAGCTCCCCAAAACTCTAAGTATGGCTTGTTCTGTCAACTAATATTCATGGTAAAGTCCTATTTCAAGGAAATTTTTTCATAAAATGTATTTTGGAGACTCAATCCACTCAGAAAATTTTATTATTTGTAATATTTCACTTAAATAGCAAGAAATTTTAACACATGAGATCGAGTACTCACAAGGTCAAAGGTGCATGTACAGCTTCCCATAAAGAAGACTTTTTTGTTAAATAAACTGAATGTGACTTTTTTCCTTTGTAATACAGGTTATTTCAAGCATTCCTGTCAAGTTTTGTCATAATCAGTTCAATAGTTTGAGAAAAATCTAGTATAATGTAAGACGACATCTACAGCGATTCGAGCAAAATTTCTTCGAAATATCCAAACCAAGTCGCATCATGATAGAATATAGTGTGGACCAATAAATGATCAAATATTTATCTCATCTGCCTACAAACAGTTGAATATGATACAAAAGATGACTTTAGGATGATAAATACTACTAATGGACCTCTTTGTCTTCCTTATAAGGTCTCTTTTGGTCAATTTATACCTCTCATTTCCTCAAAATTTCTACTTTTTAGGCCAATAAATAAAAATTTTGGGGTAACTTTCACTCATTTATGATAGAAATGTTATAATAAATGATTAATTGAAGTATTCAAGCTGAATGAACTATCTGTATAAAAGTTTACTGTCTCCAAGGAGGTTTCAATAAGTCCATACGTAAAACTTAAATTTACGCAGCGTTCCAGAGAGGGACATAAAAAACTTCTTTTTTGGTGAATAATTTGTTGTTACTGCTTTAAAAATAATTTCATTTACTTAAAACTATATATTTATTAAAGTATTTCTTAGGAAAAATTTTCTAGTATAGCAGAATATAAGAAATAAGGAGAAAAAGCTCCCCAAAACTCTAAGTATGGCTTGTTCTGTCAACTAATATTCATGGTAAAGTCCTATTTCAAGGAAATTTTTTCATAAAATGTATTTTGGAGACTCAATCCACTCAGAATATTTTATTATTTGTAATATTTCACTTAAATAGCAAGAAATTTTAACACATGAGAGTACTCACAAGGTCAAAGGTGCATGTACAGCTTCCCATAAAGAAGACTTTTTTGTTAAATAAACTGAATGTGACTTTTTTCCTTTGTAATACAGGTTATTTCAAGCATTCCTGTCAAGTTTTGTCATAATCAGTTCAATAGTTTGAGAAAAATCTAGTATAATGTAAGACGACATCTACAGCGATTCGAGCAAAATTTCTTCGAAATATCCAAACCAAGTCGCATCATGATAGAATATAGTGTGGACCAATAAATGATCAAATATTTATCTCATCTGCCTACAAACAGTTGAATATGATACAAAAGATGACTTTAGGATGATAAATACTACTAATGGACCTCTTTGTCTTCCTTATAAGGTCTCTTTTGGTCCATTTATACCTCTCATTTCCTCAAAATTTCTACTTTTTAGGCCAATAAATAAAAATTTTGGGGTAACTTTCACTCATTTATGATAGAAATGTTATTATAAATGATAAATTGAAGTATTCAAGCTGAATGAACTATCCGTATAAAAGTTTACTGTCTCCAAGGAGGTTTCAATAAGTCCATACGTAAAACTTAAATTTACGCCGCGTTCCAGAGAGGGACATAAAAAACTTCTTTTTTGGTGAATAATTTGTTGTTACTGCTTTAAAAATAATTCCATTTACTTAAAACTATATATTTATTAAAGTATTTCTGAGGAAAAATTTTCTAGTATAGCAGAATATAAGAAATAAGGAGAAAAAGCTCCCCAAAACTCTAAGTATGGCTTGTTCTGTCAACTAATATTCATGGTAAAGTCCTATTTCAAGGAAATTTTTTCATAAAATGTATTTTGGAGACTCAATCCACTCAGAATATTATATTATTTGTAATATTTCACTTAAATAGCAAGAAATTTTAACACATGAGAGTACTCAAAAGGTCAAAGGTGCATGTACAGCTTCCCATAAAGAAGACTTTTTTGTTAAATAAACTGAATGTGACTTTTTTCCTTTGTAATACTGGTCATTTCAAGCATTCCTGTCAAGTTTTGTCATAATCAGTTCAATAGTTTGAGAAAAATCTAGTAAAATGTAAGACGACATCTACAGCGATTTGAGCAAAATTTCTTCGAAATATCCAAACCAAGTCGCATCATGATAGAATATAGTGTGGACCAATAAATGATCAAATATTTATCTCATCTGCCTACAAACAGTTGAATATGATACAAAAGATGACTTTAGGATGATAAATACTACTAATGGACCTCTTTGTCTTCCTTATAAGGTCTCTTTTGGTCCATTTATACCTCTCATTTCCTCAAAATTTCTACTTTTTAGGCCAATAAATAAAAATTTTGGGGTAACTTTCACTCATTTATGATAGAAATGTTATTATAAATGATTAATTGAAGTATTCAAGCTGAATGAACTATCCGTATAAAAGTTTACTGTCTCCAAGGAGGTTTCAATAAGTCCATACGTAAAACTTAAATTTACGCCGCGTTCCAGAGAGGGACATAAAAAACTTCTTTTTTGGTGAATAATTTGTTGTTACTGCTTTAAAAATAATTTCATTTACTTAAAACTATATATTTATTAAAGTATTTCTTAGGAAAAATTTTCTAGTATAGCAGAATATAAGAAATAAGGAGAAAAAGCTCCCCAAAACTCTAAGTATGGCTTGTTCTGTCAACTAATATTCATGGTAAAGTCCTATTTCAAGGAAATTTTTTCATAAAATGTATTTTGGAGACTCAATCCACTCAGAATATTTTATTATTTGTAATATTTCACTTAAATAGCAAGAAATTTTAACACATGAGAGTACTCACAAGGTCAAAGGTGCATGTACAGCTTCCCATATTAGGTGTAATACCACCATTGATTTTCCCCTATCAGTCTTTGTTAAATTTGCACTTTTCAAAAAATTGTGCAGAATTTAAAGAAATACTTGGCATGAGTAAAGATTTATCCTGTCCAGTACTATAGAAAAAATTTCACATAACATTTCATTGCATATAAGAAAATAACCATCACTGGAAGTTAACCAATCAAATTTTCCCCCTTTTTTAACCTGTGTACAAGCTTTAGTAACCATGTAACCTCAAGTTTCCAAAATATTCTATAGAAACCCCAAATAAAGAAATAATAGTGCTTTGAAATACCCAAGATATATGTTTATGACTCAGAAATGTTTTACTGCAATGAAATGTAGGATCAATTACCTACAACTGTCAAATTCAAGGGAATATTTTTTTTTACCTATTTTCGTATGCAACCGGATGTGAAGTACTATGATTTGGTGGTATTACACCTATAAGACTTATTATAAATGGCCAAAAGTTAATTTTATATGAGCCTGTGCCTAAAAATAGAAGTTTTCAAATGAAGTGAGGCAAATGTAATATTTTCCACTTACAACAATTTTCTGAAGTTGATAAGTTATAAAAAAACCTTCTACATATAATAAATGTACTTTCAATAGAAATATAAGTTTCAGATAGCATAACACATGTGGATGAAATGGTCTTAAGCAATGTTAAGCTTAAAAAACAAGTTGTCAATTTAGACTGTTCCCCATATTTGCATATTAAAAAGCATATAAATGATATCGGAGATGGAAATATGCTTCTTTTTGCTCAAATCTTTGCTTAAATATGATGAAACATGAAGCCTGGATGTAACAAAACTGTTGATTTCAACTTTTTATGTAGACAGTATGGTCTGATGCAAAGTTTATTCACTTTACTGTTTAAAACCCGTATGAGAATTCAGCCTCTAAAGGCCAATATTTTAACCACTAGCTATCCAACAGAAGAAAATAAAGGTAGTCTGTGAAACAGACAAGGTCAAACAACCAGTAATAAGTGCTTTTGATACAGATTCAATGAAATCTGCTAAAAGGAATTCAACTTGTATGTGCATAGAACCTCATATATCACTTGCGTCATACGGACTGTTAGACTTAGACCATAAAAACAGCACATTTTGCACTTTTTTCTGTTTATATCTACTTTTCTTTGTGTTCAGAGTTCACAAATGAGTAAAACATCTAAATTGAATACCATTAACACAAATTGAAAATCAAAAAACCTGTCAGAGAGAAAGTAAGCAAGTAAATTAAAATAAGGTTTTGTCTCATTAAAAAAATTGCACCAATTTTTTTTTGTTAAATCTTTTGTGTGTGTAATGTAAAAAAATATAAAGGAAAATACACTTTAATTAAAGGGAACTATATTCGTGGACAACGAAAATCGGGGTCATTAATTGTGGTCTCGGGCCAATATGTAGTTACAAAAAGCTAGTTCAAAGCCATTTACCACTAATTAATAAATCAGGTCCTTCCAGACTAAAGTATCAATCAATACACATCAAACAGATTTATTGTCAAAATGTCATAAACAGTCTGAGAAAAACATGACCTTGAACGGTGCCAAAATATAAGTGAACATTGATGCTGAAAAATTACATTACATGTATCGTAGCAAAAACTAACAGCTGATTTTTTGAGATTGAAGATAGTTGCGCACAGTATTGGTACCACTGAGCGTTACTCGACGTTCCCAATAAAACGAGGATTTTGACATTGTTCCAAAGAACGTTTCAAGCGTACAAGCTTTTAACTTGAAATTGTCGCTTAAAGTCACCCTTGAATTTACTTACTTACTTGGTTCTTGCTATGCCTGATGGCAAATAGGGCAAGGACAAATTTCACCGTAGAATTTACATTCTTTAAATAAGTATTCATTTTGCAGAGATTTTCGAAGTTGTTTCATTATATATTTTCATTTTCCCAAATCGGGGTTGGCATTAATAAATGCAAACATTGATATCAGAATTTCCATAGAATTAAATACATTTTTTATACAAAATTGTCTCCAACACCAATCTTTAGCACTGAATATAAAGGAGTAGGCCCGGAAAGACCCCTTTTTGGCTTCAAAATATAGCATTTTTTACAATTTGTTGAAATGTAAACTTTTAGCTATTTTTTGAAAAGTAGAATACTTTTGTGCCATAAATATGGGCTGTTTTGAACAATACAATGCACATGCACCAGGCACAAGCATCATAAATTCGTGCTAAATTACTGAAGTCTTCACAATTTTAGCATTTGTGCTAATTTTAAGACGGTTTTTGTCTAAAATGGAAGTGGCCGCATTTGTGTTCAGTCTTTATATTTAAATACATGTTGTATTTGATGGTAATACATAACATATATAAAGGTTGAGACTGAACACGAATGCGGCCACTTACATTTTAGACAAAACCCATCTGAAAAGTGACGTTTTATGGCATATTTGATAGATTTTTCATATTCAAGCTTCAATTTGAGCGTCTTTAATGACCAAATCATTTCAAATGTTTTACATAAACTAATTGAATCGACTGGAGTAGACACTTAAGTGTTTAAAAAATATCAAAAATCTTTCATCAGATGTACTTCGAATTTTGGCCCAAAACTAGCCCTTACCGGACCTTTTCCTTTGATGTCTTGAATGTATGTACCATGATTTAAAATCTTTTTTGTATATTATTTAGCGTCTTTCATTTTCAAAATCCAGATGTTTGAAACTTTAAAACTGATTTTGATACTATGAGTGAAACAAAATCAGGGGAAACCCGACACTACTTCTTTACTCTTAGAACAAGCGTGCTTCCAAAATAACACAATGCATGTCTTCGTTTATAACCTTTGATGTCTTTTTTTTTAAATTTCTTTTACTATTTGTGAATAATCAGTTTCTTCTTTTTCTTAAAATTTAGCAACGTTCTCTTTGCCGCAAGACTTCCTCAGTCGAAATGAGTGAAATCGTTAATAATTTATGTTTCTTGTTTCTGTCTCTTTTCTCCTTTGATATGTTTCTTTTTGTTATTCAGGAATTTCTCTCCCTCAATTTGTCTTTTTTCAATTTACGTTAATATTCAAATTTTTCATAAAAAGTGGCTTATACTAGTGTTTTAATTCATATTTCATATTTTATCGGATCAAACTCGAACAAATAATCATCATTATATACGTATTAGTTTACAATCTTGACATCATCTAGGATTAAGTGGAAAATGTAAAAAAAGGCTATATTTTTTTATGTAACGAAAAACTTTATAAAATATGCATCAAGTTTGAAATAAGAAATACGTGTTTTTATACTGCCGTTGTCAGTTTTCGATATTTCAAGGTAGATCGGGGTCTAAATTATGTTTCTATTGCAGATAGCTGCATAAAGAATGTTTTCATTGAATAAAATTTTCATATCATGATTGTTTTATCAGGCAAATAATTCAGAAAATTTATTTTATAAAGGAATTTACAATAAATTTAACTCTTTTGTGATTATGTAAGAAAACGAAAAAGGAGAATCCGTTTCTTTGTTTTTTTGTTTTTTTTTTTCCTTTCGGAAAGCACATTTTAAGAGAACTATCTTCTCATACATATATTATTCAAACTCGTTCGTTTAGTTTTCTTTTTATTCACATAAATGTACCTTTTTCCGTGTATAATTCTACAAAATCTGATAATTTTTCAAAAACTTAAGCTTTAAAAAAGGTCGGTGACCATACTTTTTATTTATGTTTTTTGAAATCATAGCATTTTGGCAAAGTATAGAAAATTCTACCCCTTTTTATACACTCCAAACCAGTAAAAGTATGAAATGGCCTATATCTGTACTCGACTGTACTGATTTTTAATCGACCAGTCTGAATTGTTCTGAATTTTACTCGACATTACTCGACCCCAGTCTTAACCATACTCGACCGTACTGATTTGTACTTGACCCTAGTCTGAACTATTACTCAACCAGTCTGAAACAGTCTTAACCCATTCTCGACCTGTACTCGACCAATTTTTTCAGTCTAAACCATACTCGACCAAAGGTCTGAACAATACTCGACCAGTCTGAACCATACTTGACCAAAAAACCTATACATTTTTTTATTTAGCTGTTAATTTTCCTAAATTCCTAAAGAAAAACTATATAGGTTTCATGGTTACATACAATAGTTATATAATTATCTTTTTAATGAGGTAACAACAGACAAAAAAATCACTGAAATTGTTTAACCTTATATTAGAAATATATCTATTCTTATTATAATTTGGGATATATTTTATATAATATATATCAAAAAGGGATAAAAAAATAAAAAAAAAGATAAAATTTTTCTTCTGATTAGTGGTAAAGTATAAAGTAATACCTCCTGCTTGGGGCAAACTCATTAAAAAGATCACACCTGTCAGAGAGTATTAATTTCTAATTAACATTCATTAAAAATTGAAACATCCTGTGAATCTTAAATCGCAAGGCCTTTTGAATTCATTAGATAAGTAATACACGAGTTTAAGAAAAAAAGGGCTTTCTTTTTACCTGTAAAACACATATGTTCTGAGGTAAATAAACCTTATTAAAGTGCTTCTTGTATGCCATGTCTTTAATTTTGACAAAAGTTATTTAAA
This sequence comes from Mytilus californianus, assembly GCF_021869535.1. Lineage (NCBI taxonomy): Eukaryota > Metazoa > Mollusca > Bivalvia > Mytilida > Mytilidae > Mytilus > Mytilus californianus. The sequence continues at coordinate 72,347,809 of NW_026262734.1, forward strand.
TTTAATTGAAATAATTTTTTTCTGCAACTTTGGAACACATTTCCTTTTTTAAATGGTTATCAAGGATTGCTATGGAAGTTCTATTATCATGATTATATTAAATTCTTGGTTTTTCAAAACAAAGGTGTGATTTTTAAAATTTATTAAGTTGCTTTATATACTATTTTAAATATATTTTTATAAAAAACATGTTCACTGCATTATTAACTAAACTCAACTGACACCATAAATCTATACAAGGCTTAAGTAAATGGTGAAAATTGTCCAGTAACCATAAAATATATCTGAAACATTCAAAAAAATTTGAACAACATTGAAAATATTAGTCACAATTCAGTTTTGAGATTATTTGATCAGCTTATTTTATTTTTATTTTAAAGGTGATATATATATGTAAGTGTTGATAAATATGGTGTTGAATTTATATTATGTTTATTGTGAAATTTTGGTTTCAATGCCATATTGAATACATTTTAAATTTCAAATTGTTGTTCAAATTTCTAGCCAGGGGAAATAGCTGTTAAAAACAGTTCCTAAATTGATGAAATACAATAGATAGGTACAAAAATTAGGTCTAGGTTGGTTAAGACTTAGTCGAGTATGGTTCAGACTGGTCGAGTATGGTTCAGACTAGGTCGAGTATGGTTCAGACTAGGTCGAGCATGGTTCAGACGAAAATAAAATGGTTAAGTACTGATCGAGTAAAGGTTGAGTACAAGTTCAGACTGTTAAGTATGGTTCAGACTACAGTCGAGTATTATCAAGTAAATTTCAGACCAATTCAGACTGGTCGAGTAAAAATCAGTACAGTCGAGTACAAATATAGGCCATTTCAGACTTTCCTGGTTTGTAGTGATATAGACCCAAATCTACCTTAACCACTATTTGATCAATAACAGACCGAAATCCGATTTTTAGAAATATTTTCATTTTGTTGTGACAAGATATATTGTTTAAGTAACTGCTTTCGTCAATGTACAAATATAGAATAGAGAATGGAAACGGGGAATGTGTCAAAGAGATAACAACCCTGCCAAAGAGCAGAAAAAAACCAAAATCAATGTTTTCTGAAAGGAGGTACTATTGACCAGGAATGCATTTAATGTACTTTTTATACAATCAATTGTTTATTTTTAAGCGCTTCCAATTTCAACATATAACTGGGTATCGGTTTACACTAAAGTTTCTCTGACATTTTTAGACCGTTTTCAAACGGGTAATTTTCGGGTTTTCGATTTCAGTGTTTTTGATTTTGTTTTAACAAGTATAAAAAAAACCAGCCATGTTTTGTGACGTTCTGCGAAGATAAAAACTAGAGGCTCTAAAGAGCCTGTGTCGCTCACCTTGGTCTATGTGAATATTAAGCAAAGGACACAGATGGATTCATGACAAAATTGTGTTTTGGTGATGATGTATTTGTAGATCTTACTTTACTGAACATTCTTGCTGCTTACAATTATCTCTATCTATAATGAACTTGGCCCAGTAGTTACAGTGGAAAATATTTTGTAAAAATTTACAAAAATTTACAAAATTTATGAAAATTGTAAAAAAATGACTATAAAGGGCAATAACTCCTTAAGGGGTCAATTGACAATTTTGGTCATGTTGACTTATTTGTAGATCTTACTTTGCTGTACATTATTGCTGTTTACAGTTTATCTCTATCTATAATAATATTCAAGATAATAACCAAAAGCTGCAAAATTTTCTTAAAATTACCAATTCAGGGGCAGCAACCCAACAACGTGTTGCCCGATTGGTCTGAAAATTTCAGGGCAGATAGATCTTGACCGAATGAACAATTTTATCCTCGTCAGATTTGCTCTAAATGCTTTGGTTTCAGAGATATGAGCCAAAAACTGCATTTTACCCTATGTACTATTTTTTAGCCATGTCGGCCATCTTGGTTCGCGGGCGGGGTCATCGGACACATTTTTCAAACTAGATACCCTAATGATGATTGTGGACAAGTTTGGTTAAATTTGTCTTAGTAGTTTCAGAGGAGAAGATTTTTGTAAAAGATTACAAAAATTTACGAAAAATGGTTAAAAATTGACTATAAAGGGCAATAACTCCTTAAGGGGTCAACTGACCATTTTGGTCAAGTTGACTTATTTGTAGATCTTACTTTGCTGAACATTATTGCTGTTTACAGTGTATCTCTATCTATAATAATATTCAAGATAATAACCAAAAACGGCAAAATTTCCTTAAAATAACCAATTCAGGGGCAGCAACCCAACAACGGGTTGTCCGACTCATCTGAAAATTTCAGGGCGGATAGATCTTGACCTGATTAACAATTTCACTCCAGTCAGATTTGCTCTAAATGCTTTGGTTTCAGAGATATAAGCCAAAATCTACATTTTACCCCTATGTTCTATTTTTAGCCATGGCGGCCATCTTGGTTGGTTGGCCGGGTCACCGGACACATTTTTTAAACTAGATACCCCAATGATGATTGTGGCCAAGTTTGGTTTAATTTGGCAAAGTAGTTTCAGAGGAGAAGATTTTTGTAAAAGTTAACGACGACGGACGACGACGGACGACGACGACGACGGACGACGACGACGGACGCCAAGTGATGAGAAAAGCTCACTTGGCCGTTTGGGCCAGGTGAGCTAACTAGAGGCTCTAAAGAGCCTGTGTCGCTCACCTTGGTCTATGTGCATATTAAACAGAGGACACAGATGGATTCATGACAAAATTGTGTTTTGGTGATGGTGATGTGTTTGTAGATCTTACTTTACTAAACATTCTTGCTGCTTACAATTATCTCTATCTATAATGAACTTGGCCCAGTAGTTACAGTGGAAAATATTTTGTAAAAATTTACAAAAATTTACAAAATTTATGAAAATTGTAAAAAATTAGACTATAAAGGGCAATAACTCCTTAAGGGGTCAATTGACAATTTTGGTCATGTTGACTTATTTGTAGATCTTACTTTGCTGTACATTATTGCTGTTTAAAGTTTATCTCTATCTATAATAATATTCAAGATAATAACCAAAAGCTGCAAAATGTTCTTAACATTACCAATTCAGGGGCAGCAACCCAACAACGTGTTGCCTGATTGGTCTGAAAATTTCAGGGCAGATAGATCTTGACTGAATGAACAATTTTATCCTCGTCAGATTTGCTCTAAATGCTTTGGTTTCAGAGATATGAGCCAAAAACTGCATTTTACCCTATGTACTATTTTTTAGCCATGTCGGCCATCTTGGTTAACGAGCGGGGTCATCGGACACATTTTTTAAACTAGATACCCTAATAATGATTGTGGACAAGTTTGGTTAAATTTGTCTTAGTGGTTTCAGAGGAGAAGATTTTTGTAAAAGATTACAAAAATTTACGAAAAATGGTTAAAAATTGACTATACAGGGCAATAACTCCTTAAGGGGTCAACTAACCATTTTGGTCAAGTTGACTTATTTGTAGATCTTACTTTGCTGAACATTATTGCTGTTTACAGTTTATCTTTATCTATAATAATATTCAAGATAATAACCAAAAACGGCAAAATTTCCTTAAAATTACCAATTCAGGGGCAGCAAACCAACAACGGGTTGTCAGATTCAAACAATTTTATCCTCGTCAGATTTGCTCTAAATGCTTTGGTTTCAGAGATATAAGCCAAAATCTACATTTTACCCCTATGTTCTATTTTTAGCCATGGCGGCCATCTTGGTTGGTTGGCCGGGTCACCGGACACATTTTTTAAACTAGATACCCCAATGATGATTGTGGCCAAGTTTGGTTTAATTTGGCCAAGTAGTTTCAGAGGAGAAGATTTTTGTAAAAGTTAACGACGACGGACGACGACGGACGACGGACGCCAAGTGATGAGAAAAGCTCACTTGGCCCTTTGGGCCAGGTGAGCTAAAAAATAGATCTTATATACAAAAAAAATGTATATTTCCACACATCAGATTGGTTGACTGATTTTTTTGGTGTTTAACGCCACATTCAACACTATTGGCTATTTCGTGGCAATCCGTTTTTATTGGTAGAGGAAGCCGGGGTACTTAGAGAAAACAACCGATCAACATAGCAGACATTTTGTGGTTGATTTAGTGGTAAAAAAGAGGAAAATATGATGTATTCAACATATATACAGTGTGTTCAATGTAGTATATTTATTAGTATTAGATATTCTTCCTAATTTTTTCTATAAATTGGTGATACATGCAAAGAATTTTGAACTTCTCGCAAAATATACGCTCTAAAAAAATATGGAAAGAAAGAAAGAAAGAAATTTTGGAAAATGTGGGATAGAGTGCATGGTTACTTTTTCCGATAGGTTAAAATGTACTTGGTAGTGTCTGTAAATTAATACACTGCTCTCTCTCTCTCTCTCTCTCTCTCACTCTCTCTCTCTCTCTCTCTCTGTTGGAGATTCGAGACAACAAACTCTTTTCTGCCACACATTAATTCTAGAAGCAATTACCTTCTTTTTCATACACATGATGCTAGGTAGATGACTAGACATTTTTCTACTCACAGTAAACACCAGGGACTGATTTCATAAAAAGTCCTACGAGAAAAAATACTCGTAAGTCATGAGCATTTCAGTATAACTTACGATTAATTTTTGTCGTATTTTAGTGGAAAGAGCACAGGCATTTATATATGTACCATTTACTACATAAGGAAATGCCTGTACCAAGTCAGGAATATGACACTTGTTTTCCATTCGTTTGATGTGTTTGAGCTTTTGATTTTGCCATTTTATAAAGGACTTTCCGATTTGAATTTCCTTGGAGTTCGTTATTTTTGTTATTTTACTTTTTTCGTACTATTACATTCAGCTTAGAATACAAGTACGGAAACAACATGCCGACTCTGTAAATTGGCTGAATAAATTTGATTCGTTTATATAGTTTCGATTCTTTTCATAGCAACGCTAGGAATTAAGGCCAGGGTGTATAACTTGATTTTGAACCGTTTATAATCTGGCTAAGGGGGAAAATAAATAAGATGAGCTCACTTTTAATCGCATTTACATTTTCACTGTATGTTTCTTTTTCTAAATTATTTACACAATGCAGATTTACTTAGATGATTATTATACAAGAACTTTATTTTATAAAGATCAGAACATTTCATGAAATCAATTTTATGTGAAATATGCAAGAAAAGTTGTGTACAGTTTAGCATTATCCTGACGCGAACGTCAAATTACAATTATGGGGACATGTCATTGGACATCTAAGATCGTAAACATATGATGCTGTCCTAAGATAGTCATACATATGATATGTCAAAAGATATACCTCAGGACAAATTTTATGACCAGCTTATGACTATCATATGATATGTCATAAAATGTAAACTCAAAGCTGTCCTAAGATAGTCGTACATATATTACTCTTCTGACTGTCATAAGTGAACATATTTTCTTAAAAAAAATAAATTATAAAAAAATGATAGAAATAACTATAATTAAGGAACAGAGTTCCAATTTCCCCCGCGTTGCACATATTTAATCTGTCCATGGTCCAAGGGCAATAACTAAAATAAAAACTTTTTTTTTCTTTCTTTAAAACTTTTTATAAATATCTTAAGAGAAATGAAGGCTTGAGTGAAAATGCAATGCAATTTCTAATATAATTAATATTTTCAAGGGGCATAAATCTTAAAAAAATTGATCGGCACTGATTTTTGAACTTGTCCGAGACATTGGTACACAAAATTTGGTACACCATATCCGGATTTCGACAATTAATGTCTCTTCACTGATGTTAGGAATCGAAACGGTATTTGGAAGGCCATATAATTTACCTCAATTTAGGATAGACTCTTGAATTTCTACGAAGAAATTTGTTTTGTATGCACACGTATAAAAATTGCGGTTTTTATCCAACGCAATCATAGGTTTGAACGTTGTTTTCAATTTAGACTTGTTTATATTTTTTCGTTTGGGCTTGTATTATATTTGCCTTCGGGTTTATATAATCCGTTCATCCTATTTCGACTCTTCAAAATTCAAGAGTCAATCCTAAATTGAAGTAAATAATATGGCCTTCCAAATACCGTTTCGATTCATAACATCACTGAGGAGACATTAATTGTCGAAATCCGGATATGGTGTACCAAATTTTGCACCTCATGTTTGCGGTATACCATCTTTTCCGCAAGTTTATTGTTTTCTGTTTGGTATTAAATTAATAATTAAGATCCATTTTGTTACATCTGGTGATCCGTTTACTTGGCAATCGCCATGGCAGTCAGCAGGGTTTAAGAGCATCCGTTTTTCGAGCTGCTAGTCAAATGCGTTTTGTTAAAATATACTTTTTCACTTTTTTGGTCTTTTGGAAAATGTTGTTTGTGCTGTATTTATATATATAATATATATAAAGTGCCTAGAAAATCAACCTAACATTGATTTTCTAGGCACTTTATAAATATTCTAACGCCTTGTATTTCTTAATAATAAGAAATCCGATGGACAAGGTATAATTTGCAGTTGTCACTACACATAGCCAGACATATATATATATATATATATATATAATTCGTCTCAAATTTAGCCCAACAATGTTAGATGTTCAAATTTGCGTTAGCAAATTTTTGTTCTTCTCTCAGCGGGATTCGAACCCTTGCTTCGTGGCAACACCGCCTGCACCGTGTCCAGCTACATTAAAATATAGCTTTCGGTGGTCGATTTAATGCCTTTCCTCGTCGGCTTTATCTAGGGTTGTAACACAGTACATGATGTATAGTGGCAATTAGATGGTGTACTTTTCAGATCAGCTATTTTGTGTGTCGTAAAGGATGATAATGATAATTACCATGCCGCCACATCAAATTTTAATTTTATTATACACGTCTAAACATCTGACAACTTTATGACAGACATTCTCCATCGGATAACACGTGGTTATACAGGGCAAACACCATAATATATATATAACTCGTCACAAATTTTGCCTAACAATGTTAGATCTTCAAATTTGCGTTAGCAAATTTTTGTTCTTCCCTCAGCGGGATTCGAACCCTTGCTTCTGTGACGTTATGGCAACACCGCCTGCACTGGACACTGTGCAAATTTGAAGATCTAACATTGTTGGGCTAAATTTGAGACGAATTATATATATATATACATATATATATATATATATAAAATGACTGAATAATAGCCAACGATAAATCTTACGGGGCGATGGATCATATAAATATGATACAGTACACTACAAAATATAATATATAACCAGTCTAAAAGGGTACAACATCACCAAAAACTGACAATAAACGAACAAATGTAACTATAAATATTTCTGTTATCCGAAATATTTATAGTTACATTTGTTCGTTTAATGTCAGTTTTTGGTGATGTTGTACCCTTTTAGACTGGTTATATATATATATATATATATATATAATAAATAACTACTCTAAATATCAGCACAACAATGTTAAATCTGCAAACTTGCGGAAACAAATTTTTGTTCTTCCCTCGCCGGGATTCGAACTCATGTCCAATAATTATTTCTGTGACTGCATCTTACGATCCCTTACGACAGATAATTTGGTTAATCTGCAATCAATTCCATCTTCATGCCTAATATATCATGCACTGTGTTACAACTCTAGATTAGGTAACACTAGGCCGCCGAAAGCTGAATTTGTAGTTCAGTCTAGGTGGCCGAGTGGTCTAGAGCGCTGGACACAGTGCAGGCGGTGTTGTCACGATATCCCAACAGCATTAGTTCGAATCCCGCGAGGGAAGAACAAAAATTTGCTTCCGCAAATTTGCAGATTTAACATTGTTGTGCTGATATTTAGAGTAATTATGAATATAATATGTGTTTTCAGCCATGTATCACCTTCACTGTTGTCACTTGTTTGGACGTATATATTATATATATATATATATATATATATATATATATATATATATATACAAGTCTAAATTGAAAACAACGTTCAAACCTATGATTGCGTTGGATAAAAACCGCAATTTTTATACGTGTGCATGCAAAACAAATTTCTTTGTAGAGGGGTCTAAATACAGCACAAACAACATTTTCCAAAAGACCAAAAAAGTGAAAAAGTATATTATATATAATGTCTAAAAATAGCAACAATCAACATTCAATCTAGGCGTGGATCAGTTTGAAAATAAACTGATGCAGTTACTGAATTAAATTATATAAATGCCTAAGAATGTAACTTTAACACGCTAATGAGTGTTATAAAAATAGTTGTTATATTTTATATATTCACGCAATATTTCGCTAAACAAATTAGCTTCATCAGTCATAATAAACACCGGTCATTTTTTACCAAAGGAAGAAACTACCCATCACGAGACATCTCTTAAGAACTGGACATACTTTTGAAAATATCACCTTTCAAATAATAGAGGTCAACCAAAATTATAATTATATATACAATAAAATTCTAGAACTTCGTGTTCATGTATTATTAAACATGAAGTGTTATTTAATTGTGAATACTTTTAAGATTTTCATAAGTAAGAAAAGGAGTCTAATTTTTTGTCGCAGGAGATTCAAATTTTAATTGACAAAGTGGAGAAGAATAAATATTTACTATTTAGCATGCAGACTGAGCAACACAACACACAGTTCCAAAATGAGAGCATGGGAGGCTGCATGTGCAAAGACAAATGCAGTAAATGACACTGATTCAATGGAAGTGATGTCGTAACTTTTATGATGATCATAAGACCATCATAAGTCATGTCGCAATGTGTCTTAAGTTTACGATAAAATTTTTGACATATCATAAGTTGGGACACTTTCGAAAACATATCTTACGACTATGACATGTCCTAGACAATCGTAAATAAGACATGTCTTAGTCAAAAGATACTTTTGAAAACCAGGCCCCGGGTTTCCTTCTTAAAAATAATTGAGTTCAATTTTTTTAATTCAATTGCAGATAAAAAATCTTTAAACCGGATGTCAAGACAGCAATTCTAAATTTTTGGACATAATACATACTGGTAGTTGCTTTTCAAGATACACATTAAAATGCTTAGTTTGTAAAGCCTTTAATCTCTTTAGTGGTATTCTGGTCTCTCCAATGAAGTCGTAACCAAATGCGTCTTCATCTAAAACGGCTAACCTTAAATGACAAAATATACAAGTTCATATCAACGATGACAGTGAATTGAAAAAAAATCTCTGATAATTTTAACCACAATAAGACTTGCTTCAACAATGAATTTTGTTAAAGTAAAAGGTGACTTAAATCATACCAAAGGCATCTGAGACTCAAATTTTTAACTTTTTTTTATTATAGCTTACATGTTAACAGTTTGCTTCAAAATACAAGCAATTTCTATTAATAACATTTGTTTTATCTACAAATTTTCCATATACTATAATGAAAGAAAATAAAGGTCTGAACACATAATGGTGTGATCATAATTTTTCCACAGGTTTCAATATATAGCAAATTATAACTTTATTTAGATACAAAGTGATTTGAAGCCTTTGGATTTTTTTTTAAATTGTGACTCGGAGAAAATACAAAGTTAATCTGATTTTTCTTTTCAAAAAATTATTTGTTTGATGAACTGTGTCTGTTCCTCGCAGTCTATAGATATTATATCGTGTGCAACTACTCCATATTTTCTTTTAATATGATATCATATATCAGTTTCTATTAAAAAAACATAGTATGCATATTTGTTTGGGGGCCAGCTGAAGGACGCCTCCGGGTGCGGGAGTTTCTCGCTGCATTGAAGACCCATTGGTGGCCTTCGGCTGTTGTCTGCTCTATGGTCGGGTTGTTGTCTCTTTGACACATTCCCCATTTCCATTCTCAATTTTATCATAAATCTAAAGCTATGAAGGAGAGGAGAAATTTTAGATGTATTTAATTACATTCATGAAGCCGACATGACATAAAAAATTCTTATTCACCCAATTTTAAACAATACATAATAAATCTAATAGAACCCTATTTCTATGACATAATCTGTACAGACAATTATCTAATATCTTCACTAAATGGACAAGAAGTATCATTATAGGTTTATGCTTTATCCGGCATCTATAACAACAATGCTTACCGAAGTGTCTTTTTGACCATGTCATCTGAAGTAATACCGTAATATGTCAGTGTTTCATTCCATTCAGGATTCAATGTCTTGTGTATTGTTTTGGTTCTCAGTTTGTTTGCCTATAGAAGTAATTGTAATCAATTTCAGTTCATACTGGGAACCGATTTTGTATAATATAAGGTAATTAGAAATTATTCATAAAATACCTATATCTTCTAAATACTCATATGGTCCGGCTCGTTAATATCCATATGAGTATACGCATATGGTTATTTCCATACGCGTATAGTCCAAATACACATATGGTCCGGAACATTTACACACTTTTAATAAATGGTATAGTCCGAGGTAAATTGCATAATGCATACTTGAGTTAATGTGCGACATGTGAATAATTGCTTATTGTTTTGAAGATTTAATTCCCATTACTTCGAAAAGACTAAAGTGAAGATTGTCAAATTGTAAATAGAGCCTCTGACCACCATTCTTAACAATTTGGAAAAATTTGGAAAAAAATCACTCAAGGCATGCTTAAAATCACTAAAGACATACTCGAGATATTGACATGTTTAAGATTGATGAGGTTAGAGACAATAGTAAACCTTGACACATCAGATATGTAACAGCCCCTACCCTGACTGAGAGTATAGTGTACAAGAGAATTGAGACAAACGGAGAACGATTTTTAATTAAATGAAAAAATATAGAAAATTTTGGAATTTATTGCATTTTGCACAATGTTTATATGACTATTATAATGGTTCGCATGTCCAAGCTTGTTTTTGTTGTATTTTTTTCATTTACATAAAAAAATATAATCTCAACAGTATTCAGTCCTAATGTAGTCATGGTTTTTACATATATTTGAACAAAGACTTCACTGGTCATTCCAGTCTTTTAATATAAACAAGGGACTATTTGAATCTGAAATAATTTTTAATTCTGGAAAATTGATAAAAAATGTAAATGTATGATGAAAACTAACCAAACTAAGGAGGGTTAGCCATGCGCGCATAGTTACTTTCACTGATATTTCAGTATGAATTATGAACTTACTAACTCAGACATGTGACAGAGTTGTCAAGCCACAACTGGAGATTTGGAAATTTTCAGCTGGAGTTTGGGCTTCATAACTGGAGATTTTTTATCGACGTACGCAATGGTTTTTTGTGTGTTTAAACTGCATATCTTCTTTTTTTGTTTGTTAAAAGAACAATAATTCCATACCTTTCAACAACTCCATATCCATTTTTACTTGATAAAAATAGAAGATAAGGGGTTTTCAAATATTTATTCATTATATATAATTCAAGATAAAGTGATCAGCCATCATATAGAGTTGGCAGAAAGTACCTCTGATTTAGCTACATTGTCAACTTTGGTACCACTACTGAACAGTGGTGTTAAATTGATAGAGTTGTTGGCTTGCTGGTGGGTAGCTGTCCCCATAAGTTTGGTCAAATCATTAGGGCCACCACAGTCAGCTTTGCATGAAGTGTAGTAAGCATGGTCTTGACCCTTGGTACTGGATCTGCATCATTTGAAATCAGATCTCCAGGCAGAGTTGAATTTGGCTACATACTTGGCCTTCTTTTACTTGCTGCTGGGGTATTTGGTGATATAAAAATACAGTTTGCATTTTGTCAAATTCTAAAATTTTAGAATAGTCCAAGACAACTGTACTTATATAGGTATTCCATTGGCTTGGATAGAAAACAAGCCATAAATATCATATTTGAGTTGGTTTCATTTGTCTTTGAGTTTTAGTAAATGTTCCACGTTTTCAACAGCATCAAATTAAATCGTTGTTTATACAACTTGTACAATTTAATCCTTTGTCAGTATTTCACTTTTAATCAACCTGGCTTGTGTCTTAAACTTGCTAGTTGATCACTAGGTAATTGCCTATTATCTTTTATTTATTGTTGTATATACAGTTTAATCCTAAACACCTCAGGCTAAGTTTACCTATTTTAACTTTTGACACAAAGTCCATTACAGGAAACTGCCGTTTTTCTCGGACTTTTCCCATATCAATTTCGAGATTCTCGGACTTTTTCTCTGTCCGTATCAATTTTGTAAACAAAAATGTCTAATGAAAATTTTACGAGGTTGACATTTTCAAAAAGCGGAAGATTTCAAATTTTAACGGGAGGGACGGAAGAGGGTCTGAAAAGCGGGAGATTTTGACTCCCGCCGGAAGAATCACATGTATGCTAACTAACCCCTCCCCCTTTCAACCATGCATGCATCTTGCATAGCCTTATGTGTCTAGCCCAAAAAGTTCAGGTTTTCCGGTGTCAGCAGCAAGTACGATTAGCAGTGTGGTATCCCACCAGGGGATGATACCTTAAAGACTGAATAGCATGCTAAATATATATGTGGAAAGAAGAAGAAGATTTTAATCCAATTAAGGGCAAAAACATTTTACATGAAAATAACATAATAATCTGAGAATTCAATAAAATAAAGTGAAATATAACTTTCTTAAGTAAATATTTAAGCAGCTTAAGCTTTCATTATACACAATGCAAGTGTGGCAAAAGAAAATAATACATAGCTATATAAAAGATATATATAAAGTTGTCTAGCCCAAAAGTTTCAGTCCTCCCCGTATCAGCAGCAAGTACGATTAGCAGTGTGGTATCCCAAATGCAGCTGACATCAGAGGATAATACCTTAAAGAATGACTGGCATGCTTAGTATATATGTGGAAATGTCTTTATCTGGCCTGTATCAAAAGCATAAAAGGTAGCTGTATTGGTAACTTGAATGCAGTTGACACCAGGGGACGATGCCATTAGAATATGAGAATATTTTCATTTATTGAATCAATTTATAGATAAAAAATTAAAAGAATGTATTAATCAATACATATCTTCCATTTCCTTTTTAAAGGTATTGTATGTGTTTGAATTTTAAATCTATTTGTAAATACAGCCAACATTTAAAATATGTATGTATATAATGAATGATCTTAAGGAAGATGTTTGTATATAAAATTGCATATTATTTTAACTAAATCAACATTTTCTACACAAAAAAACTGTTAAAACAGAGATATGTCTCGCCTTATTGTAATTTTGATAATGCAAATGTTGAAATTAAAATAGCAATACTTTAACATGTATGTTATGCAAATATTCAAAGTCAATGAACCATGACTGAAGGTACATGGCTAAACAATCTCCATGGAAATGAGATGTGCAATGCAACTGCATGCCAAATACCATTGACTTATCATAAGTCATTTCCTTTAAACAAACCTAAACACAAACATTAACTTGTAAACTATGTAAAAGTTTCAAAGTTAATGAACCATGATGAGGGGTTGGGGCTATATAATCTCAATGGAAAAGAGACTTGCAAATGCCAATAAATTTGCATACCAAATATCATTGACTTAACATGAGCGGTTCATCTTTAACTGATCTAATCACAAGCTAAAACATGTAAACTAAGCAAAAGTTTCAAAGTCAATAGACCATGACTGAGGGGGCGAGGCCAAAATGAGATGTGCTAATGCTTATACAACTGCATACCAATTAACATTGGCCTATCACTAATGGTTCCCCTTGAACTGACCTAATCAAAAATTAATACATGTAAACTAAGCAAAATTTTCAAAGTCTATAGACCATGACTGAGAGGGCAGAGCCAAATAATCTACATTGAAATGAGATATGCCAATGCTTATACACTTGCATACCAAATATCATTGACCTACCACTAGTGGTTTCCCATTAACTGACCTAATCACAAACTAATACATGAAAACTAAGCAAAAGTTTCAAAGTCAATAGACCATGACTGAGAGGGCGGGGCCAAATAATCTCCATTAAAATGAGATATGCCAATGCTTATACAACAGCATACCAATTAACATTGGCCTATCACTAATGGTTCCCCTTGAACTGACCTAATCACAAACTAATACATGTAAACTAAGCAAAAGTTTCAAAGTCAATAGACCATGACTGAGGGGAACGAGCCAAATAATTTACATGGAAATGAGATATGACAATGCTTATACACTTTCATACCAAATATCATTGACCTACCACTAGTGTTTCCCCATTAAATGACCTTATCACAAACTAATACATGTAAACTAAGCAAAGTTTCAATGTCAATAGACCATGACTGAGGGGGTGGGTCCAAGTTATCACCATGGTAATGAGATGTGCCGATGCTTATACAACTGCATACTAAATATCATTGACCTATCACTAGTGGTTCACCATAAACTAGACCTAATCACAAACTGAAACATTGTCGCCGCCGCCGCCGCCACCGCCGGAAACAGCATACCTAAGTCTCGCTTTTTGACTCCGTCAAGGCGAGACAAAAAAACGTATGATTTTGTTTTATATGTTCAAATTATTAAAATAAGTATAAACTTTTGTAATGCTAGACAACATATCACCTATTTCATCCTTTAACTTTGTGCAATCGAAAAAAAAAATATGAGCATCATCTTCAACAGTACCGAAAGACCATTTATTACATATATTCTGCTGTGTAAGGGAATACCATGATATCTATCCAGTTCTATTAGTAACCTACCTGAAGAAATACGTAACCTTGTAAAACTTCTTCTAAGTTAAAAATTTGATTTATATATGGATATGTTTTCAGTTTACCGTCAGAACATATATCTAACTGTTTTTTTCCAGTAGCTAATGAACAAAGTGGATAGCTTGGTTTGGATATATTTTTTAAATTTGTAAAAAGACTCATAAAAAGTCTAGTATTTGTACAATCAAATCCAAGTAAATTCAATAAAACTTTTATTATACTATACCATGATGTTTTATTCATCTGGTGTAGTGTTTTAGATTGTTCATATGCATCTTTTAATAGAGGAAAATTACTTCCTAAATTCTCTTATCTATACCTGTACACTATCATACCGTTAATCATATTAAAATAAATTGGAAATCTACCAGGTTCAGACAACACTGCAACATTAATTGTCTTTTGAGCACCCCAAGTATACATTTTCTAAATGTTTTGTAAAGTTTCTCCCAGGGTAAACCTTAAAATAATTTTTCGAAAGATACACCTTCCTTCTTACATTTGGAAGAAAGAGTATTAAACATTCCCCGTACTTCACTGCCATATAATAAAATAGGTTCATAATTTTATCAAAAACATGAATACTTAAATTAATTGTGTTGATGTTACGATTTAGAGACAAAAAAATCTTTCTGCAATTTATAACAAGCTTGTAAGGATATATTGTACAGCTCACTTTGAGCATAACTATATGAGCCAAATGAGTTTAAATATAAACCCTAGTATTGGTATTTTGAAACACATTCCAGTTTTTTTCTTATTCTGGAATGTGAACGCCTGCCTGCTTTTTTGAAAATCAAAAGCTTTGGTTTTTAAGTGTTTAAATTGAGACTTCAATCTTTGAAAAATTTGTCAAGCATGTTCAGCTTTTCTTAACAATGTCATCACCATACATTACATGATGATTACAAGGAGTAGGGGCAATCAGGTCTTATTTGGCCCATAAAGTAGCCAATTGAAAAGGTACCATAAAATAGAGAATGGAAACGGGGAATGTGTCAAAGAGACAACAACCCGACCAAAGAGGAGAAAACAGCCCAAGGTAACCAATGGGTCTTCAACACAGCGAGAAAATCCCGCACCCGGAGGCGGGCTTCAGCTGGCGCCTAAACAAAAATGTATACTAGTTCAACGAAAATGGACGTCACACTAAACTCGTAAACATATAAATGAACCAAAATTAAAAAAAAACATACAAGACTAACAAAGGCCAGAGGTTCCTGACTTGGGACAGGCGCAAAATTGCGGCGGGGTTAAACATGTTTTGTGAGATCTCAACCCTCCCCTATACCTCTAGCCAATGTAGAATAAACGAACACACAGCAAAACGCACAGAAAACCTCAGTTTAAAAGAAGTTCGAGTTCGATGTTAGAATGGGTAACAGAAGAAACTAAGCTAAAATGACAATGATAAACATAAATTAACAAAGGACTACTAGCAGTTACTGACATGCCAGCTCCAGACCTCAATTAAACTGATTGAAAGATTATGTCTTCATCATATGAAAATCAAGCACTATCCCTCCCGTTAGGGGTTTAGTATCATACCATCGTAAAATATACGAGAAGAACATAACCCGTATCATGCTAACAACTGGGTTTAAATGTGTTTATTTCCGATGCAGAGACCCTACGAGTGAATCAATATCAATTCCAAAAAATGCCACCTTTAATGACCTGACAACAGTATCGTAACTATATCCTTTCTGAATAAGTCTGTTTAAAGGTTTGGTTAGCTTTTGAGGTGAATGACGACATTTTTGTGCTTTGTATAGAATATATACGAGATGGGATGTGAAATACCTGAACGTATAAGATGTCTGCACGTTGATTTATATTTACGAATGACGTCCTTGTACTGATGATGAAATTTAGTAAATGTTTTGAAAAGTTTGTGATATCAAAAACCCTGGTGTAATAATTTTCAGTAATACAGAGATTTCTTTCGTTAAAATTAACTACGTTTTTACATACACGAGCGAATCGAACAAGTTGAGATATATAAACACCAAAAGATGGTGACAAGGTAACCTAACCATCTAAAAATGGATAATTAACAATAGGAAATGAAAAATCATCTCTTATATCGTACATTTTGGTATTAAGCTTCCCGTTAGATATATAGATATCAAGATCCAGGAAAGGGCAGTGTTCATTGTTAGTATAAGCTTTATTTAAAGTCAGTTCAGCAGGATATATCTCTTAAGTGTACATACTGACGTCGTCATTATTGAGAGCCAATATATCATCCAAATATCTAACAGTGTTATTAAATTTTTGTATAAGATGTTGTTTCGATGGTTCTTTGCTGATTTTAGTCATAAATTGTAACTCGTAACAATACAGAAACATGTCCGCAATAAGTGATGCACAGTTAGTCCCCATTGGAATTCCGATAACTTGACGATATACGGAATCTCCATAGCGAACAAAAATGTTATCTAGTAAAAATGCAGTTATCGTATCAAAGCAGGTCCAATTGACATAGTTCTTTTGTTTGTTGTTACTAAAAAATGACCTAAAAGAGTTTGAACATATATATTCTCATTCTGACTTTTAAAATGACCATTTAATCAGGTATGTGAATTTTTCTTAATGAGATTATGAGGCAAAGTGGAACATAGGGTAGAAAAATCAAAACTTTGAACAGATTCGAAATCAATTTATCAAGTAATTCCAACGAATTTTTGACACTCCAAAAGTACTAGTAATTAATTCCCCTTATTTGAACAATTTATAACCAGGTTTTTGATTGCACCAAGTGTACTAGTAAGTAGAATAGACAGTTTAGTAGTGGAACAATGGCTTAAAGACGAAATAAATCTATATTTGTAAGGTGTTTTGTGCAGCTTCGTAAGCCAGTACATAGTTGGAACTTTCATGTTATTCGGTTCTGCTTGTAAAGAGGTAGCTAAAAGTTTATGTTTGTTACAGATGTCATTTTCCGAAAATGGAGTCAGTTGGAATGATGATGAATTCGTAATTTCCTTTTGCAGAACCTTAATGTAAAATTTACGTCAAACAATAATGATTTTATTGGCAGCCTTATCAGCCGGGACAAAAACAAATTCCTTGGCGAATTCTTTTAGCTTATGTTTGATACGAGAAATAGGGCTATTATGGTTGTTAGGAGTAAAATGTTCGTTAAAATGTTTAATACAAATATCAACTATGTTCATTACTGAATTAAAAAAAGAATCTAAATATTTTGTCAGCTTTTTCTCGTTTTATCCATTTCATACAGTAAGTACGGAGTGAGTCGTGGATGATGTTACGACACTCATTCCAATTAAAATTTGACGGGGGACGATATTTAGGTCCTTTACTAAGGAATGATTTCAACTCTCGGTCCTGGACAATGTTAAGGTCTCCTGTTATAACATGGGAACTGGGGCCATAAATGTATTTGGAATTTCTGCAATTTCATGACGTAGGCGTATTGTCACTGATATTAACATCTTTACACACTTCGCTTTAATTAAACACATATTTCCGGGTAGATGTTTTGTAAATATAACAAATAAGAGGGAGCTCAGTATTATCAAAATAACCAGGAATTTGTTCTTTTACGGAATGATCATTCATAATACCGGCAATATTTACAAAATCAAAAGCTTTATTGACATATTTGATTTTAAAGAAATGTTTTTTATAATCTTCAGGGCGATCAATTTTGGGAAACAGTTTAGAATAACAATATGCAATTATAATTTGGACGAATTCATACTTAGGACTGCAATATGGAATTGTGTTGCAATCCTCCAAAATTTGATGTAATTTATCAACAGGTAAAGAACAAAGCTTCTTGGTTAACAGAAAATGTCTGTTTTTTGAAATAGTAATAAGGTCCGAAATATTTACATTGTTAGTACGAAATTTTCTCTGATTGAGATTTACTCTACGTACATGAGAACGGTTTTTAAGAACAGTTTTATAAACTATATCCAAAATGTTAACAGAATCGGTTCTTGGTATATTACCAATTCCCATGATATTTTCATTAAGACCGAGAGGATAGACTCTCTGTAATTTTTTAATCCAATTTAATTCAACTATTTTCCGTGATCGTATACATTTTGAATGAGATTCCCCAGGTTGCTTATTCACTACTTCTAAAGGTTGAACTGTTAAATTTTTTAATATGATGATTGTGCTTCCTAAGGTGTTGATAAATGATACTTTTGAATTTATTGGGTCTTCTAAAACGATAAAGGTGTTCTTGTGTGCATTTAGATAAATAGCGTCCGGTTTCACCTACGTACTCAATACCGCATCCCGGTTTGTTTCATGTAAGTAAATAGATAATACTGTTAGTTTACAATTTATATCAGTTTCAAAATTTAAGGAAAATGTGCGGCCATTAAACGTGGACCTTACCGTATTATTGATGGAAAGACGGGGACATGTAAGTAATTTTTTGGCATGACACTTATAGATAGAAGGGTAACCACGATTTTTATTATTAAAAATGTTAGCGATTGTAGTATTTTTAGATAAGCGATTTTGAAGATTGAGACGTGTAGATACCATTTGAACGAGTTTGTATACACATTCTTAAATTTGTAAATACTACACTTAGGTTAAAGATGTTCAGATAATAAAAATTTTTTTCACATTTAACATGGCAAAGTTTGTATATTTTGTAAAATTTCTTTATTTTTCTTATTTTACGTAAAGTATATGTTAGATTGGAAAAGTATGTGCGCACCCAAGAAACAACTTTATATTTGGTGATAATAAGCGTCTCTTAAATTATTTGTTGTTTCTTGTCTGTGCACGATGTTTCCACAAAGGAAATAATGATGGAAAACTGTATAAACTCTGCAGGTTTCTTTGTTTTCATGAAAATGGTGCATATAATGACGTAATTGGGACGCATATATATGCAAAATGAAAAAAATATACCCGACTTTTAAGAAAATAAATGACCGTTATCATCTGCGAACAAGCGTGTTTTTGATGTTATTGTTGCAGGGAGGTCATTTATAAAAATCAGGAAAAGTAGCCGGCCCCAAGACTGAGCCTTGAGGCACCCCACTGACTACAGGTATTTGACTAGATACCTCTCCTTCGAGGACAACCTGATGCGTCCTATTATTAAGGAAGGCTGATACCCATTTCCAGGTATTTCCCCTTATACGGTAATTGTCCATCTTCCCTAATAATTTTTTAAGAGGTACCTTTGTCAAATGCCTTGGAGAAGTCTAATATAATAAGATCAGTTTGTATGCCATTATGAAGGTTACTAAAGTAATTCATGACTTAATGTAAGAAGTTGTGTTTCACAGCTGCGATTTGCTCTGAAACCATGCTGATTGTCCACTATAATGTTATGTGTGTCCAGATGTTTTAGAATGTTACTTACTACGATGTGTTCTAAAAGTTTGCAGCATATACAGGTTAAGGAGACAGGCCTGTGATTTACATGTGACAGGGGCAAATATTTGTTCCTTTCAATTATATGAAATTAAATCTGACAAAATTTACAGCCACACCTTGTGATAACTTGAGGAACAGTAACTAGAGCACACAAATATCATCTGAATAAAATCGGTGTGATTTGTTCTCAGGGCAAATGATATTTTTGTTCATTAAATTATTGTAAAACTGTTGAAAGTTCTTGTGAGACAATTTACAATGACAGAAGGTTAAGAAGGCCTGAATGCAGTGTGCCATCGGTTTTGTTCTTAAACCATGCACATCCTTTTGAAACAACAGTAGAAGGCAAGGATAAATAAGGTCTTTCTGTACCGGAGATAGAGGAGATTCCAGGAAAAAACATGAAGAAAACGCATTTACTGAGTATGGAATATTTACACCTACGGAAACATGTAAATTAAAACGCATTGAATTATGTACTTTGGTTTCCTAGGTGTAGATGTTTCAATACCAGGACTGACTAGTTGATTGATTTCCTTTCATGAAGCACAGCCACGGGGGTTTGGGGGGGGGGGGGGGGGGTGATTCAACATGGGATTGTGGGTACAGACGCGAAGCTGGGATTTCAAAACAACCCCATTCATTTATTGAAGTCTTGTGAAAATTGACATGTGATTTAACTTACAGTGGCATGTCTGTGTATACCTTCATATACCGGAAGGCACCACTGTGGGATCAGACCATTTCATCTTTTGTGACAGAGGAGGTTAATTTTATTTTTTTACTAAATAACTTCATACATGTATTTAATTTTATGAAACAAAAACACTTGTTTCAGGCAAGTCTTTGCAGTACTTAAACAAGAAGTATCTTTCAACATTAACTACAAGTTAAAAGTATGTTGAAAATGAGGCCTATTCATACATTTCTCAGTAATCACACAGACAATTATTGACATCGTATTTGATATAAATAGATAAAACAGCATATATACAATATAAATGTACAGATATCTAATTGAAAGATTAAAATTTCTGACCCATTGAATTTTAACCCTGGTGAAATTGTAGCCCTTTGATATATTTCACATATAAAAAAGAGACCCATTACAGTGGCATGTCTGTGTATACCTTCATATACCGGAAGGCACCACTGTGGGATCAGACCATTTCATCTTTTGTGACAGAGGAGGTTAATTTTATTTTTTTACTAAATAACTTCATACATGTATTTAATTTCATGAAACAAAAATACTTGTTTCAGTCAAGTCTTTACATTACTTAAACAAGAAGTATCTTTCAACATTACCTACAAGTTAAAAGTATGTTGAAAATGAGGCTCTTTTAAATATCAGGTATATATATTGTACTTATATGTAATATAAGTACTGTTTATACAAACAGCCTTTCCAGCTTACACTTAATAATTAATGTGATAATAAAGATGCTGACATTCTGGATACATTTAATTAACATGCATACACAGACCACTTGTTATATCTTGAGGTTAATTTCCCTGGCATTTGACACTTTGAAGTTACAACTGGAATCTCACTATGAGGCACTATAATCTTTTCTTAATCAGATACATGTCATAAATAATCACTGTTGGTGAGGAAATGCAGATTATGATACCAGATCTTATAAAAATTAATTACACAACAATTAGTATATTATCTGAAGGTCAGTGAGGTCAGTCTCCTCCCACTGTATGATTGATGTACCCTATCTGTGTGTAAGGCCATATGCATGGTCTTTGTATAATCAGTTGCTTGGTTCATAGCAGTCTTGACTAGTTGATATAGTTTTAAAGTGCTATTATTTAATTTATTGTTATTTCAACTTTATAACTGGACTTCATTGTCACAATGTGGCTGCATTAATTACCGAACCGCTACCATACTGATTTGTAATACTTTGTACATGTACATGAACTTTGTTTTGTTTTCACCTTCGGATCTTATTAACCTATACACAGCTGAGTTTTCAATGTTTAAAAACTTGTGTAGTACATGTACACATTAATTTTATTTTTGATATATCTGAATTTGGATGACTTACATAAAGCAGCATTGCATTGTGTGTATTATACTTGTGGAGTTTATAACATTGATAATTGTGTGAAAGAGCAGAATCTAACATCATCATGCAGATCCATATGTATTTGTGACCATAAAGAGATTTCCAGCATACCATTGAGTGCTTATGCACTGGCCTTACCTTCAATACAACGGTTCTAGGCAAGTATTTTGTATTGAACTTTTATTTCTTATATACAGATGTATTAAGCTTAATTTACGGCAAACTAGATTTCTTATATACAGATGTATTAAGCTTACGGCAAACTAGAGAATAGATTTAACAGGTTTATATAAAAGAAATAATCGAATTTTCACTTTCTTATATATCTTAACATGCATATTCAGAAAGCGGCCTCATGAAATACTTAAGTATGGATTCTTTTCATCATCTATGTTGGAATAAAAGTGTTTTATTTTATTTATTTTTATTTGTCTCTCTTCTAAGATTTTGGTTTGTTGTCCTCATAACATACCCCACCTATGCAGAATAATTATTAAGTAGTTTCATAATTTAAAGATAGCTAAGATAAAGAAATTAAAGGGCCCTAGCTGCCATAATAAGCGAAGTAATTTTAATATTTTTTTTCTTTCTATTTTTTATTATTTTTTTTTTATTATTTCAATTTAGAATTCTGTCAATCACATAGAATAGTATATTTTGTATAATTATGCTGAATACTCCTAGTCTTTGCATCAAGTGTATAATATGGAGATTTTAGATACATTTTACAGACGTTTTCCTCATATCACCGTCTTTCTTAGTATATAAGACTTCAATAGGTCATAAAAGGTTACTTACCAAATTTAAACAGATCCAAGATTTCTTTTCTTACGATTTGAGACCCAAGTAATGCAATGCTTTATATAAATTTTTAATTTTTTTTCTCCCCCTTAACTTGAATGAGTTCTGGTTTATAGTATAAATTTTAAACTCCAGATCCTTTTAATTTCACCTAACTACATCCTTATATCAGATTTCAAATGATTCTAAATGGATAAACAGTAACTGTTTGTTTTACATATAAATTTATATATAATTATAGTTCAACATAAATACAGCATTTGATATCGCCTAATACTGACACCTTTCTTCATTTATTTATTTGCATATCTAAACACTGAGGAAATGGAGACAGATTGCACCTCCTGTATGCACATTAGGTTCATCAGATTTTCAATCAAAGACATTAGACACTATCAAGTTCTTCATTTTACCTAAGATGTGGCACAGCTGGAATTATATGTCAATGGGACGAACAATTATTTCCAGACCTTATTATTTAACTTTACTTTTGTTCAACTGGAGCTCAGTCATACCTATATATTCTCATGAACATTTGCAGTATGCTAATCAAAGTATCACCAGTTGGATAATCTTTAACAATATTTCATCTTTCATCTGTGGTTTAATTAGGACAATCAGCAACTAGTCTCACATTTATCAAGTTCAAAATTCCTCATGTGTAAACAGGATTACAACAGACATGACTACCATATTTTGATACTAGAGCCTCTGTATTTCGACATGGACCCAAGAGTATGTTCATATTTGTTATCGGTATGGACATTATTTCTCCAACTATTCAAACAGAGCATGTATGATACACGGTTTTAGCATTTGACTACAAGGCAGCACTACAGCCTCATCAGTGCCGAACGAGTCCTGAAGTATTTGATTTCAAACCAATTGTAAACTTACTTGGGACATTGCTATTTCAAGCATACTTGAATCCGTAGAATCTGACAACTTACACTTTTTAGATAGACTACTTTGCATTTAAAATATGGCAAACCCAAGAACCAAGGAACCGTACAGTTTGTCTATTACTTTAAAGATATTATAGAGATTCTATTATGCTTTATACAGGCATTTGTACCACTTTTTACAATAGCAGAGACAGTATGTACATAGGTATTATAATTATTGCTCTATACACAGTGGAGATTTACTGTTGAAACCTAATATGTTAAAGAGATTTATATTTGGGAATACAGTGATGTTTACTGTAGAGTATAGATGCATTTCAAAATTTTTATATTTACACACCCAATGTTCATATTGGAGACAGCAGTATATACAAACAGTCAATACCACCCCAGAATCTAACAGTTCTTTATAGCTGTGTACACATGGTGTACTTTGAACTTTAGACTAACACATCGAAAGAATTATTAAATATATAACTGCATATAACATGTATTCAATGATGAGAGCTTCAGGCATTCAAAAGAATTATTTATTAACTGCATAACTGAACACTGAACAGTGGTATTTTCTTCAAAATCTTTTTAGGAAAATTTATCATATTTGAATACTAAATATAGTTTTATAGCATTAACATGCCTGTATTTCAGTACCAGTTATGATAGACCTTGGCTAATCTACTAGCACATGGGCTATCTCCCATACAGACCTAGCACACTAACAGCTACAGATGAGACGCCAAGTCTCACCCCCTTGTGGAGACCCCTCGCTCCACATTCCCAAACTGGCATATTGTTGTACAGGCAGTTTCTTGCTCTCTGAATTACAATACTGAATGCATCTTTCATGATGTTCAAAATCTATATGAATCAATCTAGTGTAGCTCTCAGTTCAAAAACTTTGATATTGAATACCATTTTTTATAGCATTCTCATCTCATTGAAATACTGATAATAATTTTTATTGCATTCTCATCATTGAATTATTAAATATCATATTTTACCTTTCTCAGCTTTGAATTACTGATAATAATTTTTATAGCATTCTCATCATTGGATTACTGATATTCATTTTTATAGTAATCTCATCATTGAATTACTGAATATCTTTTTATAGCATTCTCATCTTAGAACTTTGAATATTGAATACCATTTTTAAAGTATTATAATGTGACCATTTGCAAAATACTAGGACGCTGGTCCTCTGATAGTTACTGCAGGTATATAAGAGTGTCATCTACTTCAATTAAGTATGCACAAGAATTGTTAGGAAAATATTAATTTAAAGCATTATAATGTTTTAATACTGACTACCTTTAGCTACATAATTGTAAATTAGGATGTAGATCTACACATATATACATCATGTACGTACATATATTTTCATTGTAATTTTATTTTTTTTTATTTTTCTCATGACTTTATTGAAGGTGAATAAATCTAAATCCTAAATCCTTGGGGGCACTCAGCTGTTTCCATCTGAGTTTTTGGACCTTGATGGAATTTTATCACTGGTTATTTCTAAAATTTCATTCATCCCCAAGCATTTCGGGGACAAATTTTATCAAATTTATTCCAGCGCCAGTTTGATAGACCCCTGCTACTCTACTAGCACATGGGCTATCCCCATGCAGACCTTGCACACCCCGGCTGCAGATGAGACGCGAAGTCTCATTACCTAAGTGGAGAACCCTCGCTTCACTTTCCCCGGCTGTCGTATTGTCGGGCAGGCAGGTTCTTCCTCACACTGGAGGTTGCAAGCTGACTTGCTGAGGCAGGAACTCAAAATTATCTTGTATACTGAGTGTTTCCCTAGGGCCAAAACCAGATTGATTAATTGTTTTTTATAATAAAATTATTATTCATTCTAAAATATCTTTCTGCTTTAAGCCAGTATGATTTTGCTAAGACTATGTTTTTGGTTTACACACAGATACCCCTTATGTTACATTTGGTATTGTTTTTCAGAGCTGGTATTTGCTCAATTACATGGATGAGATCTGGACTTTAATAATTGAGATTTGCTCTATTAGGAGAGTTTTACTTTAATTAAGTGTGGGTTGTCAGGACTTGCTCATCAATACACACAAAACATAATTCTACCTGAAAAATTACATCTGTTGTTGATGGGATCATAAACATTTCATTTTATCAATGGAAGGCTTGCATATTGATACCTTGATCTTTGGAAAAGGTAAATAAAATTATGTCTCAAGAAATTTAGTAAGCCTGCCTCTGGTGGCTTGGAATGTTTTGATCACTGACACTAGAGGCATAAACAAGGAGTATTTGCAGACCACTCTAACAACTTCACAAGAATTCAAGACAACCTCATACTAAAAAGTACAGAAACAATATTTCACTTTATGAGACTCTATAAATATACAACATTAGACTGGAGAAAAAATAAAAATATGAGACTACAGAAAAGAATTACAATATGAGACAACAGAATACAAATTTGGTTGTTTGTATAAACATGTAAGTTACTTTTGTAAATTTGATTT
Organism: Mytilus californianus; assembly: GCF_021869535.1. Taxonomy (NCBI): domain Eukaryota; kingdom Metazoa; phylum Mollusca; class Bivalvia; order Mytilida; family Mytilidae; genus Mytilus; species Mytilus californianus. Next base: position 72,374,096 of record NW_026262734.1, read on the forward strand.
CCATTTTATGTAAATTCATGTACATATGAGGGTCTGGATTGAGTGGGGGGGGGGGGGGGGGGGTCCTTTATTTCTATATTCTTTCATTTTTTAGGTCATTTTTCTCTATCCGTTATACATGTATTTTGTGGCCATCTATCTTTATATTTTAGCACCCCATTATTCTCTATTATTTATTTTTTGGCCCATTTTTCTGTAGATTTGGCCCATTATTCTCCATTCAGTAAACACTATCCCACTATCCAGACCCTCATATATTACTAGTTTAAACAAATTTTCTCATGCATCTGGTTATTTTTCCCATCAAGTATAAAAACTAATCCTCCTGAACTTGTTAATACAAGTTGCCAGCCAGAGGCACTTACATTTGATATTGACAGTCATGCTTCTAGGTCAAAGGTTGGTCTTTTGGGACTATACTGAAATAGCATTTTCTATAGAAATATTGAAAATATATGTAGATGGAAACCTGTGATTTAATTGAGACTTGAAGTTACATTGTATTTATAATTTGTAAATCAAAACAATTACAGATGTTCCTTATATAATTGTTATTACTAATTATTTCAAAGATGTATTGTGGGTAGAGACGCGAAGCTGGGATTTCAAAACAACCCAATTCATTTATTGAAATCTTGTAAAAATTACGCCTATTCATACATTTCTCAGTAATCACATAGACAATTATTGACATCGTATTTGATATAAAAGGATAAAACAGCATATATACAAATTTACATGTACAGATATCTAATTAAAAGATTAAAATTTCTGACCCATTGACTTTTAACCCTGGTGAAATTGTGGCCCATTGATATATTTCACACATAAAAAAGGGACCCATTACAGTGGTAGGTCAATGATATTTGGCATGCATTTGTATTAGCAATGGCACATCTCATTTCTATGGAGATTATTTGGCCCCACCCACTCAGTCATGGTCTATTGACTTTGAAACGTTTGCTTAGTTTACATGTACATGTATAATTTTGTGATTAGGTCAGTTTATGGGGAACTACTAGTGGTTGGTTAATGAAATTTAGTATGCAGTTGTATTAGCATTGACACATCTCATTTCCATGGAGGTTTTTTGGCCCAGTTCCCCTCAGTCATGGTCTATTGACTTTGAAACGTTTGCTTAGTTTACATGTACATGTTTTAGTTTGTGATTAGGTCAGTTTATAGGGAACCTCTAGTGGTAGGTCAAAGATATTTGGTATGCCATTGTATTAGCATTGACAAATATCATTTTAATGAAGATTATTTGGCTCTCAGTCATGGTCTATTGTCTTTGAAACTTTTACTTAGTTTACATGTTAAAGTTTGTGATTAGGTCAGTTTAAAGGGAACCACTAATGAAAAGTAAATGATATTTAGTATGCAGTTGTATAAGCATTTGCACATCTCATTTCCATGGAGATTAATTGGCCCTGTACCTTCAGTCATGGTTCATTAACTTTGAATATTTTGAATAACTTACATGTTAAAGTATTTCTATTCTAATTTCAACATTTGCATTTTATTATCAATATAACGAAAACATTCATGTTGATGTTGAGCAGAACAGAAAGTAGAACAGAGTGTAATGTCAGATCCTTGTAAACAAAGCTTGGACACACTTTATTAAAATAAGGGCCCTGTCCAGATACTACCTTGCCATAGCAACATCTCAACGATAGTTCAAAATACCGATGTAAAACTAGTATATTGTTAGATCCTGATGTGCAAATGTGCATGTATGTTCAATGTAGGATTAGACCTTTTTTTTAATCCTGTGCATTTCAGTCACTAGCATACTCAAACGTTAAAACCAGGATGTGGGGTTTTACTTCATCTAAGCGCACAGATCCAATGATACCTGGCCATATTGTTTCATTAAAAAAATTGGTGCAAATGTAAAAAGTTTATTCTATGCATATCACAGTAATTAAAAAAATATTTAAAATTTGCTTATTGGTCATTCTATGAAGACTTTTTAGAAAATTTTCTATTAGTTTAACAAAATTCAATTTTTGTTTCTTTTTCTTTTGGGGGAGGGGTGGGGGATTAATGGCAGTGAGAAAGACTAATTTGAAATATCTCAAATTCTCTCTTTGAAAATGTTTGTCAATTGAACATAACATTAGTTGGTGACAAATAAATAGAACAATGTAGCAGTTTTACAGGTAACTTGAGGTATTGACATGATATACAGCTTTGGTTTGTACAGATAACTTTGTTTTATAGAGAAACAGCTGATGAGGGCAGTTTTATATATATGATAATTCTTATCCTTGGCACAAAAGATGACAATATGCTTTGTAACTAGGGTGCATTTTATCTGATATTCTGTTACCATGGCAGCCATATGTTTTTTCCTTGGGTTTGTGATATCAGCAATTACATTATTGGTGTTATATTAACCGCACTATAAAGTTTTAAAGTTAAAAAAAAATATGGTGATATTTTTCCCTTTTTTGTCACCATTGCAACCGTATTTTACTTATTTAGTTGTTGTTTCTGTGATTTTTATGCACAAAAAGGTCTGTTGCTTTCAGAATTACATGAATGGGTGATCAAGCATGAAGCACTTCTCTAAATACAATTTTGCCTTTATAAAAACTTTATTTCAGCATAGTGTATATGTTGTATGAGATAAACGCTTTTCAATATTTACAATTATTACCTTTGTTTCTGAGGGATTTAAGAATATAAAATTAAAGTTTCCCCAAAATTGTTTTTGTCAATATTTCAACTCTATACTGTAGATAATAAGAATCAAGAAAAAATTTGGTCCAACCTATGTGCAATTTTTTTATGGTCATCTCAAAAACACCTAATTTTCAGTATTTTATGGGATTGGTAAATCTTTAAAAATTGGATTCGAAAGAGACAATAAAAAAATTATATACAGCAGACAAAACCTTTCCACAGTTTTTTCTTATTGAAATGTAACATTTAAATAATGTAATAACATTCAGGTTAACATAAATAGTGTTTTAATTTTTTTTTATAGAATACTCATGAAAATACCTGATTTTTAAGGATTTTTTTGTGTTTTTTCCCCCGAAAAATGTTAATCACTGTTACTATGGCAACCGTAATAACAACTAAGAAAATTACCATTTTTTCTTAATATTTGATGATAGTTATCAAATAATAACAATATGAAACAAATCCATGACTATGCGTGCCAAGCCTCTTTTTTAAAACTTTGATGATTACAGAGAATTGGTATTAAGACTCATTATTCAGTCTTTAGCAAATTGTCTATTGAATATTTCAAGTTCTAAATAGTACCTAAACCTAGAAAAGATCTGCCATCAATATTTATTATTATTCTTTATCTTACTATCTGTTTAAAATGCACAACAAACCTTTGATGTACAAGAACTTAAAATCTTAAGCAGTGTATATTGTTTTGTTATGAATTAGGCCGTTAGTTTTCTTGTTTGAATTATTTCACATTCTAAAGACGACTATACGGGTTGGGTTTTTCTAACTGTTGAAGGCCGTACCGTACGGTGGCCTATAATTGCTTACTACCACTTCATTTTAACTCAAGTGGATAATAGTCTCATTGGCAATCATACCACATCGCCTCATTTATATACATATATATGTTCTATTAATTTGAATCTATTTGATTGACATCAAACATAACAGTTAAAATTTAATGATAATTTTTCAATTTACATTAAATTTTTTTTTTTTATTGTTATAAATTTCAAGAATTTATTTTAACAAACATGATACATATTTGGCTGATATGTTTCAATTTTGTTTTTTGGTTATTGAGCTCGGTAGATGTTGTCTATTATTGAGAAAGACCAAATAATTGTCCGTTCCTGAGAATAATTGAGTGGAGGCTTGTAAGGCTCACACCCATTATTTCCAAAGAAAGGACAGTTATTTGAACTTTAGCTGCGAAGCTAACAATCCACCTTTTATTACACCTTAAATTGTCGTAACTACAATACCCTTTTCACGAATGTGACCTACCGAATTAGACTATTTACCGGATTTGTAATAACATAAGCAACACGACGGGTGCCACATGTGGAGCAGGATCTGCTTACCCTTCCGGAGCACCTGAGATCACCCCCAGTTTTTGGTGGGGTTCGTGTTGCTTAGTCTTTAGTTTTCTATGTTGTGTCATCTGTACTATTATTTGTCTGTTAATTTTTGGCAATGGCGTTGTCAGTTTGTTTTCGATCTATGAGTTTGACTGTCCCTCTGGTATCTTTCGTCCCTCTTTTAAAGGTTGAAAATGAAACTTCAAAACTTTTGAATAATATTATTTAATTTTGTAATGGTTTTCCTTTCATTTATTTCTGCCTTTAAGTGGTGTTTCAGGGTGGAAACTATTATGTATGCATATGTAGTATGGATAATGTGTTTTTCCGTTTGATAAACACTGATGTAAAACAATCTAAGAAAAATCGTATGTTACAACTAGGACAATATAACACTGTAGTCTAGATTATTAAACTAACAAGGGTGTGCTCGATTATTAGTGATTTTCGAAACAAAATGTCATTTTATATTTCAAACCATTTTATAAGATGAAATAAAATTAAACAAGAAAAAAAAAGAGTTTGATGCATGTCACCACATTTTGTCTTTTGCTTTGCTATTTTCAACGAAAGACAATTTTATCTCATTAATTACGATCCAATGGAGAAAATGATTCAAATGATAATAAAACAAAATCAAAGCATCGTCGGTGCTGTTATCCAGCTATTTTTTAGCTACAGGAAGTCAGACATTTTTTTTTATCTCATTTTTAATATTTTTTTCTTTATACAAGCTTCTGTAAGACATTTATATAGAGAAACCAACACAACTTTGGATAAGTGATTTTAGCCCAAAATGTTAACTTGTGTTTAAACACTTTTAACAGAGAAGAAACCAAGGGACTGAAAACAAGAGTGCACAAGCTAAAATGTCTCGCCTGTTTTACTGACCATTGATTTTATGTTGAAAGTCTGAGATAAAGGTTTTACTACAAGTATCACGTAAACTTAACATTTATAAAGATCAATGACAATGAGGTCAAGGTCAGATAAAAACTTGTCACACAGACATGTTCACCTTACAATCATTCCATACTCCAACTATAGTTGACCCATTGATTATGGTTATTGAAAAACAGTCCAAAACACAAAAACTTAACGTTAACCAATGAACCATGAAAATGAGGTCAAGGTCAGATGATACTGGCTAGACAGAAATGTACACCTTACAATCTTTCCATACACCAATTATAGTTGACCTATTGCTATGGTAATTGAAAAACAGACCAAAACACAAAAACTTAACATTGACCAATGAACCATGAAAATGAGGTCAGGGTCAGATGACACCGGCTAGACAGACATGTACACCTTACAATTATTCCATAAACCAAATATAGTTGACCTATTGCTTATAGTACTTGAAAAAAAGACCAAAACACAAAAACTTAACATTGACCAATGAACCATGAAAATGAGGTCAAGGTCAGATGACACTGGCTAGACAGACATGTACACCTTACAATCATTCCATAAACCAAATATAGCTGACCTATTACTTATAGTACTTGAAAAATAGACCAAAACACAAAAACTTAATATTGACCAATGAACCATGAAAATGAGGTCAAGGTCAGATAATATCTGCCAGACAGACATGTACACCTTACAATTGTTCCATACACCAAACATAGCTGACCTATTGCTTATAGTTCTTGAAAAAAAGACCAAAACACAAAAAATTAACAATGACCAATGAACCATGAAAATGAGGTCAAGGTCAGATGAAACCTGCCAGTCTGACATGTACTCCATAAAATCATTCCATACACCACATATAATTAACCTGCTGCTTGTAGTATCTGAGAAACGGACCTAATCACGTAACTTTAACCTTGATCACTGATCCATGAATTAAGGTCGAGGTCAAGTTAACCCTGTTTGACGGACATGTAGATGTGCAAGGAACCCATATTCCAAATATAGTTATCCTATTACTCAATATAAGTGAGAAATTCACATGACAAAAAAACTGAAATTTGTTTTCAAGCAGTCACTGAACCATGAAAATGAGGTCAATGACAATGGGCATTTGACAGACGGAAACTTCGTAACATAAGCTATCTGCATACAAGGTATCGAGCATCCAGGTCTTCTATCTTCTGAAATATAAAGCTTTATTCAAATAGTTTACGCCACCGCCGCCGGATAGTTATACCTATGTCTCGCATACTGCGACTTTCGTCGCAGGAGAGACAAAAACCCAGACAACACAAGGATTGAAACATAGAATGTCATCATTTTTATTATTATTTCACTAAAAAATTACCAGTGTTATTTTTCCTTTTTAAAATCACCCTTTTCAGCTCATGAAATTCTTAGAAAAAAGTGAACTTCTTCTAAAGTACTTCTGACAATCAAAGTAATCGAAATCATTGATGGAAAGACTAGAAGAGCTGTGTGCATAATTTCAAATCATACTCTCAGGTATCGTGGTGAACAAAAAAAAAACTCTCATTAAATTCAGAGAGATGATATAGTATAATATAATATCAGATGATTATAACTCTGATTTTACAGTAAAATAGACCCTGCTTGCATTTTTCATACATAGATTGTTTTTGTCTTTTCTTTGCAAAAAATGCATTTTTTTAATCCTTAATCATGCATCTTTGAGACATAATTTACAGAATAATTGTATGTAGTGTAGATATAAAAAGTATATAGGTATACTATTGAGGTCAATACATTGTGTATTAAGATATATATTGGTGTCTATTCAATTATGTAATACAAGAGATATTAACTCTAGTCAATTAAGATTGGCATTAAAGTGGAGATAATTCCAATTAATACTCCTACCTTCGAGTGAAATTATTAATAAATGATGACAGTTGTCTATCATAATGTATTGTATCAGTACTCTTACTTTCCTAAGGAAAGAACTGGAATAATAGCATTTAAAAAAAGTGTGGGAATCAACTTTGTTATCAATACACATCTTGTACCAAATTTTGTTCAAGAACCTACACAAACATAAGATACTGATAAAATACTTTCATAATATTCTTATTAACTGATTAAAAAGTAAAATAACAAAAACACCGAACTCCAAAGAAAACTCAAAACGGAAAGTCCTTTATCAAATGGCAAAATCAAAAGCTCAAACACAGGCAAACAACTGTCATATTCCTGACTTGGTACAGGCACTTCCTTATGTAGAAATGGTGGATTAAACCTGGTTTTATAGCTAGCTAAACCTCTCACTTGTATGACAGTCGCATATAATTCCATCATATTGACAACAATGTGTGAGCAAAACAAACGGACACAATAGGTAAAAATGTCAAAAATTGGGGTAGAGCAGTCAATATTATGTTATAAACCCAATCACTATAAAAACAAATAACAATTTCAACAAGGAAAAACAAAATGGCATATAGACACTCTATAGACAAAGTACATAAGCAAATAAACTGTTGACACAGAGATATGTCTCGCCTGTCGGCATAAAATTCAGAAAATGACAATCTGATGGACAGCAACATTGCTAATTAATTCAAAGTCGCTGGACCAACTAGTGGGTAGGGCCTCGAAATGGTTGACAAACTGAGATGTACAGAAAGCAATGTAACTTTATAGAAAAGATTGTCTATTGTAAGTAGTTCCGATCAAACTAACTAAATCAGAAAACTTAACATTGAAAATTGTTATTTGATTGAAAGTCACTGGACCATGACCTAGGAAGCAGGGCCTTGAAATAGTCGTACTGATAGCAATGCAACTTCACACAAAATATCATTGATCTATTACCAGTAGTTCCTATCAATCTAACTTTAGCAGAAAACTTAACATTTATATTTGCTTATTAATTCAAAGTCACTGGACCATGGCATTTGGGGCAGGGCCTCAAAATAGTTGTCAGACTGATATGTAGAGATAATAATGCAACTTCATACAAAATATCATTGATCTATCACAAGTAGTTCCTATCAAAATAACTTAAGCAGAAAACTTAACATTGAAAATTGCTAATTATTTCAAAGTCACTGGACCATTGCCTAGTGGGCAGGGACTCAAAATTCTCGTGAAACTGATATGTACTAATATTAATGCAGCTTCAAACAAAATACCATTGTTTGATCTATCACAAGTAGTTCCTATCAATCTAACTTAAGCAGAAAACTTAACATTTAAAATTGCTAATTAATTCAAAGTCACTGAACCATGGCCTAGGGAGCAGGGCCTCAAAATTCTCGTCAAACTGATATGTACTGATAGTAATGCATCTTCATACAAAATATCAATGATCTATCACAAGTAGTTCCTATCAAACTAACTTAGCAGAAAACTTAACTATAGTTGACGACGTCGCCGTCGCCGGAAAAGCAATCCCCATGTCTCGCTTTCCTTGAGTTTCGTCGCAGGCGAGACAAGAATACAAAAATGACCATAGCACAATAACAAAATGGCGGGATGTATAAATAACGAGCCACGTCAAAAGTATTTTACTAAAAATGGACTAAACAGTAAAGGTTAAAAATATAAAGACAAATTTAATTTGATATATCACTTATTCACATTAATTCATGAATAAAAAATGATTATAAACTTGATTTACAAAGGAACTATACGCAAGTGTATATCTAATATAAAGTAGCTGTTCGGCGGACATTTTCTTAATTTAAGGGCAAATGACATGTCAAAAGTTGGCAGTATATGATTAAATTGGTGTAAAAAGTTTCTGCAAGTCATAATAGAGATTTCCAATAAAACGACTTTACTCGACATAACCGACCTAACTCAACGTATATCGTCTAATTGCATCAAAGCATGACGGAGGGGAGCATACACTGCATGCATTTTTTGCTCTTTGAACACGCATTTTTTGCCGATATAAACTTAATGTAAAAATCAACCCCATTTACTTTTTTTAATCTTTAAATATTTTGTTATTAAATGTTTAATGCTTTTATTGACAAAAATATTTTAATGGAATAAATAAGCTAGCAACTTATAATCAAATACACCCATCATTTCTTGTCATTTCACTTGACCCATATTTCAGTTCTTCTCAACATATGAATTTTAAAAACTACCAAGTAAACATTTAGCATGAAAATATTGGAATAATGAAATCCGAAGCGAGAAGGTTATCTCTTTTTTTTGTTTTTATAAGTTTTAACGTTTAAAAAGTGGATTCCAACACACCCGAATGTAAAAGGTGTACGCGACTAACTTTTAAAAATAATTATTTTTCTATAATTTAATTCAAGATAATTTGACGTGGGCAGAAATTCATATCATTGATACATTTATCAAAAGTACTTTTTAGTCTTTAACTATAATAATGCATGGGACGAGGTTTTGATCATGTATACCTAAACGTGCCTTCGCAGATACAGGGGTAGAGGGCGTACTCCCCCCTTTCGATCGCCAAGTAATTTTAAACATCTCACATTTTCCACGTTATCTATACAAATGTGTAGTATAAAATCGTCCAATATGTTTTCGCGTTGCTTCGCTCGGTAGTATAAATTCAATTATCGGGAACTACGCCCTCTTTCAAATATCTTGGATCCGGCCATAATCACAAATTGTATAGCACCAAAAAAAAAATTAAATGATTGTCGTTTGACTTTGATAAATACGTTTTAAAAACAACAATGTTTGAACTTTAGACATCTCGCACGAGATTTAAAAGTTTAAGACTACATACTGAAATGGATTTTTTCCAGGATTTTGAGCTCACTTAACACGGAAATGTGATACTGGCGTGTAATCTAAAGGACACATATTCTTGTTTCTGATGTTTCTTTTTATATAAATATTCATTTATTTAGTTATATATAATCCCACTAACAAATAATCATGTATCTTTTACTGATAAATTATCATTACATTTTATAGAAACTACATATAATCTGCTATACAGTTATGAACACTAATGGTCCTATACAGACACTCTGTGCTTTTGACATGACAAAAGGTCTTGCTTTTCTAGAGTGTTTATGTACTTTTTTACTTAATTTGTGATATGTACAAAAAAGAAGATGTAGTATGATTACCAATGAGACAACTCTTCACAAGAGACCAAATGACACAGAAATTAATATCTATAGGCCACCGTACGACCTTCAACAATGAGCAAAGCCCATACCGAATACTCAGCTTTAAGAGGCCACAAAATGACAAATGTAAAACAACAAAAACGATAAAACTAACGGCCTAATTAATGTACAAAAAAATGAACGAAAGCACAGTGACAAATGATAACCACTGAATTACAGGCTCCTTACTTGGGACAGTCACCGCCATACATAATGTGGCGGAGTTGAACATGTTAACGGGCCCACTTACCTGGGACAGTGGTGTAACAGTACGAAATAATTGATTAATATTCTAGACTGGATAATTATTCTGTATTTATTAGTTGTAGTTGTTTTTAAGATAGTGTTCAGTAGCTGTGAATACTCTAAGATCGGTACATGGAGTTTATTTTGAAATACTGGTAATTGCTGTTTTTGTGCTTCGTTTTGGTCGGACGAGTCAATCCCTTTCTTATTGTTTTAATTATGAGTAGACATGATCATTTGATAAACATACTTCTATGATCTCTATTAGCTTTAACTTGGACATTTATAAAAATTATGTAGCAAAGAGATGCATGCATAAAATAAGTTCTCGACATAAATTGGCTAAAATATCAGATAAGAATTTAGCCTCAAGCTATAAAACTCACAAGCTATAATAAATACGACGAAGATTAAGCCTCAAGCTATAATATTCATGATGATGATGATACTGATGTTTATATCCAGCGATAAATATTACATATATATTAAGGATGATGTAATGATAGCGATTCGCTGGATCGAATTGTTCAACAAAATAATTGAACCCGTAATCGAGGCAGGCCTGCTTCCAGTCAATTCCATATTTAATAAAAAAACCTGTTTATATATTTTATGCTTTAAGTGCATAAATTATTATTCTAGCAACACTTGTTTTGTTTTGATATCACTTTTTGTTGCATAATTTGTTTGATTTTTCTCCTTGTTTCTTTGTACCAAAAAGCTTAGTTTTTATTGTAAAATGGTGTTTCACAGCTTCCATTATCCTTGTGACTTGCTATTGTACTAATATCCAGTAGGCATGCAATTATTATTCTAAATAGTAAAAAATATTTTTTAACAAGTAAAGATTACCCCATTTTGATCCAGACTTCCTTACCACTAGCATCTAAGATACATACACTGACAAAATATTGCACCCGCACTCATATCACAATCACCCTGTCTGTCCGTCCGCCAGTCTGTCCGTTCAACAAATATTTTCAATTTTCTCTTCAAAAGCATTAGTATGCTTAGCATGCATTCTTTTTCGATTTATTCCTTACACTCCTGGGGTCAAACTATCAAACAGAGTCCAAATGGTGTGAATTACGACTACAGTGGCTCGTGCTGTCGTCGACAATAAGCAAATACTCATACCGTATTATCAGATACTAGTATATAAGGCATTGACTTTGAAAATGTAAATTTTTCAAACGAAAATAAACATTTTTACAAGAGTAAAATTAACACAAAAATGACAGAAAGTAACCAACGACATCCACTGAATTGAAAGCATCTGACTTGGGAAAGCCTATATAGAATTTGGCCTGGTTAAACGCGTTTACCAGCGCTCAACACTCTGGTGTAACAGCACAATATAAGAAAAAAAAACCTGTAAAATTCAGTTGGAAATAGCTCAACTAATCAATATTGAATTAAGCCCAAAACAATTACATTTTTATGATGAAAGACACAGAGTACCGATCTTAAAGTACCCCCAGGTACTGAAAACTGATTCTTAAATGTTAAATTACCTGAGAATATTAAACGTATTTAGTTAAAAAGAAAAAAAAAATAAGGAGATATGGTATGATTGCCAATAAGAAATGAAGTTGATGTAAGCAATGATAGGCAACCGTACGGCCTTCATCAATGAGAAAATTCCATACCGTATAGTCGACTATAAATGGAACCAACTTTTAAAATATGAAACAATTCAATTGAGAAAACTACCGGACTGATTTAAAACAAAACAAGTTACGAAAAACAAATATAACAGATATGAACCAACGACAACAAGTGAACCACAGGCTCCTTACATGGGACAGGCACATAAAGAATGAGTGCTAAACCCCCACCCCCTAAGCCTGGGACAGTGGTGCAACAGCACGACATAAGAACAACCTGTAAAAACCTTCCTTCAGAGAGCTTGGTTTACACATATATATATACATATTCAAAGTAATTATTGATATAAAATGTGTTTTCAGCCGTGTATCACCTTCAATGGTGAACATATGCATGGGTATGTCGTAGAGTTTAACTTTTATATATAAATATATACCTCTAATGCGAGACAACAATTGAAACTAAATTTTTTTGCTTAACTCAATCATTATGTGATAGTTTTAGAATCCACTTCTAATTGGATATGTAAGAGTTGTCTTAATCCAAAAACAACTATGACAATATCAAGCCTTACTTATTAAAAGTACATTTTAAAAAGAAAATTACTGTAAAGACTGAAGTGGCAATATAGTTGTCTTAAAAGTGTATAAATTGGCATTCTCGTCCACTTTTAATCAGAGATACCTGGGACAGGACATTTTTTTAGCAAATTACTATGAACTATTAATTGATATTTTACTATCCACAGCGGTCAATGTTTGTATGCAGATTAGTCATCAATTGCTAATTAAGTACACCTTCCAAATTACAATCTATATAACGAATTGGTGTACACATTTATTTACATATATCATTATTAATTACAAAATTATTTTTTTTTATGTTAGTTGACTTTTATTTGAAAGAAAAGTGTATGTCAACTATTAAAATTTAAAGAAGTACAAGACCTGTATTAATTATTTTTAAATATACACATCCCTTTGTCGAACGTTTTCCCTTGGGAAAAAAATCGGAGATTGTAAATAAACAAGATTAACTGCAGAAGAAGAGATCGTTTGAAATGACGCTTAATAAAGTATGATGCAATCCCAGTTATCAACTTTAACAGAGACAAATTCTGACTAACACTTTGAATTCGATATTTCTGAAATTGCTAGAAAAATCTCTGTCATATAATAAATACCCAAGAAATTAAATATTATAAAACATTTAGGGACGAAAGGAAAAAGGGACACAAATCTGATAACGACAAATAAAAGCATGTCAAATATTAAATAATAAAAGGTTCATTTGCAAAGTATATCTAAAAACAAAGTCATGGTCAAAACCATGAAAGACAACTCAAATCAATCGTATGATAGGTAAAGATACGTGTATATACGTGGTCTTATGACAGTGAAGTTTTGGCGGGAATCTCAATAATCACGTGATATATAAAAATGATGATTTCTTTCGTTTTTCATCATCTTAGAAATACTTGATATTGATAAAATTTATCCTGAATGAGTTTTATAGTTTAGAAATACTGAGTTAAAACTTGAATGACGCATTTAACAAAATCAATAGGTTAGCAATAACCGGTCCCGTTACGTGCGTACGTCGAGTTAGGTACGTATGTCATTTTATTGGAAATCTCTAGTAAACTGTAAACACAGAGATTTGTCTCGCCTTTCTATAATTTTGATAACGCAAATGTTGAAATTAAGATAGCAATACTTTAACATGCAAGTTATGCAAATATTCATAGTCAATGAACCATGACTGAAGGTACATGGCTAAACAATCTCCATGGAAATGAGATGTGCCAATGCTAATACAACTGCATACAAAATACCATTGACTTATCATAAGTTTTCCCTTTAAACAAACCTAAACACAAACATTAACTTGTAAACTATGTAAAAATTTCAAAGTCAATGAACCATGATGAGGGGGTAGGGCTATATAATCTCCATGGAAACGAGACTTGCAAATGCCAATAAATTTGCATACCAAATATCATTGACTTAACATTAGCGGTTCATCTTAAACTGATCTAATCACAAACTGATACATGTAAACTAAGCAAAAGTTTCAAAGTCAATAGACCATGACTGAGAGAGTGGGGCCAAACATTCTCCATGGAAATGCGATTTGCTAATGCTTATACAACTGCATAACAATTAACATTGGCCTACCACTAATGGTTCCCGTTGAACTGACCTAATGACAAACTAACACATGTAAACTAAGCAAAAGATTCAAAGTCAATAGACCACGACTGAGGGGGCAGGGCCAAATAATCTCCATGGACATGAGATGTGCCAATGCTAATACAACTGCATACTAAATATCATTGACCTACCACTAGTGGTTCCCCATAAACTGGCATAATCACAAACTAATACATGTAAACTAAGCAAAAGTTTCAAAGTCAATAGACCACTACTGAGGGGGCAGGGCCAAAGGCTCCATGGACATGAGATGTGCCAATGCTAATACAACTGCATACTAAATATCATTGACCTACCACTAGTGGTTCCCCATAAACTGGCATAATCACAAACTAATACATATATACTAAGCAAAAGTTTTAAAGTCAATAGATCATGACTGAGGGGGCAGGGCCAAATAATCTCCATGGAAATGAGATGTGCCTATGCTAATACAACTGCATACCAAATATCATTGACCTACCACTAGTTGTTCACCATAAACTAGACCTAATCACAAACTAATACATTGTTGACGCCGCCGCCGCCGCCGACACCGGAAACAGCATACCTATGTCTCGCTTTTTGACTCCGTCAATGCGAGACAAAAACTCATAATGAGTGTCATGATATGTTTTCAATTTAGAATTCTGCACCATTTCAAAATCCGGAGTGATCACATAGATCCAGCATGGCTGAATAAAAAAATCTATTAAATATTTTTTTCACTTTTCATGTGATAATGATAAACATTATAGAAGGTTTGGTACCATTAAAACGTTTAATCCCGCTGCAAATGTTTGCACCTGTCCTAAGTCAGGAATCTGATTACAGTAGTTGTCGTCTGTTTACGTAGTTCATACGTGTTTCTCGTTTCTCGTTTTTATATAGATTAGACCGTTGGTTTTTTCCGTTTGAATGGTTTTACACTAGTAATTTTTTGGGGCCCTTTATAGCTTGCTGTTCGGTGTGAGCCAATGCTCCGTGTTGAAGGCCGTACCTTGACCTATAATGGTTTACTTTTATAAATTGTAACTTGGATGGAGAGTTGTCTTATTGGCACTCATACCACATCTTCCTATATCTATAGACTTTCAATAAAGATTCTTGATCTTGCCCTTTATCATACTGATTCCTAAACAAATGTGTATGGTTAAATAATTCAAATAAATTTGATGAATTTTTTTTTCTAAAACATGCATTAAAAGAGTACATGTCATAGATTCTGAAATACTTTTTCTCTCTTGATACATAGAACACTTACAATGCTTCATGATAAATACATTGTACTCATACATTTGAAAGTATTAATCATTTTTCCCCATCATCAGATAGGAAACAGAAAAAAAACAAACATGTAAATATATAGCTAGTAGCGTAACCCATCCACATTTTTGGCGGTAATTAGAAATCATGCAGGTAAAAAGGTGTGCTCGATTTGGATTTGTCATTCGTCAAGCGTCAATGTGATATGATAATAAATATGACATATGAAATATGATATGACATGTATAACATAGAAAAAAATAACCATAATAAACACAAGAAATATTTCATGTGATGACACTAGCGTCGGTGCAACCATCGTCTACAAAGAAAAGGGAACAAGACGATTACAATGCAGTGGCGGATCCAGAAATTTTCATAAGTGGGGGCCCACTGACTGCCTAAGAAGGGGCCCGCTCCAGTCATGCTTCAGTGATTCCTTATACATGTATAATCAACCAAATTTTTCCCACAAAAGGGGGCGGGCCCCCGGCCCCCCTTAATCCGCCTCTGCAATGTTTCACTGGGGGGGGGGATGGGGATATTTCCGGAGACAGATACATTTTACAGTACATATAGCAAAACATTTCACAGCATTGATATATTTTTGGCATCTTTAAACAATTCTATTAAAGTAAAGGATATAAATTGTGCATGCTTGTGCTTGTGTGCATGTGTAGACACCATTAATCTTAAATGGGTCTTTGTTAAGAAATCAAGGCTTAAAATTAATTGCAAAATGAAATTTGAAAAAAAACCAGGACAGGAGTTTTGAGTTAAAACAAGGCAGGATGAGCAACTTGGTAAAAAAAAAAGAAGGCAGGATGACAATTTATGTAAAAAAAAAGTCAGAATAAACTAATACAAAAAAGGCAGGACCAAATAGAGTGAAAAAATAAAAAAGGCAGAACAGAGATTACAACTAAAAAAAAATGCAGGACAAGATTTTTTATCCTAGCACCCAACCCCACCCCTATCCCCACCACCACAAAAATCACAAATGGTAGCTCCCTAATTATATACTGCGTTTGGATAAACATTTAAAAACTTTTATAAATTATTAATTATATCAATTTGAGCACATTAAATCTACTGCACTGTTAAACTCAGATTGTATTGTAAAACTTGCTCATCATTTGACTTAAAAGCTTACCTATGCTTTGATATTCCAAAATATGAGTGATCACTTCTCACAAAAATAAGAATAAGTACACAATCACTTGCTTTTGAAACGGGGTGATACAGTTTACCAAAAACTTTAGCAACTGAAAGTTTCTGCAACTTTTGCGGAGATAAAGCAGAATATGGTGTGCACTTCCTTTTATAAAATCCCCTATATAAAAACCTTTGGGAGAATTTAAGTTTTCAAAAATTGGTTAAAGATGATGTTATGAAATCAGTAACATTTAAGGAATGACTGTAATATGTTTTCTGTCTATGAAGAAATAACATAAAAAATGTGGAACACACTGAATAACCAGCATAGCGGGTTATTTTAAAGTGTGCACCACATTTTTCATTTTATTTCGAATAGACAGAAAAAATATTAGTCATAACTTATAATTTAATTCTAATTTCCATTTTAAGCCGGAGTAAATCACGTTGATGACATCATGGTCATCACGGTCACATGACAAAATTATGTCTATGAGCTGATAGACAAACATTGGCAGCCACTCAGGAGACGCGTTTCATCCAAATTTAAATTATATTTAATTAATCAAAATAAGTTGGCTGATGCCAATCAAATTTGTAAAAATATGGATAAGCCTTTGAATATAAAAAAGGAGATGTGGTATGATTGCCAATGAGACAACTATCCACCAAAGTTCAAATGAAGTGGATGTAAACAATTACAGTCAATCGAACTGCCTTCAACAATGAGAAAAACCCAATTTGAAGTTAAAAACTATGCTTAGTGTCAGTTAGGCTAGCATAAGTAATGGAAGTACCGTACAAAAAAATAGACTTGTGGTTATATTTACAGCATATAATTAATTTTCTCTTATTATGCATTATGTTTTATTTACATTTTTTGTCATGTATGTTGTACACTTGGATTACGCAATGTCATATTTTATATATATATATATATATATGTGCTTTATCCAATAAAATATTTGATTTGGTTATATAGATACAATGGATAAGCGTGGATTCTTGAAAAAGAAACCATGAGCCCGGAGGGCGAATGGTTTGTTTTTCATGAATCTACGCTTATCCATTGTATCTATAACTTAAACTATTGTGTTAATTTCTTTTCAAAATTAAAGCCTTTTCTTAATTAGAAGGTATTGTAAGTGGGTTTAAATAACCTTAGAATATAGCAAAGTACTCTCGACCAATGAAATTGTAGGATTGGATGCCTCTTAATTGTGAAGAATGAATGTAAATCATGTTCTTAGTAAGGGATTATCCTATTATTTGGGTCTATTTACAGTTCAAAACAAAGAGTTTCTTTAAATGAGTTACTACTGCCCGAAGCACAATTATTAGATTGAAAGGATTTATCACACAGTGATTGAAACTGACTAAAAGTTGAATTGTGAAACAAACAAAAATCTCAAAATAAGTTGAAGTTTACTGGTGCAGTAAAATTGGTACCGTGAATTTTATTATGAAAATTTTAATAACTTCAAATTACTATAAAATTAAACAATACCAAAGCAATGTAAAAAAAACAGAAAAAATTCTTTCAGATAAAAAATAACCTAAATCTTTAGCTTTCCAAAACTTTGATTACTTGATCAGCGGTTGGGGAAAAAAGTTATTTCCAATACATGTATTCCGATAAAAAAAAACAGGAATTTAATTTTGAACATATTAAAAACTTTTAAGGGCATTATTTTTGAACATTTCCCTGACATAATGAAACAGTATTTGATGTAAAAAGCCGGACCAAATTATTGGCTGTGAAATAAAATATAGTTGTAACTCAAATGTATTAATTGATATAAACTGTAAATAAAAAAAGGATAATTCCTCACTAAAATATTACATGATTTACATTCATACTCACAATTAGGAAACATACAATTCCTACCTTTTCTTTCTACTGTTGTGTCACCTAATATCTATAACGCATTTTTTTTTTTTTAAATATTTCCCAAATGATAAGAAAGTCCTCACATCACTAAAACTAATCCATAAATGACATGCCGAAAAAGGAAGTCATGCATCAATTATAAACATTGCACTGACAATGAAACTAATTCTTGAATAGGACATTTGAGCCTTGAGCACTTTACAATATTCTAAGTTTGTAAGAGAATGATAATCCCTTACTTCATGATAAGTACTCGCTAACGCTCGTACTTATTCATGAAGAAAGGGATTATCATTCTCTTACATATACATGTTATCGTGTCCAACGATGCATTGATAAATCTCAGATCACAATTAATTGGTTAACAAAATACAAATATAACACTTCTACCTTTAAAGAGTTTTATATTACCAGGCATATGAATATTATCTGTTTATACAAAATAAGACATATTCAAAATTATTTCTAATAAAATTGAAAATGGAAATGGGGAACGTGCCAAAGAGACAACAACCCGACCAAAAAGTATATATAAAGTATATATAATAAGTATGTTATCGAAATTTTTCTAGCACTCTAGGCACATCACGATTTTCTCGCATAGGAATTTGCGAACAAACCTTTGTAAAATTATGTAGTAAAACAAATGAAATCATACTATATTTATAAAACAAAAATTGACAAATAGAATGTAATCATTTTTGTTTCAAACATGTGAAATAGCCAATAATAATAAAAAAAAAAAACCGGTAAAACTCGCTATTATTACAAAAATATCCACTATAACTTGCAAAATTAGAAAAAAAACTAGGATAACTTAAGAATTGGTACAACAAAGAGAATACAGGGATTCGAACCTAAACCGACAAATCCAGATCTTTAACTCATTGATTTTAACCATGCTAACCTCGCGGCTACCAACTCATACTATACGACTGCCTATTGTGTCTATATAAAGGTACAAGCCCTGTGTGTCCGATGAACCGATGTATATCAGATGTTCATTTAAATATATTTAGAATATAGCAAAGTGCTCTCGACCAATGAAATTGTAGGTTTTTGTGCCTCTTAATTGTGAAGAATGAATGTAAATCATGTTCTTAGTAAGAGATTATCCTATTATTTGGGTCTATTTACAGTTCAAAACAAAGAGTTTCTATAAATGAGTTACAACTGCCCCGAAGCACATTTTTCAGATTGAGAGGATTTCTCACACAGTGATTGAAACTGACTAAAAGTTGAATTGTGAAACAAACAAAAAACTCAAAATAAGTTGAAGTTTACTGGTGCAGTAAAATTGGTACCGTGAATGTTATTATGAAAATACTAATAACTCCAAATTATTAAAAAATCAAACAATATCAAAGCAATGCAAAAAAAGAAAAAAAAATCTTTAAAAATAAAAATAACTTAAATCTTTAGCTTTCCAAAACTTTGATTACTGGATCAGCGGTTGGGAAGAATAGTTATTTCCAATATTCCGATAAAATAAAAACAAAAAAAAACAGGAATTTAATTTAAGTTTTAAACATGTTAAAAACCTTTAAAGGCATTTTATTTGAACATTTCCCTGACATAATGAAATAGTATTTGATGTAAAAAGCCGGACCAAAATATTGGCTGTGAAATGAAATTTAGTTACAGTAACTCAAATGTATTAATTGATTTAAACTGTAAATAAAAAAGGATAATTCCTCACTAAAATATTACATGATTTACATTCATACTCACAATCAGGAAACATATACAATTCCTACCTTTTCTTTGTACTGTTGTGTCACCTAATATCTATAACGCAATTTTTTTTTAAATATTTCCCAAATGATAAGAAAGTCCTTACATCACTAAAACTAATCCACGAATGACATGCCGAAAAAGGAAGTCATGCATCAATTATAAACATTGCACTGACTATGAAACTAATTCTTGAATACAACCAATCAAGAGATCATTTGAGCCTTGAGCACTTTACAATATTCTAAGTTTGTAAGAGAATGATAATCCCTTACTTCATAATAAGTACTCGCTAACGCTCGTACTTAATCATGAAGAAAGGGATTATCATTCTCTTACATATACATAATAAACATCTATAGTGTAACCCATTGGTAGCCGAGAGGTTTCGTCGGTGTGTTGATGTCAGTCACACATAACAGATTTCAAGGAAGGGTTCGATTCCCAGTGAAGGTATATAAAAATTACAAAAATTAAAAGTAAGTTTTTAAATTAATTCCATTAGTGAACAGAAATCAGTAAATTAGCCTATTTAAACTTAATGAAATTAGGCACACAAAGGAAACAATTGAATATAATTTGGTGAGTCAATTTCAGCGGCAGATTTAGGAAGCGTTGATTCTAGAAAAAGAATCCACGGTAAATGAATAGGCTGACGTCACCACAATGGTTTAAATTTAAGATAACCAACCGAAAATATGTAAAACTGACATGAAATTTTGGAAAGTATAGTGCTGTTTTGCAAAAACTGAACGTTTTCTTCCAACCACTGCAAAGTGTTTGACGTTAGCTAATTGAAAAGCGCGAAACTTCTTAAGAACGTGACGTGAACACCATTATGACGTTATGTAATGTCAAATAAATAACGTTATTTTTTGAAAAAATAAACATCTTTACTTTATATCTTAGTAATTCTTCAATTATTTAAGCTAACATGTTGTGATTCAAGACTGAATAACAATTTACTGTTTGTGGGATTTTTTACTGAAATTGTCCCGTTTCTGGCAATGTTTTGAAATTTCGATACGCACTAAGAGGGTTAATATGGTTCTGTCATTACTCGATGTGGTTTCACCATTATTTGATGTGGTTATGTCATTAGGCAATGTGGTTTTAACATTACTTGATGTGTATGTGACATAACGTAATGTAGTTGTTTCATTACATGATGTGGTTTTGTTATTTCGTAATAATGATTTGTCAATTCTTTATATGGCTTTAACATTACGTAATGATGTTTCAAAATTTGACGATTTTACACTACATAATGGGTGATAAGCAACAAAGCATCAGTTCTATAAAATAAGAATTCTCTAGGTTTTTTTTAGCGTGTATGTTCATTTGAACATATGAATATTAAACTTTTTTTTATAATTGCAGTTTCTGATATACCACGCACTAATTGAAAAAAAACTTTTTGAAATATCTGTTTCACAGGTGACGACGAATAGGTTCCAGTTGTCGTAACCACAATTCCGTCATCTTTTCCTCGAATGTAAACTACCAAAAAAAAAATCACTGGGTTTGTACTTTCACGAATAACACGACGGGTGCCACAAGTTAAGCAGAATCCGCTTACCCTTCCAAAGCACCCGAGATCACGCTGATGGGTTTATGTTACCCAGTCATACCGATCTATTTAGTTGAGCAAATCAAAACTGTCTTTACATTTTCTTCTTATGCTGTGCTATGATACACTAGGTTATGATAGGGATTAGCGCTTACATACATGTTAAACTCCGCCGCGTGCACTTTCTTTAAATGCCTGCCCCAAGTCAGGAACCTGTAGTTCAATGGTTGTCATTGTTTCATGTGTGTCATATTTGTTTTTATACGCCCGTCAAAATTTTGACGGGACGTATTATGGTATACAAATGTCGTCTGTCCGTCTGTCTGTCTGTCTGTCCGGCGTAAACATGTCGCACCTTATTTTGAGAACGACTTATCCAAATTTCATGAAACTTAACATAGTTGTTTCTAATGATAGTCAAACGATCTGTATACTTTTTAGTGAAAATAAGATTAAAACTTTTTGAGTTACGGGACTTAGTAACTTAAACAGGTGTGTGTATTTTTTCACATGTCGCGAGGTATCTCAAAAACGATTTAAGATTATTGCTTAAAATTTTATACACTTCTTAGTTATATTAATCTAAAGATCTGTATACTTTTTGGTTTTGATTCAAAATTTTATCTTAGAGATATTGATTTTTTGTTTTTTTTTAAAAGGGGGGTTTTCACATGTCGCGCCGTATCTCAAAAAGATTTATGATTATTGCTTAAAATTTTACACACTTCTTAGTTATATTAATCTTAAGATCTGTATACATTTTGGTTTTGATTCAAAATTTTATTTTAGAGATATTGAGGTTTTTTTAAAAAAAAGGGGGGGGGGGGGGGGTTCGCATGTCGCGCCGTATGTCAGAACCTATTTATAATTATTGCATAAAAATTCACACACAAGACGACGGGCGTATCATGCGCTCATGGGGCAGCTGTTTATTCGTAGATTGTTTAGCTATAAACTAGACCATTAGTTTTCTCGTTTGAATTGTTTCACATTTTCACGTGGTGGTCTTTTGTAGCCGACTATACGGTGTGTTGAAGGCTGTACGGTTGCCTATGATTTCTTGCATCCACTGCATTTAAACTATGGTGGAAAATTTTCTCATTGGCAATCACACCACATCTAACTTTATTTCAATTTCTATGTTGTGTTTTGTACGCTGTAAAATTGTTTATCCTTTGTACGCATACCTACCCCTGAACCCTCTTTTCGGAAGCTCGAGCAAAAGCCCTTGATCCACGATAAAAAAAATGGAACTCATATTAGATAACTCGAATTTCAACTCTTAATCTTAATCTAAATGAGACTCAAATAAGGGTTTACCTCGAACTCTACGCCAAAAGGTGACTCAAATTTAAAGTTGAAGTCCAATTGTAATTCGGAACGCTATCTTTAAATGTGACTCAAACTCGAAGTTCAACTCGAAATTTGGTATGTGGTTGAGAGTTGTCTCATTGGCAATCATACCACATTTCTTTATTTCTATATAAGGTTTTTTAATGCATTTAATATTACCGAATTAAACTGTTTTGACGTGATAAATTTGTAAACCTCCATGAATTGTTATAAAACTTGTATAGGAGTTATTCTTCAAGATCAAGATAAAAGCATCTACAGAAAAACATGTTTTCCTCCGCTAAGTTTACCGGTTAATGTACAGTCAGTCAACATTTAATTTACGCTTTTATACTGACAGCAGAATTATCCGGCGAGACACAGGGTTAATAAGAATCTTTACTTTATTTATTAATTTACAGCTTTCATTTGAGAACTAAGGAAATAAAATGCTATTATGGTCCAATATCCAAAATCTAAATACATGGTTAGATTCAGCATATCAAAGAACCCCAAGAATTCAATTTTTGATGAAATCAAACAAAGTTAAATTTTGGA
This sequence comes from Mytilus californianus, assembly GCF_021869535.1. Classification (NCBI taxonomy): domain Eukaryota; kingdom Metazoa; phylum Mollusca; class Bivalvia; order Mytilida; family Mytilidae; genus Mytilus; species Mytilus californianus. The sequence continues at coordinate 72,397,753 of NW_026262734.1, forward strand.
CCCCGATTTGGACCAACTTGAAAACTGGGCCCATAATCAAAAATCTAAATACATGTTTAGATTCAGCATATCAAAGAACCCTAAAAATTCAATTTTTGTTAAAATCAAACTAAGTTTAATTTTGGACCCTTTGGACCTTAATGTAGACCAATTTGAAAACGGAACCAAAAATTAAGAATCTAAATACACGGTTAGATTCGGCATATCAAAGAACCCCAATAATTCAATTTTTGATGAAATCAAACAAAGTTAAATTTTGGACCCTTTTGACCTCAATGTGGACAAAGTTGATAACGGGGCCCAAAAATCAAAAATCTAAATACATGGTTAGATTCAGCATATCAAAGAACCCCATATATTCAATTTTTGTTGAAATCAAACAAAGTTTAATTTTGGACCCCGATTTGGACCAACTTGAAAACTGGGCCCATAATCAAAAATCTAAATACATGTTTAGATTCAGCATATCAAAGAACCCTAAAAATTCAATTTTTGTTAAAATCAAACTAAGTTTAATTTTGGACCCTTTGGACCTTAATGTAGACCAATTTGAAAACGGAACCAAAAATTAAGAATCTAAATACACGGTTAGATTCAGCATATCAAAGAACCCCAATAATTCAATTTTTGATGAAATCAAACAAAGTTAAATTTTGGACCCTTTGGACCTCAATGTGGACCAATTTAAAAACGGGGCCCAAAATCCAAAAACTTAATACGCAGTTAGATTCAGCATATTAAAGAACCCCAAGAATTCAAGAATAAAACCCCATTGAAATTGATCAAGAAATAAGCAATTTATACGAAGTATCTTCTTTTGCACAATACTGTGCAATTGAATATTTCTTGCTATTGCGCAATACTGTACAATTGACAATTTCTTGCTATTGCGCAATATTGTGCTATTGGATATTTCTTGCTATTGCGCAATACTGTGCAATTGAAGATTTCTTGCTATTGCGCAATACTGTGCAATTGAAGATTTCTTGCTATTGTGCAATACTGTGCAATTGAAAATTTCTTGCTATTGCACAATACTTATTATATAATAATTTACACATCCTGTTTGGTGTGTATCTCCTACCATATCATTATTATTTGCTTTTAAATATTAAACAGAAATAACCAACTTAAAATGGAAAATTTTAAAAGAAAAAAAAAGGAAAAAAAGAAAAAAAAAAAAGAAAATAAAAAAATCCCCCCCAAATTTTTTGAACCCCCTTATGATTCATCACCCCCAAACTCAATCCCAGCCTTCCCTTTGTGGTATGGTACCTTGCAGTACAATTTCAGAGAGATCCATACACTTGAACACAAGTTATTGTCTGGAAACTAGAAAAATGCTTATTTTTGGCCCCTTTTTGGCCCCCAATTCCTAAACGTTTCGGGCAATTACCCCCAAACTCAATTCCAGCTTTCCCTTTGTGATATGGAACCTTGTAGTACAATTTCAGAAATATCCAAACACTTACACACAAGTTATTGTCATGAAACTAGAAAAATGCTTGTTTTTTGCCCCTTTTTTGGCCCCTAATTCCTAAAATTTTGAGGCAATTACCCCCAAAATCAATTACAGCCTTTCCTTTGTGATATGGAACCTTGTGGTACAATGTCAGAGAGATCCATACACTTACACACAAGTTATTGTCTGGAAGTTACAAAAATGCTTATTTTTGGCCCCTTTTTGGCCCCTAATTCCTTAACTGTTGGTACCATAACCCCCAAAATCAATCCCAACCTTCCTTTCGTGGTATTGAACCTTATGGTAAAATTTCATGGAGATCCATTCACTTAAACTAAAGTTAGAGTGCGAAAACCAATGTGTCTTCGGACGACGCCGGACGACGCCAGACGACGACGACGACGACGACGACGACGACGACGACGACGCCGGACGACGACGACGCCAACGTCATACCAATATACGACCAAAAAATTTTTAATTTTTGCGGTCGTATAAAAACGGCAGGACCAAATGGTTTGGGGTATGTGCGAATTACTGTTAAATTTTTAGTACTTTTTTTCTTATTTTTGTCTGTTGTTCCTTTTTTTCATACAAATAACTCTGAACAACAACTTGAACTTTAATTTGAACTTTAACTTAATGGATAGCGGTACTCATCCAAAGCGCATTACACAAACGACATATGGAAATCGGTCTAAAAATAGAACATATTTTTTCCAAAATGGTCACGTGGTTTTACCTCGTAGTAGTAATGGGATAACCACATCAAATAATGACATGACCACATCAATTACTGAAACAAACACATCATGTAGTGTAAAATCGTCAAATTTTGAAACATCATCACGTAATCTTAAAACCATATAAAGAATTGGCAAATCATCATTACGAAATAACAAAACCACATCATGTAATGAAACAACTACAATACGTCAAGTCACATACACATCAAGTAATGTTAAAACCACATTGCCTAATGACACAACCACATTAAATAATGGTGAAACCACATCGAGTAATGACAAAACCATATTAAGTAATGACAAAACTACATCAAGTCAATACGAAACCATATCATGTAATATCGGAATATCATTAAGTAATGACTTTTCCATATTGAGTTATATCAAAACATTATTACATAATGTCAAAATCATATTATGTAAAGACAAACTATCATCAAGTAATAACAGAACAACATAACGTAATATCAGAGTTCCACATAAGACAGCTGCGGCGTTCCATAAAAATCGATTGTTACATGTTTCTATCGAAAATTTAATATAAACAGTATCTTTATTTTAATTTTATTCACACCCCTAAATGATTACCTCTTAGAACTGTATCAAAATTAAAACAATCGGAACATTTAAATTAGACCTTATACGCAAATAAACTCATCATAGATACCAGGCTTAAATTTTTGTATGCCAGACGCTCGCTTCGTCTTCAAAAGACCCATCAAATTAGACCATTTCAGTTGCTTGAACTATTTGTTCTAAATACACCATTATTGTATAACTAGAAAGTATAATCAATTCATGTATCATTTACAGCTGCCACGTATTCCCTCCTTTCTAATGTATTTAAATGCATCACATTTTTGCTGTTCGAAATTAAATAATTAAGGAGATGACATCCTAAACGGTTAAATTTAAAAAAAATAAATAATTCAGTGAGGCACATTTTTTTCTTTAACTTTCATTATTCAATTACGTTAATGTTTTCAATATTACAAAAGAAGAGGAATGACACGCATTGGATAGTATTCGTTTTTTCTTGCTTGGATACTATCTGTGAGAGAAATTTTGCAAGGAAATGCAGCATATAATAAATGTTTGATTATTGAACTGTTCTTATAATTCAAATAGAATCTGAGGTGTAATGTGCATCGTTGACAGCTGATTTTGTTGTTGATTTTCAGTGACTACCATACTATATATCATACGATGGAATAAAGACTCTCAAACAAAAATTGTTTGTTAACAAGGAAAATACTTGGTGTCAATTGTACTTTTTCACCTTAATTCAATATCTCGTTACATCCTTTTCAAATATTTTCCTGAGTGAACACTTTTTAAGAGTGTTCATGGAAATATCCAAAATTTCAAGATGAACGAAGATGAACAATAGAAAATAACTCTTCATTCTTATAAAATAATGGAGCATTTGAACAAACCATATACGTCATAGGTGTTTTTTAATTTGTGATCATGTCTTATCACAGATGTTTATTTACATTGATACGATATTCCCGGGCTAGTATTTCCTATCATGATTTCCTTGATAGAGGATTGCTGCTCACAAGGCAGCTATTAAACAAAGAGTTCCAAATGGTGAAGTCGAAATCATCCCTTCGTAAATTTTACGGACGCCATCACGAGTTGGTTGACCGTTATGGAATAACCGTTTCACAGATGATATCGGATATGTTCCTTATGTCGTAACTACAATACCCTTCCCTTTTCACGAATGTGACCTACCGAATTAGACTATTTACCGGATTTGTAATAACATAAGCAACACGATGGGTGCCACATGTGGAGCAGGATCTGCTTACCCTTCCGGAGCACCTGAGATCACCCCCACTTTTTGGTGGGGTTCGTGTTGCTTAGTCTTTAGTTTTCTATGTTGTGTCATCTGTACTATTATTTGTCTGTTTGTCTTTTTATTTTTGGCCATGACGTTGTCAGTTTGTTTTCGATCTATGAGTTTGACTGTCCCTCTGGTATCTTTCGTCCCTCTTTTACAATGTTTTTCATACATTTTTTTTCAAGACTATATTGCACTTGAACGGGCATTAGCTGTTAAATTCATGTTTTCCGATTTGACCCAATTCTCATACTTTATTTATAACATACTTATATCCAAATTACAAAAAGTCCGAAAAAAAACAACAATTAACAATGCATGGGCAGGCTATAACGTATCAGCATTTCGTACGTATTTAAGACCAGACGCCATATGATTATCCATCGAGATGACATGCGAAGACTACCGACGGTCATATTATCCGATACAAACATAACTAGAAATACGTGCAATCGGATTTTTCGAAGTCTGTTTGCTTTCATTGTGAAGGTTAAAAATATATGTGAATCATCGTTTTACCTACATATAAGAATATTTTTTGTGGGCCGGATTTGTCAACGAAATTATTATTCCTGGTGGTTCCTAATTTCACTTTTCAATGTACACATTTTCTTTGTAATAAATGAACCACACGATGAACACATGTGCACCCATCTCCTTTAAAGGTAAAATTAAAATTGTGCATGAATACGGATTCAAATGATCTGAATTATCGACTTGCAAATCACCAGTGATGGTTTTACAGCTTATATTGACGAAATTGAACCAAACCGACTGCTAATAGCAGAATATAATTTCTTTAATCCACTTTTATAAATGTTTAGAACAAAAAAAAACATATTTCATTTTTTTTGTCGAATTCGTAGCTAATGGCCCTTTTTTGCATATTCTATATTTCAAAAGCCTTTAATTGTACATCTATTTATATTACCTTACTTGCACCAGGCAGTAAATGCAGTTTTACATATGGATCTGACAGTCCGTTGGAATCCATGGCCTTTAATGCCTAAAACATTAAAGAGAATATAATTATTCAACAAATTTTGCAATCTTTTCTTCAGATTTAAAAATTCCTATCAAGGAACAATAAATGCCTCTTGGTAGTTAGTATATTTTCAGGCACCATGCCATCTAGTTAAACAAGTTTTCCATTCCTTCCCTTACAATTAATGTTACTGGAAAGTAACATGCATAATACATTTGATTCAAATACAAATATTAATTTTGCCTTCTAATTTAATACTTGAACTATTTTGTAGTTAGCTGACTAACTATTTCCAATTATTTGCAAGCAGTGTGGGCTTGATTTACTTGTCCTATGGTACATTACTTTGAGATGTTCCATTGCTATTTTCCCTTATGGCCTTGGAAGAGAGCTGTGTATCTTTGATTATTGCATAATGAATATGCCCGCTTACAACTATCAAATGTACAAATGCTATGTCATAAACAATAATTAAAATATCAAATACTTACCCTAGCACGAACAACTGTACAATGCAGTGCATTGTCATTAGAATCATACAAAAGGGATATTTCTAAAGCACCAAGGGAAACTACAAAATAAAATATATATCTGTATGAAAGTATAGTTTGTGTGTGAAGATTTAAAGTTAAAACCTTTCTTTTTATTTTGCACTTTTGAATTTTTTTCGTCTGTATCTCAGGCGGAAACCCAATTGAAATTAAACAAAAGAAATGGAACTCTTTGTTAGAGAAGGTTAAAAAGGCAAAGTTGGTAAATTGGAATTGTTTACATCTGTTTCTATGGGCTTTAAAAGTTTAATGAATGTTCCTAATTTAGGATTTTGTGCATTTTATGTATGTGTTTTTACTTTAATTATGGTATGGAGCTTCGAGATATTTGTAAACTTTTAACTTATAGACAAATTTTCACAAAACAGTCGATTGTGGTAGGTGCAAATACATGTTGATCTTTTTTGTGCATAAGCATAAACTCCGCAGAAAAAAAAAATCCAAAGAAAGATAATAGATTGATCTTTTTAAAGCATTATTTGCATCTCTGCCCCCAGCGACAGTTTTTTGGGAAAAAAATCCCCAAAATGGGCAATAATTTCATCGAAAAGAGAAAGTCGAGTACACCTTTTACTGTTTAGGCGTGTTTGAGTTGACTATTCTGTCTTGAAAACGTATCAAAGAAAAATATTTGATACATCATCTCGCTTCAGTTTCTATTATTTTTATATATTTAGGCTCTAGGTTGATATAATAACATTAAAAATTTACAGTACTAAAAAATGAAATATATGGGTCAAGTGAAATACCTTTCTAATGAGTCATAACAACAGAGTAGGTGTGTTCGAATAACAAATTTTTACTAAAAGTACTTGACGACAGACTTTTCAAGTGGATCTTAAAAACTCATAACTTAAAAAAAATTTCATTTTTTGTGTGTGTTATCTTGGGTAATTAATTATCAACCTCTGAAATTTTTTAGTCTGCCCTCCCACGAAATATTTATTTAGAATTGTTTTAAATATTTTTGAACTTTCGAAAATTCCCCCTGACAACCGATCAGACAATAGTTTTAAGTTGACCAAATGCACAAAAGTACATGAAATGAGCTAAATAGTTAATAGATACATTTGTCTTTTAAAATAAAACTGGCATATCAGGATCGTAATGATGCTATGTGGAGAAATTTATCGGTTTTCAAGAGCTAAATTGACAGCGCGTCATCACTACAATAGCTTCCATTTTTACGATTATAAAAATTAGGTGGCGTAATGGGGGGATAATTTTGACGAAGTAGAATCCAGCTGACTGTATCTATATTTTCATTAGTCAGAAAAATTGGTACCGTTAGTGTTATTAACATCCTCTTTTAGTGAAGAGCTTATAATTAGTTAAAGCAAAACAATACAGGACAACCCAAATTGACAAGGATATCTACTGTATTATTCATATTTATCTGAGGAACTATATCAATATATATATACGCCAAAACATGTGACAACGTTATGACAGACGTTCTCTTATGGAACGCCGTAGCTGTCTTATGTGTTCAATTTTATGCTATGATGATACTTTGTTATTATATGCTGATACTTTATCATTATATGCTGATACTTTGTCATTATATGCTGATACTTTATCATTTTTATGCTGATACTTTGTCATTATGATACTTTGTCATGCTGATACTTTGTCATTATACGCTGATACTTTATCATTATATGCTGATACTTTGTCATTATGATTCTTTGTCATTATGATACTTTGTCATGCTGATACTTTGTCATGCTGATACTTTGTCATTATATGCTGATACTTTATCATTATATGATTGATTGATTGTTGGTTGCTTTACGCCACATTAGCACAACAAGGCTATATCGCGGCGATATCATTATATGATGATACTTTGTCATTATGATACTCTGTCATGCTGATACTTTATCATGCTGATACTTTGTCATTATATGCTGATACTTTGTCATTATAAGATGATTCTTTGTCATTATATGCTGATACTTTGTAATTATGATACTTTATTATTATATGCTGATGCATTGTTAGTATTGATGGTTTCAGTAGACTGGTTATGTTTCTAAAATGTGCCGACAACAACACATCCAAGATCGTTTTAGACTGTAACTTGTCTGGTGTTGCTGATTGCGGTATTACTTTTAGAGTAAGATCTGAGTAAGGACTAGAAAACGTGTCTGTTGCAGACTATATGTTTTACTCAAGGGGCAAAGGAGGCAAAAATACCCACAACCAAAGGATAGAAAGACTTTGGAGAGACATTTTTAAAGGCGTTCTTTGTTATTTTTACAATATGCTTTGTCATATGGAAGATGAAAGTATTATAGACCCATTAAATTGAAAACACTTAGCAGCACAACATTACATTTGTTTGGACGAAATAAACAGGAGGCTACAATTTTGGGCAGTAGCGTGGTCTAGTCACATAATCCGAACAGTAAACTCTATTCCTCTGAACTTATGGACATCTTGCCAATTGCAGAAAACTTTAGCTATTTCCCTCAATTAAACAGATTTGCAAGATCATGGTGTTGAAGGATATGTTTACACCACCGTTGAAGATGGATACAGACCAATATTTGAGCCTCTTACAAATGCTTGAGAACAATGCATACAGACATTATTGAAGAATTAATTAGAACCAATACCAAGTTTGGAATTAATGATTATCAAAGGTGTTTAGAGATCATAAATTGAACCTAGGTTTTCTTTTTATTATTATTATTAAAAAGGGTAAAACTGCAGTTATGATTTAAGCTGCCACTTACAGTCTTTTCTTTCTGAAACTTGTGTAGGGCCTCGGTGGCCGAGTGGTCTAAGTAGTCGAACTAATGTATCACTAGCCTGTCAATACTGAGGTTGTGAGTTCAAATCCCGCACTAGGCAGGTTCACTCGACTCTAATCGTAATTGACTAGGATTGTTAGTTTTCCTACCGAAGGTCGGTGGTTCACTCCAGGCATTCCGGCTTCCTCCACCAATATAAACTGACCGCCACGAAATAGCACAATAGTGTTGAAAGTGGCGTTAAAACATCATTCAATCAATCAATCAATCAATCTGAACCTTGTGTATAGTTTGGGCAAAATGTTATGGCAAGAGTCTCTTTTAAAAAAATATTTTATACCCTACACAAAAACGTTGAATGGTATAACCATTTAGGACAGCTTTGTGTTTGGACCAATAAGTTTTATCATTTTGGCCTTCACTATAAGGAAAAAATGCGAATCTTACATGTCATGTGGGGGCAAGCAGACGTTTCCAATCTCCCAATGACTAGTTCTAATTTTTTTTCTGAATCTTAGTAAAGGTCAATGAAGTGTGTTGGTCATGCACTACTTTGGTTGCAAGCTGACAGTCTCCAGTAAAAGCATCCCAACACCAAGTTAGTCATTGGGAGATTGGAAACGTCTGCTTGCCCCCACATGACATGCAAAATTCATATTTTTTCCTTATAGTGAAGCCGAATATGATAAAACTGATTCGTCCAAACACAAAGCTGTCCTAAATGGTTATACCCATCAACGTTTTTGTGTAGGGTATAAAATATTTTAAAAAGAGACTCTTGCCATAACATTTTGCCCAAACTATACACAAGTTTCAGATTGATTGATTGATTGATTGATGTTTTGACGCCACTTTCAACGCTATTGTGCTATTTCGTGGCGGTCAGTTTATATCGGTGGAGGAAGCCGGAATGCATGGAGTGAACCACCGACCTTCGGTAGGAAAACTGACAATCCTAGTCAATTAAGACTAGAGTCGAGTGCACCTGACTAGTGCAGGATTTGAACTCACAACCTTAGTGTTGACATGCTAGTGATACAGTAGTTCGACTACTTAGACCACTCGGTCACCGAGGCCCTACACAAGTTTCAGAAAAAAAAAGACTGTAAGTGGCAGCTGAAATCATAACTGCAGTTTTAAAAATTTTAATACTAATAATAAAAAGAAAACCTAGGTTCTATTTATGATCTCTAAACACCTTTGAAAATCATTAATTCCAAATTTGGTATTGGTTATAATTAATTCTTCAATAATGTCTGTCTGCATTTTTCGCCAGCATTTGTAAGGGGCTCAAATATTGGTCTCTCTCCATTTCTAACGGTGGTGTAAACATATCCTTCTACACCATGATCTTGCAAATCTGTTTAATTGAGGGAAATTTCTAAAGTGTTCTGCAATTGGCAAGATGTCCATAAGTTCAGAGGAAATGAGTTTGCTGTTCGGATTATGTGACTAGACCACGCTACTGCCCAAAATTGTAGCCTCATGTTTATTTCGTCCAAACAAATGTAATGTAGTGCTGCTAAGTGTTTTCAATTTAATGGGTCTATAATACCTTCATCTTCCATATGACAAAGCATATTGTAAAAATAACACAGAACTCCTTTAAAAATGTTTCTCCAAAGTCTTTTTATCCTTTAGTTGTGGGTATTTTTGCCTCCTTCGCCCCTTGAGTAAAACATATAGTCTGCAAAAAAGGGGCGAAAGATACCAGAGGGACAGTCAAACTCATAGATCGAAAACAAACTGACAACGCCATGGCCAAAAATAAAAAGACAAACAGACAAATAATAGTACAGATGACACAACATAGAAAACTAAAGACTAAGCAACACGAACCCCACCAAAAACTGGGGGTGATCTCAGGTGCTCCGGAAGGGTAAGCAGATCCTGCTCCACATGTGGCACCCGTCGTGTTGCTTATGTTATTACAAATCCGGTAAATAGTCTATTTCGGTAAGTCACATTCGTGAAAAGGGAAGGGTATTGTAGTTACGACATAAGGAACATATCCGATATCATCTGTGAAACGGTTATTCCATAACGGTCAACCAACTCGTGATGGCGTCCGTAAAATTTACGGAGGGATGATTTCAACTTCACCATTTGGAACTCTTGGTTTAATAGCTTCCTTGTGAGCAGCAATCCTCTATCAAGGAAATCATGATAGGAAACACAAGCCCGGGAATATCGTATCAATTGGGAGATATATACTCCGTATGCAGGCGCTGCTGGAATGTTGCTACATAGAAATGGAAAGTTCGCAATTGGGAAGCTGAAATCATCTCTTTTGTCGTAAAGTTTTGTTTTCAACCGACTCTCATTGTCAATTTCTAGATGTAAGTCAAGATATGAGGCAGACTTAACTGTATCTGTAGTATCCTTTATCTCTAGTTCGATGGGATAGATTCGTTCAACATAGTCACCAAATTTTGTATTATTTAGTGAGAGAACATCATCTATATAGCGGAACGTAGAGTTGAAGGATATCGCTAACTTCTTATCTTTCTTCCTAAGAAGTTCCTGTATGAAGTCAGCCTCATAATAATAAAGAAACAAGTCGGCAAGAAGAGGGGCACAATTGGTTCCCATTGGAATTCCGACAGTCTGTTGAAAAAACACGTCCTCCAAACGTAACAAATATGTTGTCAATCAAGAAATCAAGCATCTTGATAATGTCAGTTTCAGAGAATTTTTTGTTTGAATCAGAGTGATTCTTTACAAAGTAGGATTTATCCCTCCCCAAGACAAGATACTTGTATCTACGTTCGCCATTCGTTTTAATGAAACAAAGTAATACCAACTCTTTCAATTTGTCTTTTAGTTTGGAATGGGGAATACTTGTGTAAATTGTGGAAAAATCAAATGTTTTAATACTATTGCAAGATGAGAGAGTCTTTGATTGTATGTACTCTAAAAGATCTTTGGAATTTTTTAGTATCCACATCTGATTTACGCCACCTCTAGAATAGGCAGACACGTTTTCTAGTCCTTACTCAGATCTTACTCTAAGAGGAATATTGCAATTAGCAACACCAGACAAGTTACAGTCTAAAACGATCTTGGATGTGTTGTTGTCGGCACATTTTAGAAACATTAACAGTCTACTGAAACCATCAATACTAACAATGCATCAGCATATAATAACAAAGTATCGTAATGATAAAGTATCATAATGACAAAGTATCAGCATGACAAAGTATCATAATGACAAAGTATCATCATATAATGACAAAGTATCAGCATATAATGACAAAGTATCAGCATGACAAAGTATCATAATGACAAAGTATCATAATGACAAAGTATTATAATGACAAAGTATCATAATGACAAAGTATCATAATGACAAAGTATCAGCATATAATGATAAAGTATCAGCATATAATAATAAAGTATCAGCATATAATGACAAAGTATCAGCATGTAATAACAAAGTATCAGCATGACAAAGTATCATAATGACAAAGTATCAGCATATAATGATAAAGTATCAGCATAAAATGACAAAGTATCAGCATATAATAACAAAGTATCAGCATGACAAAGTATCATAATGACAAAGTATCAGCATATAATGATAAAGTATCAGCATATAATGACAAAGTATCAGCATATAATAACAAAGTATCAGCATGACAAAGTATCATAATGACAAAGTATCAGCATATAATGATAAAGTATCAGCATGTAATGACAAAGAATCAGCATATAATGATAAAGTATCAGCAGATAATAACAAAGTATCATCATAGCATAAAATTTAACACATAAGACAGCTAGGGCGTTCCATATTCTCCGTCGGATAACCCGTGGCTATACAGGGCTAACACCATAATATATATATATATACTTCGTCTCAAATTTAGCCCAACAATGTTAGTTCTGGAAATATGTGTTAGCAAATATTTGTCCTTCTCTGAGCAGGATTTGAACCCCTGCTTCTGTGAAATCGTGGCAACAGCGCCTGCACTGTGTCTAGCGTCCTAGATCACTCGACCAACTAGGCTACCGGTATATTAAAATATAGCTTTGGTTAGTCGAGTAATGCCTTCCCTCGTCAGCTTTTTCTAGGGTTGTAACACAGTACATGATGTGGCAAGCAGATGGTTTACCTTGTCTGTCGTAAAGGATGGCAATGTAATTATCATACCGTCAAATAAAATGTGTGCAACGCTTAAGACATTGAAATTCTATCCTTTTATTAATTGGTTGTTATGAAAAACGATACTGTTCACAATACATAAATTATATATACGCATAAAAATGTACAAAACAACACCAAATTTAATAAAAGAACAGAATTTCAATGTCTTCCGCGTTTCACATATTTTATCTATCCAAGGGCAATAACTAAAAAAACATTTTAATTAATATCTTAAAGAAATGTATGCTTACTCTATCTATATACAACATTATACATATTTATTAAAAGGTTAACTCCTAAAACTATCCTACTGCCTGTCGATACTTTTAATTTTGGCATTGTACAAGTCATGTCTTCTTTGACTGTCCATGACGTTAAAACACTAAATCCCTGGGATGTGTTTAAGTTGATTTTAGTCTCTGATGCATGATTTTTTATTATTAATTGTTTTTGGCTTTTAACTAGCTTTCAGTAACTGCGAGTACTCTCAAATCGTACTTTCGTGTTAATGTGACCTGTTGATACAATTTGTAATGCATTTTTGTTATTTAATGTTTACTTATTTAGTGTTATATCTCGTCTCACTATTTTCAATATATACCATCTTTGATAAGTGTTTGGTACGACGATAAATTTTCACTTCTCGTACTATGAACAACAAAATTATTTCTTTTGTAAACAATATTTCGTACTTCATGTATACCTTACAACAAATTTATTTTATTAACCTGTGCACGTTATTTTATTTGGCGGCATTTTGTCCAAGGTTATGGTTGTCTTTGTGATATTGTTTTACATCTACCCCCCTTGTTTTATTAATTTTATATTCACATTGTGTCATAGATCAAATTTATTCTTTTAGTGTATGTTCACTTGTTTTTTTTTAATATGTATTTTGATTGAGTTAAGCCATTTCAATTGATATTTTAGAGTGTGTCTTTCTATGTTGTGATTTTACACTATTGTTTCAGGTAGGGTGAAGGTTGGCGTCTATTAAAACGTTTAAACCCGCTGCATTTGTTTTCACCTGTCCTAAGTCAGGAACCTGATGTTCAGTGGTTGTCGTTTGTTAATGTGGTTCATAAGTGTTTCTCGTTTCTCGTTTTTAATATTGATTAGACCGTTGGTTTTCCTGTTTGAATGGTTTTACACCAGTCATCTTTGGGGCCCTTTATAGCTTGCTGTTCGGTGTGAGCCAAGGCTCCATGTTGAAGGCCGTAATTCGACCTATAATGGTTTACTTTTACAATTTGTGACTTGGATGGAGAGTTGTCTCATTGGCACTCATACCACATCTTCTTATATCTATTGAAATCACTTAAAATGCAATTTTCCGTATAATTTATATTTCCAAGGAAAACTAGAACTGTCCGCATAGCGGGACTAATACCCCCTCCGTACATTCAATTTAGTTGCTACGGTGACATTCAGTATTGAAGCAATGACGTTTTGAGATTTTTGGTTTTCAGCTCTTCATTTTATATAATCATTGCCTCTGTGTTAGGTTGACACATGGTGACTGATAGGTCAATCTGAAGGAATCATACTGACACATGTACAGGAACAAAGTCTGAGGAGGTTTGTATACCATAAATTTAGAAATTTTAAAAGGTCAACGCTAAGGTCAATATGGAGAAGGTTTTACTATCATAGGGATCAAAGGTCAAATTCAAGGTCGAAGTGACCTGCCTATGGTAAAAGACACACCCCAGCCAATGATGCACCTGCATACATAGTAAGACTTACGGAACAAAAGTTATGCACTGAACACGAAGCGGGACGGACGGACGGACAGATAGACAAATGGTTGGACGGACAGATAGACGGACATGGTGATTCCTATACACCCCAACATTTTGTTTGCGGGGGGGGGGGGGGGTAATTACTCTTTAAAAAATAGTTGATCGGCTCTGATTTTTAAACTTGCCCAAGATATTGTTGATATAAAACTTTGGTATAAGTTAAATAAAACTCTGGCAAAAATTGTACCTGTCAGATTGCTTACAATGCAATTTTCCACGTAATTAATATTTCCAAGGGGCATAACACTTTGAAAAATAATTGAAAAGCACTGATTTTCGATCTTGTCCAAGACATTGCAGATATAAACCTCTGATATAAGTTTGATAAAAATCTGGCGAGAATTGTACACATGAAAGCGCGGACAATGCAAATTTCCATATAATTAATATTTCCAAGGAAAATAACTCTTTAAAAATAGTTGATCGGCTGTGATTTTCGAACATAATCTAGACATTGCTGATATAAACCTCTGATATTAGTTTGATAAAAATCTGACAAGAATTGTACATGTGAGAGCGCTTACAAGACCGGATGGACGAACTGTATTTCTATGTCCCACGCAACGCTGGGACAAAAAAGGAAACAGTAAATACAAGTATCAATAAATATTTTCGGCACACACTGATCATGATTGCATATTATGTTAAAAGTCTTTGACACATTCGCTAACAGTTCTGTCTGTTGTCGTGTTTGCATCATCCATTCCTTTAAAGTCCATATGGCACTCCGTATAATTTTAAACTGCCTCAGCTGAACTGTGTTGACAGAAGGATGTTTCATCTTGCAATTCATGGTCCTTAAACCCTTCCAGATGTGTTGTCATGAAAATATGACAACCTTAATGTCTTTCTCTGAGATAAAAATCGGAAAACTTTGAAAAAAAACTAGTGAGGTGGAGTAATTTGTTGGCCCCTTCATGAATAGTAATGGCTAGGTATTTACTACCATCTTAAATGGACCTATAGGTAGTTCACAAAACACAAGGAGGAATTATATGGCCAGATAAATTCTAACCTAGAAAAACAAGCTCACAGTTTTGTAAGAAATCTGTTAAAACGGACATTCTGACAGACATGCCTTGCCAGTTATGCTTCAAAAGCAAGACAATGAAGTCCTGTTTACTTTCAATTAACATGGATGGCTTGCTGTAACTATAACGACAAAGAAACTTAGTTTTGTCACTGTTCAGCCCTCAAGGTCGAAATAAAAAAGAAAAATAAACTGTACTGACAATTTTCAGCGGTGGTGGACATTTATGCCAAGTGATAGAAAACTAAAATCTGCTAAAATTTCATTTTATCAATTGCTGCAGTACCCTTTACATTAAACCTAGTGACCTTCAAACTAATAGGGGTATTAAGTCCACCCAGATCGGTAAAGATCTTAATAATGATTTTAAAGATATTGCCCTAGAAAGTAATTTTTTCACAAAATGTGGATGCAGGTGATTTTTCCAAGTATCATTTTAAAGCTAAGTCCATGAAGGTTGCAGAAAGGATTCAAAATATACCATCTGGAAACCAAAATCAATCTAACATTTTTACTGCTGTGTCCTTGACCATTTACATTGAGATCCCCAATTATACAGGGCCTTCTTCGCCCTTGGGCCATTGTTGAATCAAGTTTAATAAAAGTTGGGGATATGGTCAATCAGATAACATCTGGTAACCAACATTTGCCCAAATTAAAGAACCTTAGTGAGCGCGCTCACATACCCCACGTCCCCACATTGTCACTGGAGAAATAAAATAACTGTAAGAAAAAAAAAATTGTATAAGAAAAAAAAATTGAATCATAATTTCCTGTCGATATGCACAACTACATTGTATGTCCTTATTATCTACAAAGTTTCATGAAATTCTGTTGTGTGGGTTCAGAGGAGTTGCGATGACAAACTGTTGCAGAGGTATATTGAAGCAAATAAGTTCAAAGGGGCATAACTCCTAGAAAAAAATTGAATCGTAATTTCCTGTCGATATGCACATCTACGTAGTATGTCCTTATTATCTGAAAAGGATTCATGAAATTCTATTGTGTGGTTTGAGAGGAGTTGCGATGACAAAAGGTTGCAGTAGTATATTGGGCAAATAAGTTCAAAGGGGCGTAACTCCTGGAAAAAAAATTGAATCGTAATTTCCTGTCGATATGCACATCTACGTAGTATGTCCTTATTATCTACAAAGTTTCATGAAATTTTGTTGTGTGGTTTCAGAGGAGTTGAGATGACAAACTGTTGCAGTAGTACATTAAAGTAAATAAGTTCAAAGGGGCGTAACTCCTAGAAAAAAAATTGAATCACAATTTCCTGTCGATATGCACATTTACCTAGTATGTCCTTATTATCTACAATGTTTCATGAAATTCTGTTGTGTGGTTTCAGAGGAGTGCGATGACAAACTGTTGCAGAGGTATATTGAAGCAAATAAGTTCAAAGGGGCGTAACTCCTAGAAAAAAATTGAATCGTAATTTCCTGTCGATATCCATATCTACGTAGTATGTCCTTATTATCTGAAAAGGATTCATGAAATTCTATTGTGTGATTTGAGCGGAGTTGCGATGTCAAAAGGTTGCAGTAGTATATTGGGCAAATAAGTTCAAAGGGGCGTAACTCCTGAAAAAAAATTGAATCGTAATTTCCTGTCGATATGCACATCTACGTAGTATGTCCTTATTATCTACAAAGTTCTATGAAATTTTGTTGTGTGGTTTCAGAGGAGTTGAGATGACAAACTGTTGCAGTAGTACATTAAAGTAAATAAGTTCAAAGGGGCGTAACTCCTAGAAAAAAAATTAAATCGTAATTTCCTGTCGATATGCACAACTACATAGTATGTCCTTATTATCTAAAAAGGTTTCGTTAAATTCTGTTGTGTGGTTTGAGAGGAGTTGCGATGACAAAAGGTTGCAGTAGTATATTAAAGTAAATAAGTTCAAAGGGGCGTAACTCCTGGAAAAAAAATTGAATCGTAATTTCCTGTCGATATGCACATCTACGTAGTATGTCCTTATTATCTACAAAGTTTCATGAAATTTTGTTGTGTGGTTTCAGAGGAGTTGAGATGACAAACTGTTGCAGTAGTACATTAAAGTAAATAAGTTCAAAGGAGCGTAACTCCTAGAAAAAAAATTGAATCACAATTTCCTGTCGATATGCACATTTACCTAGTATGTCCTTATTGTCTACAATGTTTCATGAAATTCTGTTGTGTGGTTTCAGAGGAGTTGCGATGACAAACTGTTGCAGAGGTATATTGAAGCAAATAAGTTCAAAGGGGCGTAACTCCTAGAAAAAAATTGAATCGTAATTTCCTGTCGATATGCACATCTACGTAGTATGCCCTTATTATCTGAAAAGGATTCATGAAATTCTATTGTGTGATTTGAGCGGAGTTGCGATGTCAAAAGGTTGCAGTAGTATATTGGGCAAATAAGTTCAAAGGGGCGTAACTCCTGAAAAAAAATTGAATCGTAATTTCCTGTCGATATGCACATCTACGTAGTATGTCCTTATTATCTACAAAGTTCTATGAAATTTTGTTTTGTGGTTTCAGAGGAGTTGAGATGACAAACTGTTGCAGTAGTACATTAAAGTAAATAAGTTCAAAGGGGCGTAACTCCTAGAAAAAAAATTAAATCGTAATTTCCTGTCGATATGCACAACTACATAGTATGTCCTTATTATCTAACTAGAGGCTCTAAAGAGCCTGTGTCGCTCACCTTGGTCTATGTGAATATTAAACAAAGGACGCAGATGGATTCATGACAAAATTGTGTTTTGGTGATGGTGATGTGTTTGTACATCTTAATTTACTGAACATTTTTCCTGCTTACAATTATCTCTATCTATAATTAACTTGGCCCAGTAGTTTCAGAGGAGAAGATTTTTGTAAAAGATTACTAAGATTTACGAAAAAATGGTTAAAATTGACTATAAAGGGCAATAACTCCTAAAGGGGTCAACTGACAATTTCGGTCATGTTGACTTATTTGTAGATCTTACTTTGCCGACATTTATCGTTTTTTACAGTTTATCTCTATCTATAATAATATTCAAGATAATAACCAAAAACAGCAAAATTACCTTAAAATTACCAATTCAGGGGCAGCAACCCAACAACGGGTTGTCCGATTCATCTGAAAATTTCAGGGCAGATAGATCTTGACCTGATAAACAATTTTACTTCATGTCAGATTTGCTTTAAATGCTTTGGTTTTTGAGTTAAAAGCCAAAAACTGAATTTTACCCCTATGTTCTATTTTTAGCCGTGGCGGCCATCTTGGTTGGTTGACCAGGTCACGCCACACATTTTTAAAACTAAATAACCAAATGATGATTGTGGCCAAGTTTGGTTTAATTTGGCCCAGTTGTTTCAGAGGAGAAGATTTTTGTAAAAGATTACTAAGATTTACGAAAAATGGTTAAAAATTGACTATAAAGGGCAATTACTCCTAAAGGGGTCAACTGACCATTTCGGTTATATTGACTTATTTGTAAATCTTACTTTGCTGAACATTATTGCTGTTTACAGTTTATCTCTATCTATAATAATATTCAAGATAATAACCAAAAACAGCAAAATTTCCTTAAAATTACCAATTCAGGGGCAGCAACCCAATAACGGGTTGTCCGATTCATCTGAAAATTTCAGGGCAGATAGATCTTGACCTGATGAACAATTTTACCCCATGTCAGATTTGCTTTAAATGCTTTGGTTTTTGAGTTAAAAGCCAAAAACTGAATTTTACCCCTATGTTCTATTTTTAGCCGTGGCGGCCATCTTGGTTGGTTGACCAGGTCACGCCACACATTTTTAAAACTAGATAACCAAATGATGATTGTTGCCAAGTTTGGTTTAATTTGGCCACGTAGTTTCAGAGGAGAAGATTTTTGTAAAAGATTACTAAGATTTACGAAAAATTGTTAAAAATTGACTATAAAGGGCAATAACTCCTAAAGGGGTCAACTGACCATTTCAGTCATGTTGACTTATTTATTAATCTTACTTTGCTGAACATTATTGCTGTTTACAGTTTATCTCTATCTATAACAATATTCAAGATAATAACCAAAAACAGCAAAATTTCCTTAAAATTACCAATTCAGGGGCAGCAACCCAACAACAGGTTGTTCGATTCATCTGAAAATTTCAGGGCAGATAGATCTTGACCTGATAAACAATTTTACTTCATGTCAGATTTGCTCTAAATGCTTTGGTTTTTGAGTTATAAGCCAAAAACTGCATTTTACCCCTATGTTTTATTTTTAGCTGTGGCGGCCATCTTGGTTGGTTGGCCGGGTCACGCCACACATTTTTTAAACTAGATACCCCAATGATGATTGTGGCCAAGTTTGGTTTAATTTGGCCCAGTTGTTTCAGAGGAGAAGATTTTTGTAAAAGATTACTAAGATTTACGAAAAATGGTTAAAAATTGACTATAAAGGGCAATTTCTCCTAAAGGGGTCAACTGACCATTTCGGTTATATTGACTTATTTGTAAATCTTACTTTGCTGAACATTATTGCTGTTTACAGTTTATCTCTATCTATAATAATATTCAAGATAATAACCAAAAACAGCAAAATTTCCTTAAAATTACCAATTCAGGGGCAGCAACCCAATAACGGGTTGTCCGATTCATCTGAAAATTTCAGGGCAGATAGATCTTGACCTGATGAACAATTTTACCCCATGTCAGATTTGCTTTAAATGCTTTGGTTTTTGAGTTAAAAGCCAAAAACTGAATTTTACCCCTATGTTCTATTTTTAGCCATGGCGGCCATCTTGGTTGGTTGACCAGGTCACGCCACACATTTTTAAAACTAAATAACCAAATGATGATTGTGGCCAAGTTTGGTTTAATTTGGCCCAGTTGTTTCAGAGGAGAAGATTTTTGTAAAAGATTACTAAGATTTACGAAAAATGGTTAAAAATTGACTATAAAGGGCAATTACTCCTAAAGGGGTCAACTGACCATTTCGGTTATATTGACTTATTTGTAAATCTTACTTTGCTGAACATTATTGCTGTTTACAGTTTATCTCTATCTATAATAATATTCAAGATAATAACCAAAAACAGCAAAATTTCCTTAAAATTACCAATTCAGGGGCAGCAACCCAATAACGGGTTGTCCGATTCATCTGAAAATTTCAGGGCAGATAGATCTTGACCTGATGAACAATTTTACCCCATGTCAGATTTGCTTTAAATGCTTTGGTTTTTGAGTTAAAAGCCAAAAACTGAATTTTACCCCTATGTTCTATTTTTAGCCGTGGCGGCCATCTTGGTTGGTTGACCAGGTCACGCCACACATTTTTAAAACTAGATAACCAAATGATGATTGTTGCCAAGTTTGGTTTAATTTGGCCACGTAGTTTCAGAGGAGAAGATTTTTGTAAAAGATTACTAAGATTTACGAAAAATTGTTAAAAATTGACTATAAAGGGCAATAACTCCTAAAGGGGTCAACTGACCATTTCAGTCATGTTGACTTATTTATTAATCTTACTTTGCTGAACATTATTGCTGTTTACAGTTTATCTCTATCTATAACAATATTCAAGATAATAACCAAAAACAGCAAAATTTCCTTAAAATTACCAATTCAGGGGCAGCAACCCAACAACAGGTTGTTCGATTCATCTGAAAATTTCAGGGCAGATAGATCTTGACCTGATAAACAATTTTACTTCATGTCAGATTTGCTCTAAATGCTTTGGTTTTTGAGTTATAAGCCAAAAACTGCATTTTACCCCTATGTTTTATTTTTAGCTGTGGCGGCCATCTTGGTTGGTTGGCCGGGTCACGCCACACATTTTTTAAACTAGATACCCCAATGATGATTGTGGCCAAGTTTGGTTTAATTTGGCCCAGTTGTTTCAGAGGAGAAGATTTTTGTAAAAGATTACTAAGATTTACGAAAAATGGTTAAAAATTGACTATAAAGGGCAATTTCTCCTAAAGGGGTCAACTGACCATTTCGGTTATATTGACTTATTTGTAAATCTTACTTTGCTGAACATTATTGCTGTTTACAGTTTATCTCTATCTATAATAATATTCAAGATAATAACCAAAAACAGCAAAATTTCCTTAAAATTACCAATTCAGGGGCAGCAACCCAATAACGGGTTGTCCGATTCATCTGAAAATTTCAGGGCAGATAGATCTTGACCTGATGAACAATTTTACCCCATGTCAGATTTGCTCTTAATGCTTTGGTTTTTGAGTTATAAGCTAAAAACTGCATTTTACCCCTATGTTCTATTTTTAGCCGTGGCGGCCATCTTGGTTGGTTGACAGGGTCACGCCACACATTTTTAAAACTAGATACCCCAATGATGATTGTGGCCAAGTTTGGTTAAATTTGGCCCAGTAGTTTCAGAGGAGAAGATTTTTGTAAAAGTTTACGGACGACGGACGACGGACGACGGACGCAGGACGACGGACGACGGACGCAAAGTGATGAGAAAAGCTCACTTGACCTTTCAGGTCAGGTGAGCTAAAAAGGTTTCGTTAAATTCTGTTGTGTGGTTTGAGAGGAGTTGCGATGACAAAAGGTTGCAGTAGTATATTGGGCAAATAAGTTCAAAGGGGCGTAACTCCTGGAAAAAAAATTGAATCGTAATTTCCTGTCGATATGCACATCTACGTAGTATGTCCTTATTATCTACAAAGTTTCATGAAATTTTATTGTGTGGTTTCAGAGGAGTTGAGATGACAAACTGTTGCAGTAGTACATTAAAGTAAATAAGTTCAAAGGGGCGTAACTCCTAGAAAAAAAATTAAATCGTAATTTCCTGTCGATATGCACAACTACATAGTATGTCCTTATTATCTAAAAAGGTTTCGTTAAATTCTGTTGTGTGGTTTGAGAGGAGTTGTGATGACAAGAAACAGGACTGACGGACTGACGGACGGACAGACGGACGGGTCAAAAACATTATACCCTCCGCAACTCGTTGCGTGGGGTATAATTACTGTCTATTGATTACTGCTTTGTCCTCGACCGTCGACCTAGTGAACTGGCATCTTCTGCATCTAATGGACCATTATAAATCTAAACTACACAAAAGTATGATATAGATTTTTAAATATATCATCAAGAAACGGAAATTTTCCTCAAAATCTGCTCTAGCCTTGACATTTTGACCATGGTTTTTTAAAATCAATATGGCTATTTATTTCCCTAAGTTGCATTAAATCAAAGATATTAATTAAGACTCAAAAATATTTTATACCTTAAATGTTGATGCCCGTATGACGGACGGACGTCATCATATTATTAGCAAATATTTAGATTTTCCAAACTCTGCTTAAAATTCAACATTCAATATTGTATGAACCGATGTTGCTGGGAACAAAAACAACCTTGAGATAGAATTGAATAATATTGCTTCTATTTTCAAAACTTTTAATTGACATTGCTTTGGTTCATCAGATATCGGAACAATTGTTCACTTTATGGTAAAAACATACTGGGAATACAATACCCTACACTTGATAAAGTTTTGCAATATGCAAGAGTCCAGTACATATTCAAGTATGATATCAAATGTAAGCCTGTGGTATTAGTTATCTAAATATTATCAGGTTTTTATCTTTTTTGTTCACAATTCTTCTCACAATTGAAATGTATACACCTACCCCATGAAACAAAAGGCAAAAATGATAAAAAAAAAGTTCTTTCAATTGTTACCAACACCAAAAGAAAAACAAAAAACAATTGATCATTTGATGTATTTTAATAATTATTGAGGAAGTGAAAATATTTGGTAATATTATTTTCAGGTTTCAAAGCACAATTTGTAGTCAGAATATGAGAAAATTTAGAAATGAATTTTCAGACTCCCAGATTGGTCAATATTATACCATCTGAAACCTCTGATGACCAATCTGCTTTTGCTAAAACAGTTCGGTTGATCTGAATTGAATTTTGTTTTTAAAGATTTGTTATAATAAAGTAACAGATATAAAGTACAACAGCAAACTCACTATTTATTAACATGTAAAACAAAATTATACAGAAGAAAAATATTTAACTTGCTCAAAATATGAATTTAGAAAACTAATAACAAAATTTAGATAGTGACCACAATTTATAAATAGAAAAGGGAAGATATCTTAAAATGCCAAAAAGTTTATTTTGATTATTTGATTAATTAGAACACACACTTTATAGATTTAAATGATATAGATAAAATGACATATATCCTCAACCCAAGATCACACATTTAGGCGAATAAGCTTGGATCCTATTTAAAACAGGACAGGGGACTCTTGAAATATTTTCTTTCATAATGTATATACATGATCTTATTGATATTGTTTTATTTTATTTTTTTATGTTATGTCACATGCTATAAATGTAAAGTGTAATGACAATAAAGATTTGAATTGAATTGAATTGTTATAAACTCCAGACATTGGTAGTTTTAATAGGATAACTACTATGATAAATATTGAAAATACAATCCCTGCTTTCCAAAATTTCAACTAGAAACTGTGAATATTCACGAATGAACAAATTAAATACTTGACCAGAAGTATAATCTTGCAAAAAAAGGCAGTAACAATGTTCAACAGATATATTTGGAAACTATTTGGCTACAGTAATATCATTTGTGTAGTCCCAGTTTGGGGGAAAAGGACAATTTTGGATTTTCAGACCTTTTATATGGTCTTAAATTCTGTCCTTTTAAAATCAAAATATGTTTGTTGCATCGAAAGCTATTGGCTTTACCAGGACGAGGAATGGACTCCAGCGACTTATAATTTGACCATACAAAATCTTATTAAAATGGAAAATATTACCCCTACCTATGTCAAAATTTGAGCATTGTTTGGAAACTATTTCGCTATAGTAATATTTGTTGTACACAGAGAAATAAAATAACAAAAACGTTTAATTTTGGATTTGTAGTTTTTTCTGATTAAAAAATAAACTGTTAACACAGAGATATGTCTCGCCTTTTTGTTATCTTGATAATGCAAATGTTGAAATTTAAATAGCATTACTTTAACATGTAAGTTATGCAAATATTCAAAGTCAATGAACCATGACTGAAGGTGCATGGCTAAACAATCTCCATGGAAATGAGATGTGCCAATGCTTATACAACTGCATATCAAATACCATTGACTTATCATAAGTTGTTCCCTTTAAACAAACCTAAACACAAACATTAACTTGTTAACTATGTAAAAGTTTCAACGTCAATGAACCATGATAAGGGGGTGGGGCTATATAATCTCCATAGAAATGAGACTTGCAAATGCCAATACATTCGCATACCAAATATCATTGACTTAACATTAGTGGTTCCATCTTTAACTGATCTAATAACAAACTAATACATATAAACTAAGCAAAAGTTTCAAAGTCAATAGACCATGACTGAGGGGGCAGGGCCAAATAATATCCATGGAAATAAGATGTGCCAATGCTAATACAACTGCATACCAAATATCATTGACCTACCACTAGTGGTTCACCATAAACTAGACCTAATCACAAACTAATACATTGTTGACGCCGCCGCCGACGCCGGAAACAGCATACCTATGTCTCGCTTTTTGACTCCGTCAAGGCGAGACGAAAAATGATATCATAAATATTCATCTAATATCAAATTGGTTTTGTCAACTTCACAAGCTTTTGGCTATTATAAATGCCACAATGTATTTTTGTCTTTTATACCCTATAGATCTTTTTTTCTCTTTAACAATTAAAATCAAATGAAAAGGCTAAAATTCTCTCCTAACCTTGATAATTTGAGCAAAGATATAAAATGTGACTAATCAAGGATTAAATTAACACAACTTAATAATGTTTTGGATTTATATCAGATTGTCAAAAGCCACTTTTTGTAATCACATGCTTAAGAAAACTAACCTTCCTGGATTTTCATTATTCCTGATTATCTCCATAATTTTTTTTCTGGATAATGAATACTTATGTTAACATAGAATTGTATGACTTTTAAATAAAAAAAGAACTTTGATCAATTCTACTAGGAGATTAATTGAATATAATACCCCAACGCCAAAAAAAATATACATGTGTGTTTAAATCAACCAACTTTTTGAGGGAGAGAAAGTATTTTCAATTTTGAAGTAATTTACGCTGAGAATCAATCAAAGATGTGGGTTTTATAGAACTCCAATACATTACTGATTCATCAAGACCATCAATTTCTATGTGAATACACACTCTGCATTGAAGACCCATTGGTGGCCTTCGGCTGTTGTCTGCTCTATGGTCGGGTTGTTGTCTCTTTGACACATTCCCCATTTCCATTCTCAATTTTATTTTTACATTTAGATCTCAGAAAGGTAAAAAGGTCAAAATTTGGGATAATTTGAATATTTGGAAATATGATATCGTCCGTTTGTTTTAATTCTACCGTTACAATAATGGCTTTGCACAATCTTATCTTCCTAGATGCGTTGAATATAAATATTTTATTAAAGTGACAGAAATTTGAACAAAATTAATATTTAGTTTGATGATTTCAAGCCATTCTCAGTCGAAATAATACATTTATGCTCAAACTTGCATGGGTAAGGGTTAATGTGATCCTTTTAAATAAGATTTTGTTTGAAATAAAAATTCACCTCTAGGCTCATAAGACGCCAATTACATATTTTCACTGAAGAAATAAATTAGTCTTTGGGATTACATGAGCATTTTCAGTTCAAACGGATTTAAACGACAAAATTTGAAACAAATCTGAACTTGTCCGTTTTTTCAAAGTCTGTAGATACACAAATTGCTTGGAACAATCTAGAGTAATAATAATGTATCTGTTTTGATATGGATGCAAGTAATTTGAAGCAAAACATTGTCTAGATATGTGATTTTCTTTTTCATGTTTTTGGTCAAATTTGCAAGGGGTGGGAGAAGTATTTTGCATTGCCATACTATTTTGTACAATAAAATAACAGATTAATTTGGAAATCATACTGTAAAATACATTGTTACATGCAAGAAGGCCAAATCTTTTTGAGTCAACATACTTTATGTTATTTCAAAAGGAGAAAAATGACAAAACTTGAGAAGGTATGGACAATCTGTTAATCCTAAATTTTCCTCTAACGCGACATATATATCATTATGCAAGCCAGACGGTTGAATATACATCTGTTGCATGTTAATACAACCGACATATACCAAACTATTGTTTAGTTGAACGATTAAAGGGGTTTAGTGTTTGAAATTAATTGTCTACAGTTGAAATATGTTGGGGTTGGGGTAATACTTTCAATATTTTTAGGTTTTACTTTTTTAAAATTACCCAGTTCTAGTGTTCATCAGAAAACTTAAACAGTGTTCTATAGAATAGAAACCATGAAATTAATGATGAAAAAATATTTGGGTAAAACACTTTAAATAAGGCAACAAATGGGAAAATCTGCAATCTGAAAATTTCATCTTCTTCGTATTCTGACAACAAACGTTGCTTCAAATATATGCAGTTAAACAATAAGTATCAGAATACATCAAATTTTCGATAAGGGTTTGTTTATAATTTATTCATTTGAGAACATCGAATACACGTGTGTTTTAGCATTTTTCATGGGGTATGTGTACATATTTCATTTGTGAGAAGAATTGTGAACAACAAAGCTGAAAACCTGATAATAGTGAGAAAGCTAATACCCTGGGTTTTCATGTGATACCATACTCGTTCGTTATGCCCGTGTCTGTAGTGGCGTTTTGGATTTCAATGAGCGTAAATTATGTATTACTGGTAAATTATTAAGTCAGGGATTTCGTTATCACAAATTACTTAAAACCTTTTCTAAATTCTTCCATAGATACAAAGATTTGGTTTGCAAGTTTGGCTGTACCTGTAAAAAACTTATTTCAGACGGAATAGCACATCCGAAATTTTACGGTGATGTTCTTTACCGAGTCCGGAAATTTATATACGATCCGGGTAAACTTATCAATCCTTTAAATTAACTTATTTTAAAAGGTTACCAATACAACATTGTAATTAGATCTTTGAATATTGTTTTTATTGGTATAAAAAAATAAATATTGATTTTGTTATCAGTAAATTAAAATCATACTAAATAGTTTTGTTATACACATATGCACTTTAACGGTACTACAGTCTGTCGCTACTTTTATTTTGTCATTGCACAAGGTCATGTTTTTCTCTGACTTTTAATGATGTCTTTACACTAAATCCATTGGATGTGTACTGATTGATATTTTAGTCTTAGATACATGATTTTTTTTATTAGTTGTTATTGGCTTTGAAATAGCTGTCAGTAACTGCGAGTACTCTCAGATCTGTACTTAGTGTCCTTTTTGTTGTTAGGGATGAGGGATGGATTAATAACCTTCCTTGTCCGGTCTGTGTTTATGTTTGATGTTTTTTCTGCTTTGTATCGATCTGATGAGTTCAGTTTTTTTCAACTGATTCTTATAGTTTGTTCTTATGTTGTGCTGTAACACCACTGTCCCAGTTTAGGGGGGGGGGGAGTTGAGCGCTCACAAACATGTTTAACCCCGCCACATTCTGTATGTGCCTGTCCCAAGTCAGGAGCCCGTAGTTCAGTGGTTGTCGTTGGTTCATGTCTGTTTTTGTTTTTCGTAAATTGTTTTGTTATAAATTAGGCCGTTAGTTTTCTCAATTGAATTTTCTCATATTTTTCATGATGGGGCCTTTCATAGCCGACTATACGGTATGGTTTTTTCTCATTGTTGAAGGCCGTACGGTTGCCTATAATTGCTTACATCCACTTTGTTTGAACTTTGGTGGATAGTTGTCTCATTGGCAATCATACCTCATCTCCTTATTTCTATATTGTATATGTACTGAACTCTTGCAAATTTGTAGATATCATCAAGTTTATAGAGTTGGATTCCCAGTACTTTATGTCCGTCAACTTTAATTTGGTGGCCAAATTTGATCTTTTTGTGGCTCCATATTCAATAATGTTAACTAATATCATAACTAACACTGTGCAAAGTTTCATACTTTTACAAGACAGTGATCAATTATGCCAATATATTGGATATTGCTGCTAGGCTAGTTGTTGACTATATATACGTCTGTCATATTTCTTGGTTTATTGTTTTTAGCATAAATTAGGCAGTTGTTTTTTTCTTTTTAATTGATTTCCAAATTTGTCACGCCAGGGCCTTGTAAAGCTTACTATACGTTTTTTGTTTTGCTCAATGTTGAAGGCCATACAGTGACCTATAGATTTTACCATCCTTGTCCTTTAGTCTCTGGTGGATAGTTGTCTCATCAGCAATCTGCCACATTTTCTTAGTTTTATTCTAAAGTACAGCTGTCTAGTTATTTTTCATTGACTTTCGCATAAGTCACTAGTGTTTCTGTTGTACAATGGACCACGAATGTTTAAGTGATAAATAAAGATAAAATTCAGTCTTTGGCAAAATAAGTAAAATAAATTTACTGCAAAGTAAAAGTCTGACGTCATTAATAAATCTTACTAGCATCACTTTCTGGTGATGATGGTGGATTGTCTATATCATCATGACTGTACTTGTTAAATGCCATATCGATGTCCCGATCTTCTTCATTTTTCTTCTTCAGAGGTAATGGCAAAACTCGAGGCGGGTTTACATGTGAATTTTTTCTGTTAAAATCTGTAAAGAAATCAAACTAGAAATGAAATGAAAAAACAATGTAACAGCTGTAATTACTAAGTTTGTATCATGTTGATTCGTGTACTATGATTATCATAATTGAGATGCCTTCCATTTCATGATAAGTATGGGAAAGGGAAATTTTAAAGCTTATTACGGTGAATACAATGGGGTATTTTTATTTGTAATTTCGTGTTGCTTTGGGTTTTGTGAACTAGTTTGTCTTAATATCGTCTTTCATTTAGTTTACCCTTGTGTTGTCACTTTCTCTTGACTTGTGAATTTTCTATGTCCCCTTGGTATCTTCAGTTGCCACTTTTGTGTTTATTAAAGTGGCATTATCTGTCATTTAAATTTATGCTCAACAAATGACTCAAAATCTCAAATTTGATTTATTACATAAAGTATCAATGTTTTGAATGAATTTTGGACTGAATGCTATCCAAGGCTGTGCTGATATGGATATAAACAATGATAGAAATTTCATAGAAATCCAACTAGATATATAGGTGTGCATATCCACCAACTTTTGAAAATCTCAATGGGGGTTAAAGTGTGAAAACCTCCTCGAAATTCATCTGATAAGAATTCCTTTATTAGCAGAGGTGTTATCTTCTCAGGTTTTGAACAAGGACAAACACTCAAAATACATAAAGTATTCTTAGTGTACAGGAATGATCTTCTACAAAAGAGTTATGAAGCATTACTGCATCATGCTTACTGCAGAGTGCTATTTTTAGCATACAACAACTCAATTTTCTTCATCTTCTTTATGTATACAATATTCCATCAACATCCGATGATTACATACTGTTGCATACGTAGACTATTTATAAAACAATTTACCCCAAATTAAACAGAAAATAATTATTTAGTGCAATGAAAATATCAAATTTGTGATTAAAACTATACACAATCTTAATTTATGTTATTAAATGATAGTACAGAGAACAGCAGGAGTGAGCTGTCCACTGAAGTTATCAACTGATGATGCCTGAACAAGTACCATAGGAAGCTGATTCCACTTTGGTATTGTGTACGGAAAGTATGAGTGTTTGTTTGAGTCCTTGGATGTATATATGTGCCTGTGTGTGAGTGTATAGTTTTTCCTGGTTCTTGAGTCTACCTGTATGAGTGTGTCAGATGGAATAGCAACACGATGGTATGATATCTTATACATCATTACCAATCTTGTGCGTAGCCTGCGTTCTGCTAGTGATACAAATTTTAATGTGGTAAGCATATTTGTAAAGCTACTTGTATTGTGATATTTGTCGCCGATATATCCTTTGTATTTTTGGCGTATCATGCTGTTAATTTCAACAGCTTGTATCTGAAAAACGAAAACGGTTACCCCCTTTTTTTATTTTATTTTCTGATGTATTTTTACAAGCAGAATCCACATGTAAAATTTTTAAAAAATCTGTGGAGTAGTTGATTACGCACACTTCGCCTTAAATGTTTTTTTTCGGCATCGAAACCTTCCGATGGATGATCCACTTTTCTATCAATACCGGTATTTACTTGAATCATCTTTGGCGTGTGCCATAAATAGAAGCCATATCGAGTAATTAATATTCGTTTACTTGTTGTTTGTTCAATCAAACTATTATCACTTGTTAATTAGCATTTGGCCACGATAAAAATCGACATATGATAGCTATGTCGGACGGTCAAACCATTTTCAACAGCTCTGGTTTTCAATAAATTCCAGATGGATATTGACTGTTTATGCAAATTTCGTCAATTCGACGTACAAAAAGTTCTGATGAGAAAAAGGAAAATAATCGGATTCCTGAAAAAAGCTGAGTTATTATTGACATGTGGCGACTAGGCATAGTTCATTCAACTTTTCATTAATATATCTACGACTGAAACGACTTAAAAACAATTAAAGATTAAAATACCACTCGAATGAAACACGGATTTTAAGTAATTCCGGTATGTCAATCGGTTGACTGCTCATAATGCAAAATGCAACTCTATCGAACGTTTTGAAAACCAACAAAAACACACCGTTCCATTCTTTACTGCCCAGTGTCAATGAATAACAAAAAAAAACAACAACAAAAAACACAGAATATCACAAATAGAAGAAGAAAGAATTCCACTTTTCGGGATTTTTATGATGAAGTATTTACCCCCACGTAGAAAATAAATGGCTATTGCCTGATACCATTAAAGGCACTAAGGCACTGCCTTTAAAAACCGGGAAGTCCATAAAACCGACAAAATCAATCGTTACCAACCAACAGAACGAGTGAAAAACAACTGTCATATTCCGAAGAAAATGGTGGGTTAAACCTGGTTTTATAGCTAGATAAACCTCCCATTTGTATGACAGTTGTTTATTTTTCCGTAATACTGACAAAATTGGGTAAGCAAACCAAATAGACATAATAGGTAAAACATACATCACAACTGAATAAATAAACTGTTGACACAGAGATATGTCTCGCCTGTCCGCATTAAATTCAGAAAAAGACAATCTAATGAACAGCAACATTGCTTATTAATTTAAAGTCGTTTGACCATGATCTTGTGGGCAGGGCATAGAAATGGTCGACAAACTGAGATGTACTGATAGTAATGCAACTTTATACAAAATATCATTGACCTGTCACAAGCAGTTCTTATCAAACTGACTTAAGCAGAAACTTAACATTGAAAATTGCTTATTACTTCAAAGTCACTGGACCATGACCTAGGGGGCAAGGCCTAAAAATAGTCGTCAAACTGATATGTACTGATAGTAAAGCAACTTCATACAAAATATCATTGATGTTTCACAAGTAGATCCTATCAAACTAACTCAAGCAGAACACTTAACATTGAAAATTGCTTATTAATTCAAAGTCACTTGACCATGTCCTAGGAGCCAAGGCCTTAAAATAGTCGTCAAACTGATATGTACTGATAGTAATGCAACTTCATACAAAATATCATTGATCTATCACAAGTAGATCCTATCAAACTAACTCAAGCAGAAAACTTAACATTGAAAATTGCTTATTTATTCAAAGTCACTGGACCATGACTAAGAGGCTGAGCCTCAGAATAGTCGTCAAACTGATATGTACTGATAGTAATGCAACTTCATATTAAATATCAATGATCTATCACAAGTAGTTCATATTAAACTTACTGAAGCAGAAAACTTTAACATTGAACATTGCTAGTTAATTCAAAGTTGCTGGACCATGACCTAGGGGGCAGGGCATCGAAATAGTCGTCAAACTGATATGTATTGATAGTAATGCAACTTTATATTAAATATTAATGATCTATCACAAGCAGTTCCTATCAAACTTACTTAAGTAGAAAACTTAACAATTGTAGACGCCACCGCCGCCGGAAAAGCAATCCCTATGTCTCGCTTTCCGCTACTTTCGTCGCCAGCGAGACAAAAAATTCAAACAAACATACTGATTAATATAACAAAGACGCCATAAAAAAAAAATGATTGCTGAAGTTGATTGTAAATTGGACAAAGACGCCAACAAAATAATGTTTGCAGTTGATGGTAGAATGAAAAAGACGGCGATAAAGAAGTTTTTTTTTTGTATTTGATAGTGCATACCGTATACAGTAAACACTTTGTCGATAAAGTACAAATTACTAGTAAGTAAAATATAAAAACAAGGGTAACCAAAAGAAACATAACAATAAAAACCTCTTAAATCCCAATCGCACCTCAGGTTCTGTCTGCACTAGGAACGCACAAAGTCAAAACTCAAATAGCGGGATGGTCTTTGACAAAACCCTGGTTAATCAATCTTTTGCTCAGACACCAATGACGTTCTACAAAGTCTAAGTAGCAGCTGCAAGCTCTTGAATATCGTATGAGTTGAAAATGGATACTCCATACGCAGGTGAAGTTGGTATATTGCTGTTAAGGTGAGGAAAATGTATATTTTCAAAATTGAAATCGTCTCGTTTGTCATAGATTTTGGAATTGAGATGACCGCAGTAGTCATTAAGGCATATGTCTAGAAATGAGGCGGAGAAGGCTGTATCTGTGGTTTCTTTAATCTTTAGATCAGGAGGAAATTTTAATGGGATCCAATCAGAAAAGTTTGTATTGTTAATGGAAAGGACATCATCAATGTACCTGTATGTGAAATTAAATGATCTAGCTTCTTTGGCCTTCTTGTCAATGAAGATCGGTTAGAAGAAGTGTACATTTGGTTCCCATAGGAAACCCGACAATCTGCTTTTATTCTGCCTCCAAATTCAACAAAAATGCTGTCAATAAGGAACTCTAGCGTACTGATCACTTGTTCTTCGGTGTAGTATGTTTTATTTCAGGGCTCATTTTTAACAAAATATTCAGAATTATATTCCAAAACAACAAATTTGAAACGTATATTACCATTTTTATGGAAGAAAGTATTTTGGATTATTTCTTTAAGATGGATTTTTCATATGGTATGGTGGTATAAAGAGTGTGAAAATTGAAGGTTTTGGTAGAATTTATTTCAGAGAATAATCACAGGGTAAAATTTTATAGAAATTTTTTTGAGTTCTTAAGAACCCACGTATGGTTAATGCCACTACGCGAGTAAACAGTGTCACAGTATTTCCGTAATCCCTCTTTCACTGCGGACAACATGTTTATTAATTTAACGGACAATTCCTTGGAAGAACATGCAGATCAGCCGGCAAAGTACTGTTGATTGTATGGATCTTTGTGAAGTTAAGGTATTCAATTCCAGAAAGGTAAATCTTCAGATTTGTTGCTCATTGAAATATTCAATGAGGCAATGAAGGACTTACGTTTTGCCAAGATTTCATCCTTACAAAAAGTTACGTTTTTGTACGTGGGATTACCAGAGTGTTCATTTATTCCTTATTCTTTGATAAGAATATATTTCTTTGTAAGTTCAACTGTCTCATTGTATAAATAAAAAAGCTATTGTTCTGTATGGAGGTGTATTCAATGAGACCTTTAAATTTCTCCGTGAAAAGCCAATCATTCATTGATTAATTTAGCTGAACAAACTATTGAACTCCCAGTGACGAAAATACATGTAACAATACTAAATAAGGACACACAAAACTGTATTTGATGTTGTATTTATTCAACATCAACTAATTTGTTGTTTAGTGGGTTACTAGATTACATTAGGGAAATGTTCAATGCATTTGCAATTTGCTATGTCAGCCTCAAGTTTTTCACTATAAAAACATAATACACGGATATAATTTAACTGATGTATGCACAAATTATCACTAAATTGTCTACTGTTTTTCATAATATTTTACAAATGTTTTATTTTTTAATGTGTTCAATAACACTGTTTATAAACAGAATAAAGTAAATTTCTGACATAATATTTTGCAATGTTCCTATTGAAATTTGTGACTTCCAAACTTTTTTAATTTGTGTTTAACCAATAAAAAACTTGTTCAACTCTTTATACCACCATTCCCCATGTCAAATTGAAAAATCGTCTAAAAGAATTAATCCACAATGCTTTTTAATATAAAAATGGTAGCATGCGCTATAAATT
Organism: Mytilus californianus; assembly: GCF_021869535.1. NCBI lineage: Eukaryota > Metazoa > Mollusca > Bivalvia > Mytilida > Mytilidae > Mytilus > Mytilus californianus. The sequence continues at coordinate 72,432,203 of NW_026262734.1, forward strand.
TATTGCTTTGGGATACCTTACGACATATTTCGTTAATAGTGAGCAAAAAGATTAAACATGCCACACCGAGGAACAAGTGATCAGTATGCTGGAGTTTCTTATTGACAACATATTTGTTGAATTTGGAGGTAGACTTTTTCAACAAATTGTCGCATTCCTATTTTCATAAGAGTCGGAGTTCCTTCAGACACTTGTCAAAAACAAGAAGATTAAAGAAGCCAGATCATCTAATTTCACATTCAGATATATTGATGATGTTCTTTCAATCTAAACTTTTCTGATTGGGTTCCATTAATATGTCCTCCCGAACTAGAAATTAAAGAAACAACAGAAACGCCTTCCTCCGCCTCATTTCTAGACTTATACCTCGAATTTTACATAAGCGGTAATCTCACTACCAGATTCTATGACAAACGAAACGATTTAAATTTTGAAATTATAAATTTTCTCCACCTTAGCAGCAATATACCAACTTCACCTGCATATGGGATATACATTTCCCAACTCATACGGTATTCAAGAGCTTGCAGTTGCGGATCAACTGGAGTATACGGAAGAAATAGTTCTCGTCAGCGGATTATTATGAGTGAATCGGCATTACATTTAATGGCTAATACGGACACATGGACACATCGACACATTGACACATCGACACATCGACATATCGACACATCGACACATCGACATATAGACACATCGACACATCAACATTTAGACACATCGACACATCGACATATAGACACATCGACACATCGACATATAGACACATCGACACATCGACACATTGACATTTTGAATTACTAGAATCTCAAATATTTGTTTGTTTGTTTGTTTTGTTTTGCTACGTAGGTAGTGTCAATTGGCAAACTAACGCCGTAGGCTATGTCAAAGAGCAATATAGCGCATTAGGCTGTGTATAAGAGCAATGAAAGTTAGGGTTAAGGTTAGAGTAAGGGTTAGGGTTAGGGCTAGGGTTAGGGTAAAGGTAAGGGTAAGGGTAAGGGTTAGGGTTCATATTATGGTTTAGCCTTATCCTGCATCGTAGGTTTTTGCAAATTGTACTATAGCTACGTAGGTAGTGGCAATAGGCAAACTAGCACCGTGGTCTGTGACTTACATCAATCTTACGCTGTAAGCTGTGATAATTAGCAATCTATCGACGTAAGCTACAAATGGCAATGTATCGCCGTAGGCTACATTCAACTGCTTTGGTTGTTCAAAAGGCAATCTAACGCCGTAGGCTACATACAACTACGTTGGTTGTTTCAAATGGCAATTTAACGCCGTAGACTATGTCAAAGAGCAATCTAGCGCCGTTGGCTGTGTCAAAGAGCAATCTAGCGCCGTAAGCTGTGTCAAAGAGGCAATCTAGCACCGTAGGCTGTGTATAAGAGCAATCTTAGTTAAGGTTAATGTTAGGGCAATCTAACGCCGTAGGCTATGTCTGAAAGCAATCTAGCGCCGTAGGCTGTGTCAAAGAGCAATCTAGCGCCGTAGGCTGTGTATAAGAGCCATCTTAGTAAGGGTTAAGGTTAGGGTTAAGGTAAGGGTTAGAGTTAGGGTTAGGGTTTGGGTTAGGTTAGGGTTTATGTTAAGGTTAGGGTTAGGATTAGGGTTAGGGTTTATGTTAGGATTAGGGTTAGGTTATGGTTCATGTTAGGGTTTAGCGTTATCTTGTACCATAGGTTTTTTCAAAGTGTACTACAGCTATATCTCAGATATTTGTTTGTTTGTTAGTTTTGTTTTGCTACGTAGGTAGTGTCAAACATCAATCTTACGCCGTAGGCAGTGTTAATTAGCAATCTACCGCCGTATAAGCTACATACAATTACGTTGTTTGTGTCAAATGGCAATCTAACGCTGTAGGCTACATACAACTACATTGGTTGTGTCAAATGGCAATCTAACGCCGTAGGCTACATACAACGACGTTAGTTGTGTCAAATGGCAATCTAACGCCGAAGCTATATCAAAAAGCAATCTAGCGCCGTAAGCTGTGTATAAGAGCACTCTTAGTTAGGGTTCAGGTTAGGGTGAGGGTTTATGTTAGGGTTTAGCATTATCTTGTACCATAGGTGTTTTAAAAGTGTACTACAGCTATATCTAAGAATTCATGTACCGATACAAATTTGGATTTTCAAATGGTGACATTTTTTATAATTTTATTGAAGACGTTGCTACCTTTTCACCAGTTACAGTTTCTTCAACTTTCTCAAGTATTGTCTAATATACAATTAATAGTCATTAAAAATGTCGATGTGTCGATGTGTCGATATGTCGATGTGTCGATGTGTCTATGTGTCGAGGTGTCTATGTGTCGAGGTGTCTATGTGTCTGTCATTTGAGACTACGTTTCAGGAATCGATATAATATTTGATACAACATTCATATCATTGCAGATGTATGAATATGTAATTGGGTTAGGAACTACTTCTACCGTATATTACAGTTGAGCCGCAGTTGCTACTCCGACTTTACAAAACGTTACAAGTGTCTGAGCAGAAAGTTGATGAACCAGGGTTATGTCAAAGAACGTCTCCTCCTTTTTCTAAAAAATTCATCGGATGATGCCAAGACCTTGTTGATAAATATTTCATATCAACTTCACAAATAATACATGATGGTCTTGAAGTATAGATTCTACGTACTGACGTTGTTTATCATCTTAATTATGTGTTAAAGTGTTCTTTTTATTTGTTTTCGTTTATTTTTAACCTTTACTGTTTAGTCCATGTTTGGTAATGTCCTTTTGGCGTGGCTCAGTATTTATACATCCCGCCACCCCTCGTTGTCAATATAATGGAATTTTATGCGACTGTCATACAAGTGAGAGGTTTAGCTAGCTACATGTATAAAACCAGGTTGAATCCACCATTTGCTACATAAGGAAATTTCTGTACCAAGTCAGGAATATGACAGTTGTTTTCCATTCATTTGATGTGTTTGAGCTTTTGATTTTGCCAATTGTGAAGGAACTTTCCGTTTTGAATTTTCCTTGGAGTTCGGTATTTTTGTTATTTTACTTTTTTTTCAAAATGACAATGTTTATAATTAGTTACCAACTATAAGCCATTTCGCCTGTCCTAAATTTATTCCCTCTAACGTCAATCAACATAAAAGAATATTTTATTGCTTTCTAATCCAACAATAAAGGATTGCTACCAAAATTTCATTATAAACATTATACATATCTATTAACACTTATATATATGAAAATAAAGTGTATTACCAACAGGTTTGATACAATAGTATATAAGTTGATAAAGGGTAATAAATTCTTTCTGTATCCTTTTACTGAAATTCTCCCAGATATTATAAAATTGTAGAAAGATTTACAACAGGGGAATTACCTGGAATGTAGGTATGGTGCTAATGAGTAAAGAATACGCACAACAAAAAATCATGTACCTATATGTATTCAGAATACATACAATGCCCAAATGAAAGTGTTCTTCAGTAGTGTATTGACATACTTTTCAATTGGTACATGCATTTTCATCACTAAAAGGTAAATATTTTGTCAAGCTAAATTAATCAATAAATGATTGATTTTTCAAGGAGGAATTTAAAAATGAGAGACGAAAGATACCAAATAGACATTCAAACTTATAAGTCGAAAATAAAATGATAACGCCATCGCAATAAAAGAAAAAGACCAAAAGACAAACAACAGTATTCAAAACACAACATAGAAATCTAAAGACTGAGCAACACGAACCCCACCAAAAACCGGGGGTGATATCAGGTGCTCAGGAAGGGTAAGCAGGTCCTACTCCACATGTGGCACCCGTCGTGTTAGTCATGTTAAGTACACATCCGGTGATAAGTCCAACTCGACAGGCCACATACGGAGAAAAGGAAACGGAATTGTGGTTACGACAAACGGAACATATCCGTCGTCATCTGCGAAACAAATATTCCATAACGGTCAACCTACTTGTGATGGCGTCCGTTAAATTTACGAAGGGATGATTTCAACTTCACCACTTAGAACTCTTGGTTTAATAGCTTCCTTGTGAGCAGCAACCCTGTATCAAGGAAACAATAATAGGAAATGCAAGCCCTAGAATATCGTATCAACCGGGAGATATATACTCCAAATGCAGGCGCTGCTGGAAGGTTACTACATAGAAATGGAAATGGAAAGGTCCCATTGAATAATTTCAACAGAGAACAAATAGCAATTGTATTTATACAATGGGTCAGGCGATTTGCAAAATAATTAATAGCCTAACAAAGAAGTTCTCATTTTTGATAAAGGTTTCATTTCTTTCGCAATAAGTTTCTAGCCTTTTTATTACAATTTTCGGGATAATTGTCAAAAACAGGAAATTTGTCTTATATCGCATTTAAATATTAATAAGAAGATGTGGTATGAGTGCCAATGAGACAACTATCCATCCAAGTCGCAATGTATAAAAGTTAACAATTATAGGGAAAGTACGGCCTTCAACACGGAGCCTTGGCTCACACCGAACAACAAGTTATAAAGGGCCCCAAAATTACTAGTGTAAAACAATGCAAACAGGAAAACCAACGGTCTGATCTATATAAAAAACGAGAAACGAGAAACACCTATGAACCACAACAACAAACGACAACCACTAAACAACAGGCTCCTGACGTAGGACAGGTGCATATAATGCAGCAGGTTTAAACGTTTTAACAAGCGCCAACCTTCAACATACCTTCAAAGACCACTTTGGTCGGATAGGTTCAGTAGTTTTAGAGGAGAAGATCTTTAAAAAAGTATACAACATACACGAAAATAAGTTAAATACACCATGCTTTAATGCTATTACTTCTGAAGGGTTCATCCACTTGTTTTGGTTGTATTGGCCTTTTTGCACATCTTGTATTTCTGATTTGTTTTGGATTTTTGGCTTAATTACCTATCTCTATTATAGTCTTTGTGATAATAGGCGAAAACATAAAAACTAATAAAAAAATCATCATGTATGGGCAATTACTCTTTAAGGAGTCATTCAATGATTTCGGTCATATCGACATGTTTGTAGATCTTGTATTGCTGTTCATTTTTGATTTTCTAAGTTTCTACTTAATAAATAAACTCATCATATTAGATACCATGATTAAAATTTCTACGCCAGACGTTTACCAAATAGAGCTAAGGTAATCTATTCCTGGGGTAGAAAATCTTAAGTATTAGAAAAATTCAAAGTTTTGTTATCAGTAAATTCATAAGTATGACCATATCAATGATAATTCATGTCAACACAGAAGTGCTGACTACTTGGCTGGTGATAATAAAGTTTTAGAGATACTATATGCAAAAACACCTAAATTAGCCAAAATTAGTCTTTTAAGGACAATTACTTTTTACGGGGTCATCTGATAACTTTGGTGCAAATAGTAAGTAAATATAAAATTCTTAGCATTTTTGTCCCGTCAGAATTTTTGTCTGTCTATTATAGTTTTGACAATATATGCATTTTACCTTTTATTTACTTATACGTAATATAAGTATTGCTTATACAAACAGACGGTCCAACTTACACTTAGTATTTACGAGAAAATAAGTAATACTAATAAAGATGCTGACATCCTGGATACATTTAATTGACATACACAGCTAGACCAATTGTTTATATATTGAGGTTAGTTCCTCTGGCATTTGATACTTTGAATTATGTTACAACTGGAATATCACAAGGAGGCAAACTATAAAATCTTTTCTTATTCATACACAAACAATCGATGTTGGTGAGGAAAATCAGGATATTATACCAGCTAGATCTTATTAAAATCATTTCATACAAAATGTATGATATCTGTTTTCCAGTGAGGTCAGTCTCCTCCCACTGGATATTTGATGTACCCAAATGTGTGTGTTAAGCTATATGCATGGTCTTTGTATTAGAGTCCAGCAGCTAAGTCAAATATTTTGGCATGATTCATCAAATGATGGTAAAAGCATGAAACTTTGCACAGTGTAAGTTATGATGCTAATAACAATTTTTGGAAATGGAGTCACGTTAAAAAATCCAATATGGCCGCAAAATTAATAAAATGCTCCGCAGGGCGCAGCTTGATACGACCGCAGAGGTCGAACCCTGAACAGTTGGGGGAAGTATGGACACAACATTCAAGCTTGATACAGCTTTGGATTTGGATTGTGATTAAATATTTGACACAGCATAGGTTTCTAACACAGATTGAATGTGGTCTAAGAACTTAAAAATTTTAAATTGGACATTCACCTATTATGGTCCAATATCCAAAATCTAAATACATGGTTAGATTCAGCATATCAAAGAACCCCAAGAATTCAATTTTTGATGAAATCAAACAAAGTTTAATTTTGGACCCTTTTGACCTCAATGTGGACAAAGTTGATAACGGGGCCCAAAAATCAAAAATCTAAATACATGGTTAGATTCAGCATATCAAAGAACCCCATATATTCAATTTTTGTTGAAATCAAACAAAGTTTAATTTTGGACCCCGATTTGGACCAACTTGAAAACTGGGCCCATAATCAAAAATCTAAATACATGTTTAGATTCAGCATATCAAAGAACCCTAAGAATTCAATTTTTGTTAAAATCAAACTAAGTTTAATTTTGGACCCTTTTGGACCTTAATGTAGACCAATTTGAAAACGGAACCAAAAATTAAGAATCTAAATACACGGTTAGATTCGGCATATCAAAGAACCCCAATAATTCAATTTTTGATGAAATCAAACAAAGTTTAATTTTGGACCCTTTTGACCTCAATGTGGACAAAGTTGATAACGGGGCCCAAAAATCAAAAATCTAAATACATGGTTAGATTCAGCATATCAAAGAACCCCATATATTCAATTTTTGTTGAAATCAAACAAAGTTTAATTTTGGACCCCGATTTGGACCAACTTGAAAACTGGGCCCATAATCAAAAATCTAAATACATGTTTAGATTCAGCATATCAAAGAACCCTAAGAATTCAATTTTTGTTAAAATCAAACTAAGTTTAATTTTGGACCCTTTGGACCTCAATGTGGACCAATTTAAAAACGGGGCCCAAAATCCAAAAACTAAATACACGGTTAGATTCAGCATATTAAAGAACCCCATGAAATCAAGAATAAAACCCCATTGAAATTGGTCAAGAAATAAGCAATTTATAGGAAGTATCTTCTTTTGCACAATCCTGTGCTATTAAATATTTCTTGCTATTGCGCAATACTGTACAATTGACAATTTCTTGCTATTGCGCAATATTGTGCTATTGGATATTTCTTGCTATTGCGCAATACTGTGCAATTGAAGATTTCTTGCTATTGCGCAATACTGTGCAATTGAAGATTTCTTGCTTTTGTGCAATACTGTGCAATTGAAAATTTCTTGCTATTGCACAATACTTATTATATAATAATTTACACATCCTGTTTGGTGTGTATCTCCTACCATATCATTATTATTTGATTTTAAATATAAATCAGAAATAACCAACTTAAAATGGAAAATTTTAAAAGAAACAAAAAAGGAAAAAAAGAAAAAAAAGGAAAAAAAAATAAATCCCCCCCCCAAAATTTTTTGAACCCCCATTATGATTCATCACCCCCAAACTAAATCCCAGCCTTCCCTTTGTGGTATGGTACCTTGCAGTACAATTTCAGAGAGATCCATACACTTGAACACAAGTTATTGTCTGGAAACTAGAAAAAAATGTGTTTTTTGGCCCCTTTTTGGCCCCAAATTCCTAAACGTTTCGGGCAATTACCCCCAAACTCAAACCCAGCTTTCCCTTTGTGATATGGAACCTTGTAGTACAATTTCAGAAAGATCCATACACTTACACACAAGTTATTGTCATGAAACTAGAAAAATGCTTGTTTTTTGCCCCTTTTTTGGCCCCTAATTCCTAAAATTTGGAGGCAATTACCCCCAAAATCAATCCCAGCATTCCTTTAGTGATATGGAACCTTGTGGTACAATGTCAGAGAGATCCATACACTAACACACAAGTTATGTCTGGAAGTTACAAAAATGCTTATTTTTGGCCCCTTTTTGGCCCCTAATTCCTTTACTGTTATTACCATAACCCCCAAAATCAATCCCAACCTTCCTTTTGTGGTATTGAACCTTGTGGTAAAATTTCATAAAGATCCATTCACTTAAACTAAAGTTAGAGTGCGAAAACCAATGTGTCTTCGGACGACGCAGGACGACGCCGGACGACGACGACGACGACGACGACGACGACGACGACGACGACGACGACGCCAACGTCATACCAATATACGACCACAAAAATTTTTTTGCGGTCGTATAAAAATTGGAGACATAAGGTTCTAGGAATACAACACCATACACTACATTTTGTCTACTAATATGCAAGAGTTCAGTACATATCCAAGTATGGTATCAAATGAAAGCCCGGGGTATTAGTTTTCTAAATTTTACTAGGTTTTCAGCTTTATTGTTTACAATTCATCTCAATATTCAAATACACAAACCTACCCCATGAAAAATGTGAAAACAAACGCGTATTCATTGTTCCCAAATAAATCAAATATAAAAAGTGATTGAAGCTTTTATGTGTTTTGTTAGTTTTTGTGAAACTGAATATATTTAGCAGCATTTGACTTGTTTGAAACAATTTTGTAGTCATAAAAGAAGGAAGATGGGAAAATCTCAGATTTTCAGATTTTTTGCCTTAATTTATCTTGCCCAAATATTTTTTAATCTTTAATTTGATGGTAAAAATTCTATAGAATAAAATTGAGAATGGAAATGGGGAATGTGTCAAAGAGACAACAACCCGACCAAACAGCAGAAAACAGTCCAAGGACACCAATGGGTCTTCAACACAGCGAGAAAATCCCGCACCCAAAGGAGGGCTTCAGCTGGCCCCTCAACAAAAATGTGTACTAGTTCAGTGAAAATGGACGTCACAATAAACTATAGAACGCTGTTTTCTGATGAACACCAATACTGGGTAATTCTAATAGGGTATAAAACCTTAAAATATAGAAAATATTACCTCTACCCCAACAAATTTCAACTGAAAACTATGAATTTCAAACACTGAACACCTTTAAATTCAAACAATAATATGGTATAATCAGTAGTATTAAGGTACAACAGATGGATATTCAACCGTCTGGCTCGCTTAATGCCATTTCTGTTGCTTCAGACAAAAAGGAAAATTTCAGATTAACGGATTTCTGAAGATTTGCCATTTTTGTCCTTTTGAAATAAAAAAAATATACTTAAAAAAATTACTTTCATCCGTATCAAACACAAACATTACAAGAAATGATTGTAACAGGATGCTGTTACGAAGTCTCCCAAACGAAGCTCCCATAATTCGTAATTCCCAGGTCGCCTGACATTGGGCAACGTCCAGTGAAAATTGTTTTGGTCCAGTAAAGTTATATGCATTAGTGATGCCTGGGGACTAACCCTGTATATCATTCAAATCATCTTGGCATGACAAACCAGAATATATATGGATTAGGGGTGGGGATCTCGACCATTTACAAGATACTAGAACATTGGGGGTGGGGGGAACCCCTGGGGACTGACCCTATACGTCATTCAAATGGTCGTTACATGATGAACAGGAATATATATGGTTTAGGGGTGGGGATCTCAACCATTTACAAGATATTAGAACATTGGGGGTGGGGGGGGGGGGGGGAACCCCTGGGGACTGACCATATACGTCATTCAAATGTTCGAGACATGACAAATAGGAATATATATGGTTTAGGGGTGGGGATCTCAACCATTTACAAGATATTAGAACTTTCTCAAATGGCAGGGGGTCAGGATGACCCCTGGGGACTAACCCTGTATATCATTTAAAACATCTTAGCATGACAAACCAGAATATATATGGTTTAGGAGTGGGGATCTTGACCACTTACAAGATATTAGAACTTTCTTAAATGGCAGGGGGTGGGGGTGATCCCTGGAGACTAACCCTGTATTTCATTTGATGTGCTTTATCATGACAAACCAGAATATATATGGTTTAGGGGTGGGGATCTAGACCATTTACAAGATATTAGAACTTTCTCAAATGGCAGGGGGTCTGGATGACCCCTGGGGACAAATCCTGTATATCATTCAAACCATCTTAGCATGACAAACCAGAATATATATGGTTTAGGGGTGGGGATCTTGACCACTTACAAGTTATTAGAACTTTTTTAAATGGCATGGGGTGGGGGTGACCCCTGGGGACTAACCCTGTATTTCATTTGATGTGCTTTATCATGACAAACCAGAATATATATTGTTTAGGGGTGGGGATCTCGACCATTTACAAGATATTAGATCTTTCTCAAATGGCGGGGGGTCGGGATTACCCCTGGGGACTAACCCTGTATATCATTCAAACCATCTTAGCATGACAAACCAAAATATATATGGTTTAGGGGTGGGGATCTTGACCATTTGCAAGGTATTGGAACTTTCTTAAATGGCAGGGGGTGGGGGTGTCCCCTTGGGACTAGCCCTGTATTTCATTTAATGGGCTTTATCATTTAGAACATTTTCAATTAAAAAGATTGTGTTTATCACAAACGGTTTTCAATTTATAATCATTTGAAAATTTAAAAAAATAAAATCCCATAGGGTTCTATAGTAAAACCCTCTTTTCTTTTTGCCCCTCAAAGTACCCCTTTATAAACCCCATTGCACAAACAAAACCCTGATTGCACAACTAGACATGTTAGTCTAACATATTGTGAAACCCTAAGTTAATCTGACAAGCGGTTTTGGAGAACGGGTGCGGACAAGTTCAAATTTAAAAGCGGCGGAAGAAGAAGAAGAAGAAGAAGAAGAAGAAGAAGAAGAAGAAGAAGAAGAAGAAGAAGAAGAAGAATAATAAGAACTGAGCAAAAACAATAAGTCTTCCCAAACTTCGTTTGGGAGACTTAATTATTACTCTAGATGGTTTAAAGCTAATTTCGTATCCACAAATTTTGAACAGACAATTTCAGATTTTTCAAAATTTTAGATGTCTCAAATTTTGTTATTTTCTTCCTTCTGAAACCAAAATGTTTATGTAAACTCAAAAACTATTAACTTGACTTCCGTAAGTGGACAAAAGTATTTGAAATGTTGTGAACCCTAGAGGTCCAAAAAATGTAAAATTTTTATTCATAAATGCTCAAAATCACACAACTCAACAACAATTTTGTACTAATTTCTTTTACTGCTTTCAAATTTTTTTTAACCAATCTTTATTGCTGCAGTCAATTTCTGTAGCTACAGACTTTGAAAAAAGGACAAGTTCAGATTTTCAGACTTTCTGATTTTAAATTGTTTTTCATTTTTATCCGTCTGAACGCAAAATGCTTATGTTAACACCAAAACTAATTCATTTCTTCAGTGAAATATGACCTTTTATGAGCATTTGAGATAAATTTTTATGTCCAACAAAATCTCAAAAATAACAAGAGGCTCTCAAGAGCCTGAATCGCTCACCTGTATTTCAGAGGAGAAGATTTTTAAATGTTAGCAAACCTGATGAACAAATTGTGTAAAATTGTCTTTAAAGGGCAATAACTCCTTAAGTGGTCAATTGACAATTATGGTCATATTAACTTTTTTGTAGATCTTACTTTGCTGAACATTATTGCTGCTTACAGTTTATATATATCTATAATAATATTCAAAATAATAACAAAAAACTGCAATATTTTGTTAAAACTACAAATTCGGTGGCAGCAACCCAATAATGGGTTGTTCGATTCGTCTGAAAATTTCAGGGCAGATAGATCTTGACCAATTAAACAATTTTACCCCGTCACATTTGCTCTAAAAGATATAGTTATAGAGATATAAGCCAAAAACTGCATTTGACCCTTATGTTCTATTTTTAGCCATGTTTGTCGATGGATACAAACTTCGGAAACAAATTATAAACAAGATACCCTAAGGAACATTTATTTAAAGTTTGAAGGAAATTAGCCCAGTAGTTTCAGAGGAGAAGATTTTTAAATGTTAGCAAACTTGATGAACAAATTGTGTAAAATTGTCTTTAAAGGGCACTAACTCCTTAAGGGGTCAATTGACAATTATGGTCATTTTAAATTTTTGTAGATCTTACTTTGCTGAACATTATTGCTGCCTACAGTTTATATATATCTATAATAATATTCAAAATAATAACAAAAAACTGTAAAATTTTGTTAAACTACAAATTCGGTGGCAGCAACCCAACAATGGGTTGTTCGATTAGTCTGAAAATTTCAGAGCTGATAGATCTTGACCAATTGAACAATTTTATCCATGTCAGATTTGCTCTAAAAGATTTAGTTTTTGAGATATAAGCCAAAAACTGCATTTGACCCCTATGTTTTATTTTTAGCCATGGCGGCCATGTTTGTCGATGGATCAAAACTTCGGATACAATTTATAAACTAGAAACCCTAAGGAACATTTAGTTTAAGTTTGAAGGCATTTGGCCAAGTAGTTTCAGAGGAGAAGATTTTTGAAATAGTTTACGACGACAGACGACGACAGACGACAACAGACGACGACGACAGACGACGACAACAAACGACGGACGACGACGGACGCCAAGTGATGGCATAAGCTCACATGGGGCCCTTCGGGCCCCGGTGAGCTAAAAAGGAAGAGATTACCCCTACCAATTACTAATTTGAACAAATATGTCTATATTTACTGAGAATGGCATGAAAACATAAAACTAAGTATGAATTTTGTTCAAATTTCATTCGTTTTTATCAAATACATATTTTTTCACATTTTTAAAGATCCATGACAATGAGGTCAAGGTCAGGTAAATCCTGCCAGACAGACATTTACAACTTACAATTATTCCATACATCAAATATAGTTGATCTATTGCTATAAGTATTTGAAAAAATAGACCAAAAACATGAAACCTTAAAGTGGCATTAGCTGCGAGATATAAAAAAAAAAAATATTTGAGATTTTTTTGTTGTTCAATCATTAATGAAAGTTAAATAGTGAAGTAATAATTCGCTTTTAGCAGCCAGTTTAGTTCAATTTTGTCAAAATAAAGTGAGAAAAATCGCTGATGAACTATTCACTTGCAAAAGAATAATTCGACCTCATTGAATCCATATTCATGTGACCTTCAATTTAACCCATAAGCTAGAGATGGGTTACGCATAAACTAGACGTGTTCAGATATCAAAAGGAAACGAATATCAACATTGAAAGTGAAACAAGGGAAACCAGTTGGTTGACTGATTCGGTCTACAAAAACTCATTCTTTTAAGGTAAAAAAGATGATTAACATACTTTTTAAACTATAATATGAAATAAAACAGACATAGAAAAATCCAATTGAACGTGTTCGCTATCTATTTATATCTTTATTTATGTTTATATCGGGTTATATGACCGTCGGTAGTCGTCGGAGGTCACCTCGGTGGTTAATTAGATGGCGTCTAGACTAAAATTCACACGAAATGCTGATACATATTATCGATTCAATGCATCGTAATTTATTTATTTTAGACTTTTTAGAATTTGGATATACGTTTTAGTATGTTATAAATCAAATATGAGAATTTGAGTCAAATCGGTGAACATGAATTTGACAGTTTATTCCCCTTTAACATTGACCAACGAACCATGAAAATGAAGTCAAGGTCAGATGATACCGGCTAGACCGACATGTACATCTTTCAATTATTCCATAAACCATATATATTTGACCTATTGCTTATATTACTTGAAAAACAGACAAAACACAAATACTTAAAATTGACCAATGAACCATGAAAATGAGGTTAAAGTCAGATGAACCTGCCGGACTGATATGTATCCCTTACACTCATTCCATACACCACAAATAGTTAACCTACTGCTTATAGTATTTGAGAAACGGACCATATCATGTAACTTTAACCTTGATCACTGATCCATGAAATGAGGTTGAGGTCAAGTGAACCCTGTCTGACGAACAAGTTGACGTTGCAAAGAACCCATATACCAAACACAGTTATCATATTACTCATAATAAGTGAGTAATTCACATGAAAAAAATGCATACTATGCATTTCTGCATACAAGGTATGAAGCATCCAGGTCTCCAACCTTCTGAAATATAAAGCTTTATACAAATAGTTTACACCGCCGCCGCCGGATAGTAATCCCTATGTCTCGCATATTGCGACTTCGTCGCAGGCGAAACAAAAATGAACTGTTGACACAGATATATGTCTCGCCTGTCGGCAGAAAATTCATAAAAAGACAATCTCGTGCACAGCAACATTGATGATTAATTCAAAGTTATGGGACCATGAACTAGAGTGTAAGGTCTCGAAATGGTAGACAAGCTGGTATGTACTGATAGTAATGCAACTTTATCGAAAATATCATTGATCTATCACAAGTAGTTCCTATTAAACTGACTTAAGGTCAAGGAACAATAAATGGGCTATGCCACAGAATGTGGTAAAATTTTACATACGACTTTGGTTCGTTGAATTATATCTGTAAATCGAAAAAAAATGCCTTTATCTCTTTTTTTCTGCAATTTTACTGATTGAAATTTTTCAAAATAGGTGAACATTTGTATAGAAAGCACATAAAATCGGTGAAAAACGTGCATTTTGTCTTAAAATCATCCAATCTTTAATTTTACATCCATTGCTTTTTTCTTAAAAAAACTATATGTTGTTGATACATAAATTCCCATTTAAATGATATAAAATAATCATATGGTCACCTACTTCGTTTTTGGTGTATTAACCAATCTGTTACGTTGTTTGTAGTGAAAAACCTAAAAACAAAATCGGACGTTTTACGACATACAACGCGATGACGTTACGATTATTTCGGCATTTCGTGGCATTTTCTCACCTAGTACACCATTTTGAATAATGTATACCGTTTTAACGAAGTCGGTGACACTATTAGTATTTTACATCATTTAAACGGAAATTTTTGTACCAATAACATATAGCTTTTTTAGAAAAATCTATGGATTAAAAATTGAAAATTTGATTTTAAGACAAATTTAAGAATGTTTTTTGCCGATTTATGTGCTTTCTATACAAATATTCACCTATTTGAAAGAATTCAATCAGTTATATTTCAGAAAATAAGAGATAAATGCATTATTTTTCGATTTTCAATTAAAGTTGAACGAGCCAAAGTTGTATGCTACATTTTTAGAAAATCTGTGACATAGCCCATTTATTGTAACTCAACCTTAGGCAGAAAACTTAACATTGAAGATTGCTAATTAATTCAAAGTCACTGGACCATGACCTAGGGGGCAGTGCCTCGAAATAGTCGTCAAACACGAACGAACGAGTGAGTGAGTGAGTGAGTGAACGAACGAACGAACCATTGAATGAATGAATGAATGAATGTATGAATGAATCCTTATTTCCTCCATGTATATGAAGATTTGCATACAAAAAACATTTAGAAACAAGTGCTTTTTACACAATAAGCAAAATATCATACATTTTGCGATATAAACATAAAAATACCCAGTTACTGGTTATACATTAATACAAATAGTAACAAATGTTTATCAATTGATGTCTATTCAAAAGTCAAAATTAAACCTGTTTTCAAATAAAACATGTCTGAATTTTTTATACATAGGGTAAACATGTTTTGTTATGCAAAAAGCAAAATAACAAAAATACCGAACTCCAAGGAAAATTCAAATCGGAAAGTCCCTTATAAAATGGCAAAATCAAAAGCTAAAAAACACATCAAACGAATGGAAAACAACTGTCATATTTCTGACTTGGTACAGGCATTTCCTTATGTAGAAAATGGTGGATTAAACCTGGTTTTATAGCTAGCTAAACTTCTCACTTGTATGACAGTCGCATAAAATACCATTATATTGACAACAATTTGTGAACAAAACAAAAGGACATAATAGGTACAAATGTCAAAAACAAGGGGTACAGCAGTCAACATTGTAATATAATCTTAATCACTATAAAAACAAACAAATATGTCAACAAAGAAAAACAAAATGGCATATAGACATAGCACATAAGCAAAAATGAAAGACAAGAATACAAAAAATGAACAGCAAAACAACACATTGGGGGGATGCATAAGTACCGAGCCACGCAAAAAGGATATTACCAAAAATGGACTAAACAGTAAAGGTTAATAATTTACAAAGACAAATAAAAGAACACTTTAACACATAATTAGGATGATAAACAACGTCAGTACTTAGAATCTATACTTCAAGACCATCATATATTATTTGTGAAGTTGTGCGGAATATTTATCAACAAGGTCTTGGTATCTTCAGATGAACTTTTTTTAGAAAAGGACGAGACGTTCTTTGACATAATCCTGGTTCATCAGCTTTCTGCTCAGACACTGGTGACGTTTTATAAAGTCTGGGTAGCAGCTGCAAGCTTTGGAATACCTAATGAGTTGGGAAATGTATATCCAATATGCAGGTGAATTTGGTATATTGCTACTAAGGTAGGGGAAATTGATAATTTCACAATTAAAATCGTCTCGTTTGTCATAGATTCTGGTACTGAGATGACCCCTTATGTCAAATTCGAGGTATAGGCCTAAAAATGAGGCGGAGAAAGCCGTGT
The DNA here is from genome assembly GCF_021869535.1 of Mytilus californianus. Classification (NCBI taxonomy): domain Eukaryota; kingdom Metazoa; phylum Mollusca; class Bivalvia; order Mytilida; family Mytilidae; genus Mytilus; species Mytilus californianus. Next base: position 72,448,762 of record NW_026262734.1, read on the forward strand.
CTGTTGTTTCTTTAATTCTTAGTTTTAGAGGATATATTAATGAAACCCAATCAGAAAAGTTTAGATTGTTAATGGAAAGAACATCATCAATATATCTGAATGTGAAATTAAATGATCTGGCTTCTTTGATCTTTTTGTTCTTGACAAATGTCTGAAGGAACTCCGACTCATATGAATATAAGAAGAGGTCAGCAAGGAGTGGCGCACAGTTCGTTCCCATAGGAATGTCGACAATTTGTTGAAAAAGTCTACCTCCAAATCCAACAATAATGTTGTCAATAAGAAACTCCAGCATACTGATCACTTGTTCCTCTGTGTAGCATGTTTTACATTTTTGTTCACTTTTAACAAAATATGCCGTATGGTATCCCAAAGTAATAAATTTATAGCGTTTTGCTACCATTTTTATATTGAAAAGCATTGTGGATTATTTCTTTTAAACGATTTTTCAATTTCACATGGGGAATGGTGGTATACAGGGTAAAGTTTTGATAGAGTTTATTTCAGAGAAAGATCGAGATTTAAAATTATCCAGAAGTTCTTTAGAGTTTTTTAGAATCAACATATGGTTACTACCACTACGCGAGTAAACAGTTTCACAGTATTTCTGGGGACCCTCTTTCACTGCGGACATACTTTTTGTCAATCTAATGGACAATTCCTTTGTAGAACATGCAGAGGAGCCGGAAATGTACCGTTGTTTGTACGGTATTTTGTGAAGCTTGGGTATCGAATACAAACAAGGTAAGTCCTCAGATTTGCTGTTCAATGTAATGTTCATTGAAGCCATGAAGGACTTATGATTCTCCAAAATCTCTTCTTTGTCAAATGATATGTTTTTGTATGTGGGATTACCTGAGTGCTCATTTATTCCTTATTCTTTTGCAAGACACTCGTAGTAGTACGATTTACATACAAAGACTATATTATTTGAAGCTTTGTCCGCAGGAACAACAACCTATTTATCGCGAAGAGATGATAGACATTTCACAGCTTCTTTGTCTCTGAAAACGAACTTTGGTCGATCATTTGCACAGTTTTTCAACTTATAAATTCGACGTTTTATCAGAGACCTGATTGTTTTGACTAATTCTGACAAAGTGTCCAGTTCAACTTCTTCTCGCTTAGCCCATGCTCCGGCGTAGTCCTAAGTGGAATCCATAATTATTTTGAAGTTATGGTTCTAATTGTGTTGGGGTTCTCTGAACTTAGGACCATGATATATTACCTTTCGGAGATGTTCATGTTGAATTATGTTTAGATCCCCAGTAATAACATGGCCAGAGCGGCTGTAATATAAGGCGAGTGGGAACAGTCATATGTCAGAGTTTTTTTTTAGGTATTCTTCTAAATCAAGGTCCTGCAATGCTTGCTTATAGTTAAATACTTTAGATGCAATGGTTTTGGTGTAACTGTAGGATACAATAGGAACAGACAATACATCATTCTAGACGAAACTGTAGCTTCGAGTTAGTATACAGGTTCATTAACAGCTCCTATTAGTACGTTAAGAAGGCCATCGTCGTTTAGATTGAAAGGATCCACTGACATTTGAATCAGTAGTTCATTTACAATTTTATAAAACATGTCATTTCCTTCCGTTAACAAAGCATGACACTGAATAATTAAATGTTTAACAATATCAAAAGATTGTTTGTTACAAAGAAAACATGTGGCTTTCCTTAGTGGCTGTCGATCCTATGGCCACAATCACTAATAGTTCGAGTTTAGCATCGGAATTTAGAACTGTCAACCGAATTAATCTTTGTGTACAGAGTGCATTGAAAAATTTAGAATACTGAATGATTTCGTTTCTATTTTCTAAATTACTTTTCCATCTTTTTTCCTCATCAATAGACTGACGGACGAATTTACATACGTTTTAAGAAAACAAAATAGGTCGTATTTGAACATCTGACCTACTCCCTGGGATATGTTATAAGACTATAAGTTATTGAGTGTTCGGCATTTTCATCCAGAATAATTTTTCTTTAAGTTCTTGGCAGCATTTTCTTGTCCTTTCAAACATTTTATGTACCAGCATAAATTGTATCATTTTTACACTCTATTATCGTATTGCCAAGCTTAATGTCAATTTCTGTACTATTTACATCATTTTACCGAATATTATTAAAAGTCAAGCCACATCTTTTTGTACTTAAGTCTCCATTTGCAAGCATAAGTTTGTACACAGTGAAGAAGACCTTGTAGACCTTTTGGTGAAACACTAAGAAGGGTTGTACCGTCCGCAAGAAGAATGGTAGGAATGTTCAAATCACTAATTCATATTCCACAATTGGTTGAAATCAGCTATAATATGAGATCATTTATGTACAAAGAGAATAGCCAGAATGAGAGACTCTCTCTTGACCTTCTCCCTGGGATATGGAGAAAATGTCACTAGCAAATCCTTTATATTGTACATGTTCTAGCGGATTTGTAAGACATGAGCAGAATGTTCCATAATTTAACAGCACCGATTTCTTAGATTTTAGAAAGAGTCCGTCGTGCCAGATTTTACCAAACGCCTTCTCGTTATCCAGAAAACCCACATAAATAGATATAGGAAGATGTGGTATGAGTGCCAATGAGACAACTCTCCATCCAAGTAACAATTTATAAAAGTAAACCATTATAAAGTTTAGATTAGTTTCATGAATACGTTAATACATCTTTTAAGTGTGTATAAAGCGGGAATAGCATCATGTTCAGGAATAAAACCAAACTGTAAAGGATCAGGAAAAGTTTTATCAAGTGCAGTTAGCATTTTATTTATTCGATGTAGGACTGTTTTGTCATGTCATTTTCCAAATGCAGAAGTCGGGACAATAGCTCTGTAGCTGTTCGGATTACTCTTGGTTTTGTCATTTCCTTTATATAACGGAATTGTTATTCCATGTCGATACAGTAATGGTACATATTTGCATTTAAGTATCAAATTAAAAATATAACAAATCCATTTCAACAAAGTTTTGCCACCGTATAATATGTGTTCGTTGCATATATAGCCCGGCCTAGGCGCCTTATCACATTTCAGAGGTTTTATTTTTTTTCAGATATTTCATCCTCAGTGTAGGGCAAATCGGAAAAAGGATTAACAGTTTACTAATTTGACTGCTATATTCACGAGTTTTTTCAGTAACGTCAAGATAAAAAAACTGATCAAAGTTGCTACTTTCATAAGAAGTGTACAATTAAATCACTAAAATACAAGTACTCCACAACTTGCAAATATCCCCGTTATTATTAGCAGTATTACCATCATAAGTCAAACATGTTGAAGACGAGTTTTGTTGTCAATGTTTTCGCACTACCCGATAAAACTGTCCAATGTCCACTTTGGCTGCTTTTTGCACATCAGTAAATTTTTCAGATTCCCATGATCGCTCTACTTTACGTTTATGTTTTCGAAATTATGTTTTCTTATCTTATACTGTTTATAAAAATATTGTCAACGTTTCGTATTTGTCCCATTGGAACCCACATTTTTTCGAGCTTCTCGTTGTTCATTTTAATATAAGCTATTACTTTTCCAATACGGTTTTAGGTAGTGTCTAAATTTTAGTAGGAATACAAGAATTTACGGCGATATGCACAGCATTCCCAATATGTGAGTTTATTTGTTCTATGTAGTTTTTTCTTTTATTTCACCCGAGTTCGAATGTAAAACTTCAAAATTAAGCAATTTATCAAGTTCTGTTTGATAGTATTTCTTCTCCCATTCATCACAGCTAGACCACATTAGCACTTTCCGACCAAGATAAAACGAATTCGACGTATTACATAGCAAATTCATAACTTAGAAAATCAAAACAGGATAATGATCTGAAACATTAAATGGACAATCATTTCCTACTACTAAATTTGTAAACCAATAACAAAAGAATTCTGGAATGAAAATATAATAAATCATAGTTTTACGTGTCACGTCTTTAGACCTAAATGTGAAAGCATGACCTTTACGAACAGGTATCATTGGAACAGGAGATAAATTATTTTTTGTAATGAAATCGAACACATTTTTTTGATTTACTACTAAACCTTTTCAATGAAATATCTGTATTAAAGTCACCACTGATTACTGTTACACATTTAACTGACTTTCTATCATAAATACTTCACACAGTTTGAAAATATCGTAAATTCTCTTCAACTGAATGATTTGTTGAAGGTTTTGAAGTACCTATCATAAGTTCTCATAACCAGGGTTGGTTAGTTCGACAGCACAAATTCTGTAATTGTCAACACAAAAATCACATATGTCTTAATACCAAGTTTCTTCCTTACAAGAATGACTACTCCTCCGGATCCTCTTTTTGAATTTATTGAATAGGAGACAAAGCAAGAAAATACTCGAAAATCATATGCTATCTCATATAAGAACGTAATATTATTTCTATTTAACCAGTGGTCAGTTACAATATATATATAAGAGTCACAAAGCACAAGTTTTCAAACTATGAAGTGCCATACATAACACCTCTCATATTCCATGTTGTGATTTGTAACAACACGAGCAAAATTAAATATACAATAGATAACAGATTGAACATGAATGTAATGTTATGCATGTTTGTTGTGTGGGATACAGTCTCGCCAATACACGCGTTCCGGCAAAAAGAAATCATCGTTTTCTATTGCAGCAAAATCCCTCTGATTGAGGTTAGCACGAAGAGTATACGTTGCAATGTCTTTTTAATATACCTTTACTTTGTGCTAAATGTCTAATTGCAGTATTAACTATTTCGAAAGGTTGATCAACAGTTACTTAATATAGAATAACTCTTCCTGCACGTTTCCTTACAACACCACGAAATAAACTTGTATCTCCGTTTGTGACACGTGTTTGTATTAGTTGAACCTGTTCTGTTGACACCGGTCTGGCCATCGTATTTAGTTGTGCGTACGAATATACATAAGTGCTTGTGCTGTTGTTTGTTTATCCGGATTGAAATAACCCTTCTTTGCGCTATTAATCCTATCGTTTTCGTAATGTAGATTCTGATGGTTATCAAGTTGAGAGTTGACAATTTTCATCTGTGGTTGAACGTTTTCATCAGCACTTCGATTTAAAGCATCGCTATAAGACATTGTTTTTTTTCAAGCGTTTTACATCTCCCACCCATCGATACCAGTCGGTTAATTATTCTGTTGAAAACGTGTTTTCTCTGTTCTTCACTCATGCGTATCTTTTCTTCTTGATCTTTCAGTTTGATTTCTAACCTTAGGCGGGTTACATTTTTTTCATCTTACAGTTCTGCTTTCAATGAGTAAATTTGTCCATCTTTATCATGAACAACATTACCAAGACGCTTAATCTCGCATTCGAATTTCTCAGCTAACGAATTTTATCGTTTAAAATTTTTAGGCTTTCATTGAAACTTTGTTTGATTTCAAGTAGTGTAGCTAGTATATACGAATTTCCTTGTGTGTTTGTTTCACCTTTGGCAGTTTGTTTAGAACTTCGAGAACACTGTTTTCATCATTTTCGAAATGTGTTTTAGTATGTTGTCTGCCTCGAGACATTAAAGATTTCAATTCATGACTTGTGAGATTTCCCTCAAGAAAGTTTTTCTTCGACTGATGGTCCGTTTTCACGACGACTTTGTTAAATGATTCTAGTTTCTAATAGAAAAAATGTTCTGTTTTCTTGGTTAGCTCAAATAGGGAGCCTTTTATTGGTTTTAAATCATCTGTGTCAGTTTTTTGAAATAAATCGTTCTTAAAATTATACCTATCTAATTGACCAAACTTTGTCTGGATAATTCTTTACAAGTCATCATTATTGAATTGATTATCAGTTATTGGATGTGCTAAATTTATGTTTTTAGTAATATATCAATCGTCGATTTCATCTGTAAATAAGTCATCATTTGCTTGATTATATTCATGATTGATCATTAGATCTGTCGTATAATCTTTATAAACACCTTTATGCATACACTATATACCAGACTTGGGGTCAATTACATTGGAATGTAATTTATTAAATTACACATTACATTGCAAAAATGATCAATTACACTAATTACACAGTTTTTGAAATGTAATTAATTAAATTACAATTACTTTACTAAAGTAATTAATTAAATTACACATTATATTTCATCATAACTTTCATAAACAATATATATCATGTATATATATAGCATGTGTAAAATATTGATGTAAGCTTACAACATAGTTTTAGCATTGCATTTGATCATCATTAGTATTTTTAATGTTTTGTCATTTAGTCTGCATCTCTCTGGTCTGAACACTTTGTTTCGACAGGAGCTGATGTGGCAGGTATTGCTTGATCATAAGATGTGTTGATAGAAGAGGGAATGTTTTCCTATTAACAATGATTAACTTACCAATATATTAAGGGGTATTTTGACAACTCAGAAATGAAGCCATTTAATCAAACATTATATAGATATATAAATTAAAAAAAAATCCATGTTTTTTACTTTACAAGTATTCAAAAGTATGCTTGTCACAATATTGAAAATAATTTTTAGTACAAAAAATGTGAATGACTGAATGTATTATGTCTAAATATTAGCAATATTTTGCTAATTAGATAACATACATGTAATAGTGGCATTGTCCCTATGCTGTTTTATTACACATTTAATCTGATTAATTGCCCTTTGTTTTTACAGCTGATAATTTTTATTTCTATAATCCATTTGTGTATACTAATTTGACAAAATGATTGTGTGCAGTGATTTAAAATCCTAAATGAACAGTCTAAGAAAGATATACATGTATTGATGGTATGTATATACATGTTATCAATCTATTTAGATAAAGATCTTTCTTAAAAACTGAACAACACCAATATATGATTCTCACATCTTTTTTAAGTTATAAGACTATTTAGCAATCATTTCTGTATGTCAAATAAATAATATTTATATTAACACAATCTCTATCATTAACACCATAAAAGTACATGTAATTGAAATGTAATTCAAAAGTAATTTAGCATTACATGCTTTTTTCAGTGTAATTAATTAAATTACCATTACATGTAATTAAAAAAATGCTCAATTACACATTACATTCAATTACATAGAAAATTGTAATGCATTACACTTAATTACCATTGCATTTTCAATTACCCCATCCCTGCTATATACCAGGCATGGGGCGAATAACATTGCAATGTAATGCATTACATTACAATTACTTGGACAAACCATCATTATAGTACAATTACAATTACATGTATTTTGGAAAGTAATGCATTACATTACAACTACTTTACCAAAATAATGCATTTTATTACACATTACATTTTATAAATTTTATTATCAAAAGAAACATCTATACAACATTTTATACTGAAATCTTGGTAGCTATTAAATAGGTATTTTAAAAATCCTAGCATTGCACTATTAGACCAAATGTCAACAGTCAAACAAATGTGATCAGCTTCCTGAGGGTTTTCATACAATTTTAGAAGTACATATTTGGCCTTAGTCTGTATCAATTTAGATGAGAGATGTTTCCGGCTTTGAATTTGAAATTTTGGGTTAAGATTTTCTATAAAGTTCTTTAAGTTTTGACTTTCAACTGTTGAAAATGGGGGTAAATCACTTCTAGCAATATACTTGAAAAGTGAATATGTAGCTTTATTTTGCTTTGGGTCATTTAATTGATATTTCTGAATACCAGATGGTTTTACAAAATTTGCCAAGGATGATTGTTCTTCTGGGTCAGGCCTTTTTATATTTCGAATTATACATCTCGGTGTTTTCTCAAAAAAGAAACAGCAGAAATGTTGTAAGAAATTTATTCTACCATTATGTTTTTGATTATTAATCTCAATGTTATTTAATTACCTTAAAATCATAAATTTACTTGTCAAAAAAAGGAATTGATTGCTATACAAACTAATTAGTGATTTTTGACAGGTGTCAATTATCAATCATTCAACTCATTTCTTTCATTTTTATACGTCCGTCAAAATTTTGACGGGACGTATTATGGTATACAAATGTCCGGCGTCCGTCTGTCTGTCTGTCTGTCCGTCCGTCGTCCACATGTCACACCGATACTTGAGAACGACTTATCCAAATTTAATGAAACTTAACATAGTTGTTTCTTATGATGGTCGTGCGATCTGTATACTTTTTGGTGAAAATAAGATTAAAACTTTTTGAGTTACGGGACTTTGTAACTAAAACAGGGGGGTATTTTTTTCACATGTCGCGCTGTATCTCAAAAACGATTTATGATTATTGCTTAAAACTTTACACACTTCTTAGTTATATTCATCTTAAGATCTGTATACTTTTTGGTGATGATTCAAAATTTTATTTTAGAGTTATTGAGTTTTTTGTAAAAAAAAAAGGGTGGGGGGTGGGTCACATGTCCCGCCGTATCTCAAAAACGATTTATGATTATTTCTTAAAACTTTACACACTTCTAAATTATTTTAATCTAAAGATCTGTATACTTTTTGCTGATGATTCAAAATTTTACATTAGAGTTATTGATTTTTTTATAAAAAAAGAGGGGTTTTCACATGTCGCGCCGTATCTCAGAAACGATTTATGATTATTGCATAAAACCTCACACACAAGACGACGAGCGTATCATGCGCTTGTGGCGCAGCTGTTTTTTAAATATCTATGTATAGGTTTTTCAATGAGTATAATGGTATATGAAAATGACTACAAATAAAAAAACAATATTATTTTTGTATGTTTATAAAATAGATCTGTTTTAATTATTAGTATAAATGTTTTAGTATTAAGATTAGAGGAAGAAAATCATTAGTTTTAACAGTTCAAATTTCACTTTTTGTTAATCATTTAACTAGACTTTGATTTGTTTTTAATTTTCCTGTAGATACTTATTATCCCTGAAATGTGTAGCAATTTATAGCACTATCAGACAAGAAGTAATGAATGCTATGTAATGCCATGTAATGCATAAATTATATGCATTTTTGCCAATGTAATGCATTACATTACAATTACATGTTATGCCAAAATTTGGGCATTACACATTACATGCATTACTTGGGGAAATGTAATGCATTGCAGGGCATTACAATTAAAATTAGCATTACCCCACGCCTGCTATATACATGAATAATGTGAGTAGACTTCATCCGTCACAATCATTGTTTAAGTACTGAACACCAATGGAAAAATATGCAGACATCAAAAGTTTTTTCAGAGTCACATTTAAAGTATTTAAGCTGAAATTAATAATCCGTAGTGACACTCGTATTAGCTCATGTAAAAAGAAATTGACAATATGCTATTAAATTCACAGGTTTTTCTTGCTTTTTTTTCACTCACCAAAATAGCCACCAACAACCTTCTAAGGGCGCAAAATCTATCATGGTTAAGTCGCTGTATCATGACCTAGGGACCGGGCCTTGAAATAGTCGTCAAAGTGATATGTACTGATAGTAATGTAACTTTAAAGAAAATATCATTGATCTATCAAAGTAGTTCCCATCAAACTGCCTTAAGCAGAAAATTTAACAATTGTTGACGCCGACAACGACACCACCGTCGTCACTGAAAAAAGCAACACTTATGTCTTGCCTTCCACGACTTTCCTCGCAGGCGAGATAAAAAAAACTGGACAATTTTAGATTTTCAAAATGTTCAGATGTTCCCAAATTTTTACTTTTCCCACTTTTCAGAGAACTAAATACATTTTTCAACATTTAATTTGATGGTCGCAGTGAATAATTAATGTATTCGAGTTCTATAAGACATACATATTTATTTCCGCAGTGTAAATCACAACAAAATTGAAAAAATTACCCTCCTTAAAAAAATCGTTGATTTATACATGCATGTCTGATATTTTTTGGATGGGTATTATTGTCTATTAATGAGCGATCATTTTATTAGAAGAATAGATAAAAGTTCTGTATTAATGTTAAATCAAGTACATTACTGCATTTACTGAGGCCATAACATCCAATGTTAACATAAGTATTCACTTCCCTTCAAGAAAAAAACCTCAAAAAATACGGAAGATAATCGGGAAAAATTCAAATCTAAAACGTTCCTTTTTCTTAAGCCCGTGACAACAAAAATGGCTTTTGACAATCAGTATTGCTTAGAATATAAGTATTTAATATAAATGCAAGCCAGTAGTTCGACCAAATTATTGTTTAGTTGTGGAAATGTATGCCTTGATTAGTCACATTGTTATAGCATTTAGCTTAAATTTGCATGGGTAGGGGTGATTTTCAATTTTAGTTGGTAAGAGAAAAAAGTTGCTCTCCAGGGTGTAAAAGATAAAAGCCCAACGCTTTGGAGTTAACGAAAGCATTTTTATATAAGATGGATATTTATGAAATTTATGTATCAATCAGAAAAATCTGCAAATCCAAAATTATTCGTTTTCTAAATTTCTCTGTATGTAAAAATAGCTTTGAACGATCTAGGTTGCTAAAACTATGTGTATTTGATATAAATCTTATCCTTTTGAACCCAATTATTGTTTTCTTTGGGTGCATTTAGCCATTATTCGATGACTTTTATTCTTGTTTGCCCAAATGTTGCTTGGGTAAGGGTAATATTTTCAATTTTTATAAGATTTCATAATGATCAGATTATAAACCACACCGGTTGATAAAATATCTGTTTCATTCCTCCACCTGGTAAAGCTAATAGTTCTTGATATAAGATACATATTTTGATTTAAAAATGATAAATATGACAGAATTTAAGAAAATCTGAAAAGTTTGAAAATCTAAAATTGTCCCTTTTCTCCAAATTGGGGCTACACAAATTAATATATATCATATTAATATTGTCACATGATTTTCAATATATATGTTGTACATAGTTGTTACCAACTTTTGCCGAATTATAATTCGGTGGAAGTATTTAGGTATCTAAGAGGTAGGGGTAATACTTTCAATATTTGTATTATTCATCCAAGCAAACTACCAATGTCAGGTGTTTATATGAAAGCTTAAACATTCTTTTATTCAACTGAGATCAACCCTACTGTTTTAGCAAAAGCTGATTGGTCATCAGAGGCAAAAGAAGGTAAACTCTTTACAAATCTAGAAATCTGCAAATGTATTTCACATTTTCCTCATATTCTGACTACAAATCGTGCTTCAAACCTGAAAAACACCCTTAATATTTCCACTCCCTCAATGATTATTATAATACATAAATAAACAATTGTTTATTATTTTTTGGTGTTGTAAATATTTGAAAGAACTTTTTTTTTCTAATTTTTCATGGTGTAGGGGTATATATTCAAATTGTGAGAAGAATTTTGAACAACGAAGCTGAAAAACATGATATCGTTTAGAAAGCGACTACCCTGGGCTTTCATTTGATACCAAACTTGATAGAGAACTCTTGCATATCGGTAGACTTCATGATGATAGGCGATAGATACCAGAGGGACATTCAAACTCAAAAGTCGAAAATAAATTGACAACGCCTGGCATGGCTAAAAAAGAAAAAGACCAACAGACAAACAATAGTACACAAAACACAATATAGAAAACTAAAGAGAGAGCAACACAAACCCCACCAAAAACTGGGGTGATCTCAGGTGCTCCTGAAGGGTAAGCAGATCCTGCTTCACATGTGGCAACCGTCGTGTTGCTCATGTTAGTACAAACCGGGTAATAAGTCTAATTCGGTAGGCCACATTCGGGAAAAGGGGGACGGGATTGTAGTTACGACATTAGGATCATATCCGCAATCATCTGTGAAACCATAATGGTCCACCAACCCTTGATGGCGTCCGTAAAACTTACGAAGGGTTGATTTAAACTTCACCACTTGGAACTCTTGGTTTAATAGCTTCCCTGTGAGCAGCAACCCTCTGTCAAGAAAATCATGATAGGAAATACAAGCCCTGGAAATTTGTATCAACTGGGAGATATATACTCCATATGCAGGCGCTGCTAGAATGTTGCTACATAGAAATGGAAAGTTCACAATTGGGAAGCTAAAATCATCTCTTTTGTCGTAAAGTTTTGTTTTCAACCGACCCTCATTGTCAATTTCTAGATGTAAGTCAAGATATGAGGCAGACTTAACTGTATCTGTTGTATCCTTTATCTCAAGTTCGATGGGATAGATGCGTTCAACATAGTCACCAAATTTTGAATTATTTAGTGAGAGAACATCATCTATGTAACGGAAAGTAAAGTAAAAGGATACTGCTAACTTCTTTTCTTTCTTCCTAGGAAGTTCCTGTATGAAGTCAGCCTATGAATAAAGGAACAAGTTGGCAAGAAGAGGGGCACAGTTTGTTCCCATGGGAATGCCCACTGTTTGTTGAAAAACACGTCCTCCAAACGTAACAAATATGTTGTCAATCAAGAAATCAAGCATCTTGAAAATGTCAGTTTCAGAGAATTTTTTGTTTGAATCAGAGTGATTCTTTACAAAGTAGGATTTATCCCTCCCTAAGACAAGATACTTGTATCTACGAATGGGGAATACTTGTGTAAAGTGTAGAAAAGTCAAATGTTTTAATACTATTGCAAGATGAAAGAGTCTTAGATTATATGTACTCTAAAAGATCTTTGGATTTTTTTAGTATCCACATCTGATTTACGCCACCTCTAGAATAGTTAGTTTCACAATAACTTTGAAGCCCGGCTTTGATTACTGATAAAATTGATGTTAATAATTTAGAAAGAGGTTTCGTGGAGCACCCAGCAATATACCGTTGTTTGTAAGGACACTTATGTAGTTTAGGTATCCAATACAGTGATGGAAGATCCAGTTCTTCATCTTTGGTTGAAATTCCAAAGGAACATAGAACAGACTTATGATTATCCAGGATTTCCTCTTAAGTAAGTGTCGTGGGGGTATATGTTGAGTTTCCAAGTGAATTGTCAATACCTAATTCATTTATCATGCAGTTTATGTAATGTGATTTACACACAAAAACGATGTTGTTCAGGGCTTTATCTGCGGGGACAACAACATATTTGTCATGGAGGTTTTGCAACATTCGGGTCTTTAAAGATGAACTGTATGGCGTTGTATTCCGAGTACATTATGTCGACCATCTTTAATTTGGCGGCCATACTTGATTTTTTTTTTCGTGGCTCCATATCTTAAATTTGTCTTATCATTTAATTTCTCACTATGCGAATTGTCATGCTCTTACCATGAAGTGAACAATTATTCTGATATCCGCTGGACATATAATCAGTTTATTGGTTAATAGCAGTCTGAAAAATTGATATAGTTTTACAGTGGTGTTATTCAATTATATTATTCAACTTAAACAATTGGGCATACTATTATCATTGTCACAATATGGTTGCATTAGTTGAACTGTTACCAACTGATATATGATCTTGTTTTATTTTTCACATGTGAATGTTAATTAACCCATACAAAACTGAGTTTTGCAAATTTGCGTAGTGCATGTACACACTTTCATATTTGGATATAATCTGAAATATGGATGTCCAATATAAAGTAGTATTACATTTGTAGTTCATATAACTTGTAAATTTTGAGAAGGTTTACGAAGGGCTAAAATTGGCCCTAATATTTTTAAGTTGTTTTTTTTTTCAATTAGGCCAAAATACTACAAGTTTCACATATAATTAGTTGTGATATTACTATGTATACAACAAAACAACTTTTTGGCCCTTCATATTATAAATTGTAAAGTTTATGACTCTTAATTATGCATGGTTTGGGTTGAAACGTTAGTTTCGGCTCAATTTTTCGATAATTTGTAGCAGTTATTAACACAATTTACTTTGGCCGCCATCCACTATCCAGAATTTATTTGTGTCTAGGGATTCATCATTAACCTTGGTACCTTTTGGTTACAGATTATTTTGGATCGTAGGTTGCGGCCAAGGATTTCCTAAAGCTTTTAGGTCTGAAAAATGCACAAAAACATCGTATTTTGACAAGATGTCCAAAATGTGCTGACTTTAGAGTCTAAAATGTAATATCATGTAGAGATTTGTTTAACTTAGGAATTAGGCTCTTGAAAAAGATCCATTTTTAGAACAAAATTAGGGCAGTTTTGAAAGTTTATGATGAGTTCAAATTCATGGCCATATTTTGCCAAAAGTGTTAGAGAGTTAATTATTTGATAGAGCAGAATATTACAGCATCAGATCCATTTGTATCTGTATTGTTATCTTATCTTTATAGATCATATAGATCATAATTTGTGACCATAATTTGTGACCATACAGAGAGATTTCCATCTGGTGTTTTATGCACTGGCTTTACCATAAATGCAAATGTTCTAGGCAAGTATGTTATTGGTATATATATTGAACTTTTATTTCTTATGAACATATGTATTGTGCTTGGAATAATTCTTCAAATTTATAAACTTCAGGCAAATCAAAACTATTCATAATTGGTTTATAGATATTACATATTAATAATACACTACTTAAAATGCTTATTATTGACAAAATCTACATCAAATGTGAAATTTCATCATCTTCACTGCAATAGTTTTTTTTGGCAGTAAATTTAAAATTATTTTTTGTATTTTCCTCTCTCTTTCGGTTCTATGTGTTGATTGGTTGTTGTCCTCATAACATACCCCATTTATATGAATTATTGCAGAAACATTTTAAAAATTATTTTCATGATCTATAAAGATAAGATAAAGATATAGATACAGATATTTTATTCCAATTTAAGGGACCATAATGAGCAAACTAATGTATTGAAAGACACCAATAATTTTGACAATCATAGATAATAGTTTTTCTAAAGTAATATCACCTGGCATCATGTGCACAGAATAGAGAATTTAAAAAAAGATGTTACAGAAATATAGTATCTCCATGACTGCTTTAGAAACATGAACAATTACACTTTTTGACTTTAAGTATCAATGTTTAATCCAGATTTCAAATGAATTCTAAACATGCTAAATGGGTTTAACAGTTAATTTGCTTGTTATACAGATAGATATTTATAGAACCAACAATTTTATATTTTACAATGTACAACAGCATTTGATAGTTCCCTATTAATGACACCTAGGTTTTTTCATTTCTTTTATTTGCATATTCAACCACTGAGGAAAACGAGTCATAATGCACCTTCTGTATGAACATTGGGTTCATCAGATTGACAATAACAGACATTGGGTTCTATTAGTTGAAAGTGATTCATTTTACCTGAGCTGTGGTTCGAATCAACATATGTCTCTGGGATGAACACTTTCCCAGGCTTAATAATTAAAGTTTACATTTAATCAATTGACGCTCAGCCATACCTACATAATACACTTCAACTTTGCTGGTATTTATATAATAGTATCACCAGTTTGATAATCTTGAACACTATTTCATCCTTCATCTGTGGTATGAAAGCACAAAGTTGACTACTTATAGTCTGCCACATGGGTCAAGTCCAGAATGTTAAATGTTTCAAACTGGATTGAAACAACATACAGTTATATCAATCTTCAACCCTACAACATTCAATACTAGAGCCTCCTCATTTCAACATAGACCCCAGGAATATGTTCTTTTTCCATTGTGGACATTTGTTCTCCTACTTTTCAAGTAGATTATGCAGGATATACAATTTCAACAGATTGACTACAAATGCAGCACTGTAGCCACATCCGTGCCCAACAAAGTCAGAAGTAATGTGGTCCCGAACCAAATTGTAAACATTGTGACAATGCTATTTCAAACATACTTGGGTCCTTAAAATCTGAAAACAATGAAATTTTAGACAGACTCTAAATTATATCTTAAAATCTGTCAAAAATAAAGAAACCATACAGATTGCCTCTAACTTTTAGAATATTATAGATCGGATTATATTATGTCTTAGACATGTAAGACAAGTTGTTTTTACCCCATTTATAAATGTCTTATTTATATAAACTAGAGATCGTATGCGCAGTAGACTTTAACTGCTCTATAAGCTGTGAAGAATTTGGTTTTATTTTAAAGTGTTAACTTTTATTGTGGAATACCGTGCTGACTAATCATTACTTTAGAGTATACATGTTTATCAAATTTTGATTACTTTACAAGACTGCAGTATACATAAGTCAAAGGGTATAATCAATACCATAGGAAAGTTTCCCCCAAAATCTTACATTACATCATAGCTGTGAACTTTGTTTAGAGTAATAAACTAGTGAGAGACACATCCTCTAATCAGTTAATTATAAATTTTGAACTGTCTATATTAATAATAATCCAATTAAAATAATTTAATAATGTATATAAAATGTATCATGTAAACACAATAGAAAGCCAACCAATCTGACCCATCTGTAAAATTGTGTATTGGAGATATTGTATTTTAGAAGAAAAATATGGCAGTTTGAAAACAAATAGTCAAATACGGGTCCTTTCAGGAAAGGTTAGCCAACTGCATAACATACAAAATCAAATGTATCCTTTTGGTGGCCGTGGGCTGTTTTCTGCTCTTTGGTCGGGTTGTTGTCTCTTTGACACATGCCCTGTTTCCATTCTCAATGCTATTTTAAAATCTTAGTTTAATAGTTTCAATATAAAGAAAGATTAAACCCAAATCCCCCATCTGATCAACTTTATATCACAAATTTGCAAGCATAGAAGGACTTATCTTAAATATATTAACTGCAGAAAACATGTTCTAATTAAGTGTGTTTGGCTCCAATCCGATCACTATTTTGGTTGGCCTACGCACCACACACACAGACAAAGAATGTATTGAATATCATATTGTGAAAAATATCAGGATTTTGATGCTCAGATAATTACTGCACAGAGTGGCAACTTCTTCACAAGATTTGTTTAGGATATAGCATTCTTAGGTTTGAATACTGAATTTCGGTTTTTTTTGTAGTATTCTCATGCTTGTATTCCAGCGCCAGTTTGATAAACCCCTACTTCTATTCTAGCACATGGGCTATCTCCCTGCAGACCTTGCACGCGTCTCTGCAGATGAGACACCAAATCTTATCCCCTTATAGGAAACGCTAGCTCCACATTCCCTAGCTGGCGTTGGACAGTCTAGTTCTTCCCCACTCTAAATGTTGCATACTGAATAACATCTGTTATAGCTTTCTCATTTTTGAAAGTATATACCGAATATCATTTGTATAGCTTTCTCATGTCTGATTACTGAATATCATTCTTTTCATAAAGCATTCTCATGTTTGAATACCGAGTATTTTTTTTTTTGTAAGATTCTCATGTTTGTATTCTGATTACCATTTTCTAAAGCATTCTCGTGTTTAAATACAGAATATCATTAATAGCATTCTCATATTTGTTTACTGACTATCATATTTTACAGCATTTCCATGTTTGAATACTGAATGTCATATTTTTATAGCATTCTCATGTTTGACTACTAAATATCACTTTGTATAGCATTCTCATGTTTGAATACTGAATATCACTTGCATAGCATTTTCATGTTTGAATACTCGATATCATTAGTTACAATATTGTGAATTAGTATGTAAACATAAACATTTTAACTTGTGACTTTATTGAAGCTGAAGTAATCCTAAATCCTAAATCCTCGGGGGCACTAAGATGTTATACTAGTATCTGAGTTTTTGGACCTTGATGGAATTTTACCACTGGTTATTTCTCAAATTTAATTCATCCCTAAGCATTTTGGGGATAGATTTTATCATATTTATTCGAGCACCAGTTTGATAGACCCCTGCTACTATACTAGCCCATGGGTGTATCCCCATGCAGATCTTGCACACCCCGGCTGCAGCCGTCTCATTCCCTCGTCGAGAAACCTTCGCTCAACATTCCACGGCTGCGGTATTGTAGGGCAGACAGGTTCTTCCTCACAATGAAGGTTGCAAGCTGATTTGCTCGGACAGGAACTCAAAATTCTCTCTTATGTTAATCCATGGCAAAAACTTGATTTGAGTTTATTGATAACAAGAGTGCACACGTTGAAATGTCTCGCCTACTTTACTATTCATGATTTATTTTATGTTAATAGTCATAAAGATAAAATTTTACTTCAAGTATAACATGAACTTAACATTATCAATGATCATGAAAATGAGGTCAAGATTAGATAAATCAAGCTAGACAGATATGTACACCTTACAATCATTACATACACCAAATACAGTTAAACAATGAAAACAACAGGTTATAAATTGAATGCTTCCGAAGGGCTTTTCTGGATTTACCTTCATCGGGAAGGCTCAAAGCCGAAAATTTGAAAGCCAATGATGTATAAGAACCTATTGCTTTTAGTATTCTAGAAACAGGCAAAACCATGAATACTTAACATTGACCAATGAAACATGAAAATGAGGTCAAGGTCAGATGAACCCTGACATGTACACCTTAGAAGTTCAATACATCAAATATAGTTGACCTTATTGCTTATGTTATATGCGAAACAGACTTAACCACGTAAACTAAATATTGAGGGATGAACCATGAAAATGAGGTCAAGGTCAGATGAACCTTGTAAGATAGACATATACACCTTACAATCATTCCATACACCAAATTTAGTTGACCTATTGCTTATAGTATCTTAGAAAAGGACTTAACAATTGGCACTCATACCACATCTTCTTATTTATATTTACTTCTGACACTGAACATTGACGAATGAACCATGAAAATGAGGTTGAGGTCAGATGAAACTTGCCAGACTGACATGCACACCTTACAATAATTCCATACACCAAATATAGTTGACCTACTGCTTACAGTATCTGAGAAACAGACCTTATCATGTAACTTTAACCTTGATCACTGAAATGATCCATAAAAATGAGGTCGAAGTCAAGTGCAACCTGTCTGACGGACATGTACTTTGTTAGTCTTGTATGTTTTTTTTATAAATTTTGGTACATTTATATGTTTCGGAGTTTAGTGTGACGTCAATTTTCTCTGAACTAGTATACATTTTGTTTAGGGGCCAGCTAAAGCCTGCCTCTGGGTGCGTGATTTGCTCGCTGTGTTGAACACCCTTTGGTGGCCTTGAGCTGTTTTCTGCTTTTTGGTCGAGTTGTTGTCTCTTTGACAAATTCCCCATATCCATTCTCAATTTTATGTAGACCCTGCAAGGAACCCATATATCAAATATAGTTATCCTGTTAATCATAATAATAGTAAGTGAGAAATTCACATAAC
This sequence comes from Mytilus californianus, assembly GCF_021869535.1. Taxonomy (NCBI): domain Eukaryota; kingdom Metazoa; phylum Mollusca; class Bivalvia; order Mytilida; family Mytilidae; genus Mytilus; species Mytilus californianus. The sequence goes on from NW_026262734.1 coordinate 72,467,849, forward strand.
AAAAACCTAAACTTTTCTTTCAAGCAAGATCTGAACCATGAAAAAGAGGTCAAGGACAAGAGACATATGAAAGACGGAAACTTCGTAACATAATGCATCTATATACAAGGTATGAAACATTCAGGTCTAATACCTTCTGATTTATAAAGCTGAATACAAATAGTTCACGCTGCCTCTGCCGCCATCCGTGCTAGATTGTAATCCCTGTGTATTTCATTCTGCCACTTTCGCCGAAGACGAGACAATACAAATAGTATTCATTTTAACATATCTTTCTGCTTAAAGCCAGTATGATTTGCTATTAATATGTTTTGGTTTACACACAGATACCTTTATGTTAAACTTGGTTTAGTTTGTTTGGATCTGGTAATTTGTTCTACAATGCTCAATTATGTGGATTGCGATTTCCACTTTAATTGAGGTTTGGTCTATTAGGAACATAATTTACCTGAAATTACAGGTTGATGTGATAATTAAACAGTCCATTTTATCAGTGAAAGGCTTGCATATTGAAACTCTGGTCATATTGAGATAGGTAAATTTAAATATGTCTCAAGATATTTAGTAAATATAAAAACTAGAGGCTCTAAAGAGCATGTGTCGCTCACCTGCATCTTCAACAGTAGCCACTTTTTGGTAAAAATCATCATGAAAGGGCAATAACTCTATAAAGAGTTAAATGACAATTTCAATCATGTTGACATATTTGTAGATATTGTCCTGCTGGTTTTTGCTTTTTAATGTTTCTATATACATTTTTATCTATTATACTTTTTAAGATAAAATGCAATAAAATGCTCCGCTGGGCGCAGCTTGATACGACCGCAGAGGTCGAACCTTGAGCAGTTGGGGCAAGTATGGACACAACATTCAAGCTTGATACAGCACTGAATTTGGATTTTGATTAAATATTTGACACAGCACAGGTTTCTGACTCATAATGAATGTGGTCTAAGAACTTAAAAAATTTTAATTTACCTATTCAAACCATATCATTATTATTTGCTTTTATATATAAATCAGAAATAACCAATTTACAATGGAAAATTTTAAAGAAAAAAAAATCCCCCCCAAATTTTTTGAAACCCCTTATGATTCATCACCCCCAAACTCAATCTCAGCCTTCCCTTTGTGGTATGGTACCTGCAGTACAATTTCAGAGAGATCCATACACTTGAACACAAGTTATTGTTTGGAAACTAGAAAAATGCCTGTTTTTTTGGCCCCAAATTCCTAAACATTTAAGGCAATTACCCCCAAACTCAAACCCAGCTTTCCCTTTGTGATATGGAACCTTGTAGTACAATTTCATAAAGATCCATACACTTACACACACGTTATTGTCCTGAAACTAGAAAAATGCTTGTGTTTTGCCCCTTTTTTGGCCCCTAATTCCTAAACTTTTGAAGCAATTACCCCCAAAATCAATCCCAGCCTTCCCTTTGTGGTATTGTACCTTGCAGTACAATTTCAGAGAGATCCATACACTTGAACACAAGAAATGGTCTGGAAACTAGAAAAATGCTTATTTTTTGCCCCTTTTTGGCCCCTTATTCCTAAACGTTTTGGGCAATTACCCCCAAACTCAATTCCAGCTTTCCCTTTGTGATATTGAACCTTGTAGTACAATTTCAGAAAGATCCATACACTTACACACAAGTTATTGTCATGAAACTAGAAAAATGCTTGTTTTTTTCCCCTTTTTTGGCCCCTAATTCCTAATATTTTGAGGCAATTACCCCCAAAATCAATACCAGCATTCCCTGTGTGATATGGAACCTTGTGGTACAATGTCAGAGAGATCCATACACTAACACACAAGTTATGTCTGGAAGTTACAAAAATGCTTATTTTTGGACCCTAATTCCTTAACTGTAGGTACCATAACCCCCAAAATCAATCCAAACCTTCCTTTTGTGGTATTGAACCTTATGGTAAAATTTCATAAAGATCCAATCACTTAAACTAAAGTTAGAGTGCGAAAACCAATGTGTCTTCGGACGACGATGCCAACGTCATACCAATATACGACCGCAAAAATGTTTTGCGGTCGTATAAAAACTCCAAACAATGGTAAAAGCATCTTTAAAGGGAAATAACTCCAATAACGAGTCGACTTACGATTTCAGCCATGATGGATCATTTGAAGATCTTGTCTTGTTGATCATTTTTGCTGTTTAAAGTTCCTATCTTCTTATTCTAGTTTTTAAGATATGAGGCAAAAACGCAAAAAAACTGGTAAACATTGTCATTAAAGAGCAATAACTGCAATAAGGAGTCGTGTGTTGATTTCAGTCACATTTACTTATTTGTAGATCTTTTCTTGCTAATCATTTTTCTTAAAAACATTTTTCTGTACCTATTATAGTTTTCAAAACAATAGACAAAAAAGAAAAAAAATATATACAATTTTGACATTAAAGGGAAATAACTCCTATAAGAAGTCGTTAGACAGCTTTGACATAAATGGACAGCAGGTAGATCTAAACATTCTGAACATTTCTGCTACTGTCAGATTTTCTCTTTTCATAGCGGTTTTGAAGAAAATAGAAAAAACTTAATTTTACACCTTTGATTTACTTTTATCCATGTCGGTCATTTTGGTTGGCAGCCAGGGTTATCGGACACATTTTTAAAACTTAATAGCCCAATAATGATTGTGGCCAAGTTTAGTTAAATTTGGCCCAGTAGTTTCAGAGGAAAAGATTTTTGTAAGATATGAGGCAAAAACGCAAAAAAATTGGTAAAAATCAACATTCAAGGGTAATAACTCCAATAAGGAGTCGTCTGACAATTTGAGTCATGTTGAATTATTTGTAGATCTTGTCTTGCTGATCATTTTTCCTTATTATAATCTATCATAGTTTTCAAAATAATAGACAAAAATGGAAATAAAATGGTAAAATTTGACATTTAAGAGCAATAACTCCTATGGAAAGTCGTCCGACAATTTTGACGTAAATGGACAGCAGGTAGTACTCAACATTCTAAACATTTTAGCCCTGTCAGATTTTATCTATTTAAAGCGGTTTTCAAGATAATAGACAAAACTTGCATTTTACCCCAATGTTCTATTTTTTTCAGCTGATTTCCAGGCGTAGTCATAGTTCTCTATTTTTTAAAACTAGATACACCGATAATGATTGTGGCCAAGTTTGGTTAAATTTGGCCCAATAGGTTTCAGAGAAATTTTTTTTAAAAGTTAACGACGATGACGGACGCCAAGCGATGAGAAAAGCTCACTTGGCCTTTCGGCAAGGAGAGCTAAAAAAGAAGATGTGGTATGATTGCCAATGAGACAACTCTCCAGCAGTTAACAACCACAGGCCACCGTACGGCCCTCAACAACGAGCATACCCACACTGTAAGCCTACCATTGGTGACCTAGAATGTTTTGCTGACTGACGCTAGAGACACCAAAATTAGTTTTTGCAAATTAATTAACAACTACAAAACAATACGACAACCTCCAACTAAAACTACAGAAATTATATCTATTTTACGAGACTACAAGAAAGATACAATATGAGTTAACAGAATACGTTAAACACCAAGTTTGACATGTTTTATTTTTGGCCATGGTAGTCATGTTTGAACCTTGACTTGAAGAAAAAAACCGCACAAATTGATACTAGATACCTTAAGGCTCGATCACCCCAAGTTTGGTTGAAATTGATTCAGAAGTTTCAGAGTAGAGCATCTTTGAAAATACAACCCACATGAAAGTTAGTAAAAAAAGTACCGTTTAAGGCTTTAACTTCTTAAAAATTGTTTTTGATGTACATGCATTTTTGTAGGTCTATATTTCTAATTATTTTTGCTGTTTACAGTTTCGATATACCTATCAATTATAGTTTTTGAGACAAAAGGCAATAACACTAAAATAAGTCAAAAATTGTCATTTTCTACTTTTGCTGTTTACAGTTTTTTTTTCTGTTGTTATGAATGTTTATTTTCAAGATAATAGGCAAAAACACTAAAGTTAGTCAAAAATCATTCTTTACGGACAATAACTATATAAGGAATCATTCAATGGTTTCGGTCATATTGACATTTTTGTAGATCTTGATTTGCTTATACCGTTTCTACCTATTTAACATAGTTTATGTGAACAAAAACATGAAAATTAGACAAAACTCATAATTTGAGGGCAAATACTCCTTTTAAAGGAGTCATCAGATAATTTTGGTGCATCATGAAGTGGGCAGTTTTTACCTTGTCAGATTTGTTTGATTTTCTCTATCTATAACAATTTTCAAGATCTAAGACAATTTGTGCATTTTACCCTTATGTTGTGAATTAGACATAGTGGCAGTGTTTCTTGCAGGAAAGGAAAAAAACAAAATCTATATACTAGATACTCCAAGGATCATTCAGCTCATGTTTAATTGAAATTGATTTTGCAGTTTTAGATAAGTTTTTTTCTAAAGTCCACAACGACAGACGCCAAGTGATGGCAATAACTCACATAAGCCTGAAAGGACCAGGTGTCAGAGCTAATGACGTAAGATCAGGTGACAATTACCGGATAACAAGGTCTCAACATCACTATCTCAATACAAATTTTTGTCATGCAAAATATAATGGGGATAGTTGATGTTCATGGGAAGTTATTAGCACTGACCATCTTCACCACAGCTGATGGAAAAGTGGTAACTAAGTGTTGCCTACTGCAACTTTCATTACATACAAACATGACATCGTGGAAAATCATTTGGACTACATTTGAAATATTTATAAAAATTTTAAATGCTTTAATAGATTTATTATTACATCATTAGTAAAAAAAAATAACATAAATACAATAAAATTAACAACTGAAGCACTTCCAATTGATGCTCCCCAAACTGCACATTCATTGATGAAAAAAACACATTTTTATTTCAAGGGTTCAAATTACTAGTATGCTTTGATAACCGACTATACGGTTATCACTTGTTGAAGGCCGTACAGTTGCCTATAATTGCTCACGTCCACTTCATTTGAACTTTGTTGGATAGATGTCTCATTGGCAATCATACCACACCTCCTTATTTTTATATACATCGGCAGATTACATTTGCATAATAGGAAAAAGATGTTTGCCTGTTAAAAGAAAACAAGAGTGTACACACTGAAATGTCTCACCTGCTTTACTATTCACAATTTATTATATTATCCCAAAGATATTTTTTTTTTGCTACAAGTATCAAATAAACTTAACATTATCAATGACCCATGGAAATGAGGTCAAGATCAAATAAACAAAGCCAGACAGACATGTACACCTTACAATCATTACACACATAAATATAGTTGATCTATTGCCAATTTGCTTATAGTATACAGGAAACAGACCAAAACACAAAAACTTAACATTGAACAATAAACCGTGAAAATCAGGTCAATTTCAGATTGTAATCCCTATCTCGCATTCTTCGACTTTCTTCGCAGGCGAGAGAATAACACATAAAGGTTATAACTCCTATAAGGAATTGTCTTACAATTCTGTTGGATTTGTAGTAGATCTTGACTCTACAAGCATTACTGCAAGTCAGATTTCTTCTCCTGTCAACTACAGCTTTCAAAATGTTAGACCATTATTTGTATTTTATACCTTGGTTCTAATTTAAGTCTTATTGGTCATTTTGCTAGATAGATCATAATATAAATCATATAACAAAAACTAGACATGCTTTTATTCAAGTCAATTTAAAATGAATTAATTGAGTAATCATAGGTGAAACTTCTTTGATCAAAATGAAAATAAATGTTAAAAATTATCATTTAAAAGGGCATTAACTGTCAATTTTAAATTCACAGATCCAACTCTTACATTTTACTTATAACATACTAAAACGTATATCAATATTACAAAAACAGTATAAAAGAAACAATTAACAATGCATGGGCTCACTTTAATGTATCGGCATTTCGTGCGTATTTTTGACTAGAGGCCATCTAATTATCCATCAAGATGACCTCAGAAGACTACCGACGGTCATATACCCCGATATAAACATAAATATAAATATAAGTAGACAGATAAGCACGTACAAACATATTTTTCTAGGTCTGTATGATTGCATGTTATAGGTTAAAATTATATGTAAACCGTTGTTTTACCTGTATGAGAATGATTTTTGTGCGCCAGATCAGTAAACGTAATGGTTATTACTAGTGTCTCTCTTGTTTCACTTTCAAATATTGACATTCTTTTCTTTTTAATAAATGCTGACCACCACATATTGAATACATGCACAACCCATCTCCACTTAATGTCGAACTATATGTTGCATGAAAACGGATTCAAATGAGTTGAATTATTACTTGCAAGCTAATTACATACCAGTGATGTTTTTTGGCTTATTTTGACGATATTGAACCAAACTGACTGCTCATAGCAAAATATTATTTCTTTATTCCGCTTTTATAAAAAAAAAAAAAGAAAAGTAAAATAACAAAAATACCGAACTCCAAGGAAAATTCAAAACGGAAAGTCCTTTATAAAATGGCAAAATCAACAGCTCAAACACATCTGACGAATGGAAAACAACTGTCAAATTCCTGACTTGGTACAGGCATTTCCTTATGTAAATGTTTATAAATGTATTTTTTTGCCAAATTCGTAACTAATGCTCCTTTAAGACCAATAATTCAAATAAACAGTCAATTGACAGTTCTGTTGATGTGACTTATTTGTAGATATTGTATTGTGATTATTTTTGCTTTTTACACTTTCTCTATATCTATAAGAATTTTCAAGATAATAGGCAAAATACAAAAATCGGTCAAAAATCATCATTAAGGGCAAGAACTCCAAAGTAGAGTCATCTGATATTTTTAAGTGGAAATGGAATGTAGCTAGATTTTGCTGTTCTGAGCATTACAAATCAAACTTTTTTCCTGTATCTTTTGTGATTGGACTACAATTGTATTTTACCCTTGTCTAATAGTTGTTGAACAATGAAATTTTTCATAAACACTAATTTTAGGATCTATCATATTACGTAAAATTAGATTTAAATTGGATTAGTAGTTTCAGAGAAGAATATCTATGAAAAAGTTAACAACTGAAAAAGGATGACTTACAATGACAGACGTCATGTAATATCAACACTGAATTGCCGATGTTGCCCTAAAGGGCATCATGAGCAAAAATAACATTCATTTTTTTTACAAGATATGTGAAACTAGGGGTCTATGAAAAATTCCCCAAGTTTAATAATTTCAATTACAAATGAATAATTACATTACATGTATGTTTCATTATAATATGTTATTTTGATTGGCTAACAGCAATCTCGCGTCATTCTGAAATTAACCTTCATTTCAAAATGAAATGTAACATTCATAATGACACGAGCTTCCACAATAAAGTGCACAGGTAAATAAAAGAAAACTTGATAGAAACTGTGTTTTCATGATCCTAGCAAAAAAATGTAATTATAAGTATGAATGCTTCTTTTAGTAATTATAGGGTTGTAAAAGCGTTGACCGTGCGCACATTTATGGAATGAAGCGCTTCCTCGCTTCATAAAATGTGGAAAATTGATTATTTGAGTGAATTTTCTAAGTCCAAGGAACATAACTCTGCACAAAATCATCAGATCGGAACAAATTCGAACTTGATCTGTAACTTGTCATTATAAAACTATATACCAATTATCAAATCAATATCTTCAAGCATGACAAAAAAAAGTGCGGAAAACTGATTATTTGAGTGAATTTTCTAAGTTCAAGGACCATAACTCTGCACAAAATCGTCAGACAGGAACAAAATTCGAACTTGATCTGTAACTTGTCATGATTAAACAATACACCAAATATCAAATCAATATCTTAAAGCACGAAGAAAAAAAGTGTGGAAAACTGATTTGCCGGACTGACTGATGGACAGACAGACAGACAGACAGACAGACAGACAGAGTGCAAACCTAAAGTCCCTTCGACTTCATCGGTAGGGAACTAATAAAAACTTTTTGTATTGAGTGAGTCTGCTCCTCTGCCCACACAGATTCTAATACTAGATTCAATCATTTCCGAAGGATTTGCTTATTTGAAGAGGGATTCAGAGTAGCATAAATAATCTTAAATCTATCACTTTGCTCAGTTAGATTTGTATGTAGCGGCTTGTAAGATCTGAAAACATCCCATAAGGAGTCATCATACACAAATTTTTAATTCAGCAATCATTTTGAGGAACACACTGGCACTTTGATTACAAACATTTACTCGAAACATAAATTGACACAATTTATGAATAATTATATAAACTTGAGGCTTTAAAGAGCCTGTGTCGCTCACCTGGATATATTTGCCCCTTCGACAATGGCCACTCTCCAACATTGTAGTCTAGAATATAATTCATAACTTCAGATTAATTTTGCTGATCTTGTTTTGCTGTTTACAATTTTTTTTTAAACACCAAAGTTTCCCAAACAAATCCAAAATGGGTAAAAATCATCATTAAAGTGCAAATCCTCTTATATAGAGTTGTCTGAGAATTTCGATAACCTTGATATTTTGTAGATCTGACTTATCCTGGTCATCATTTTGCTTTTTAAAGTTTCTATCTATCTATAATAGTTTTCAAGATAATAGGCAAAAACACAAATAAATGGTTAATATCATCATGTAAGGGCAATAACTCCTATAAGGAATTGACTGTATATTTGGGCCATGTTGACATATATGTGGATCATGTCTTGTTTAAATTTCTATCTATATATTTCATGATAAGGCAAAAAAAAAAATAAAAGAACAGAGTTCCAATGTCCCCCGCGTTGCACATATTTTATCTGTTCTGTCCAAGGATAATAACTGAAAATTCAGTTCTTTTTGTTATTTAAAACTTTTTAAAATTATCTTACTAGAGAGTTGAAGACTTGAGAGCAATTTCCGATATATTTAATATTTCCAGGGGAAACTCATTAAAAATATTTAATCGGCACTTATTTTTGAAATTGTCTGAGACATTGCTGTTATATACCTTTGATATGAATTTGATAAAAATCTGGCAAAAATTGTACATGCGAGAGCACTTACAATGCAATTTTCCATATAATCAATGTTTCCAAGGGGCACAACTCTTTTAAAAATAATTGATCGGAACTGATTTTCGAACTCTTTAAAGACATTTTGGAAATAAACCTATGATATAAGTTTCATAAAAATCTGGCAAGAATTGTACACACGAGAGTGCTAACGATGTAATTTTCCAAATTATTAATGTTTCCAAGGGGCATAACTCTTTTAAAAATAATTGATCGGCACTGATTTTTTAACTTGTCCAAGACATTGCTAATATTAACCAATGATATAAGTTTCATTACAATCTGGTGAGAATTGTAAAGTGAGAGTGCTAACAAGACCGGACAGGCGAATGCCCGGTATTTCTATGTCCCCTGCAACGTGTTGCGCGGGGGGGGCAAAAAAACGACCAACAAATTCAGCAATATTGATTTATTTCTAGATCTTGTCTTGTGGATCATTTTGCTATTCAAAGTTTTATCTAATATATTTTTCTAAATAATTGTCAATAGATCAAAACAATTAAAAATTGTCATTTAATGGCAATAACTTTTATAAGGAGTCAACTAAAGATTTCGGCAATATTGACTTATTTATAGATCTTGTCTTCTTGATCTTTTTTACTATATACAGTTTCTCGATCTCTATCTTCTAGTATAGTTTTCAAGAAAAAAGGCTAAAATTCTTTTTTTAAGGGCAATACTGCCTAATAGATTGAGTCTTCTGACAGTTTTGATGGAAATGGACAGTAGGTAAATATCATCATTCTAAACATTTCTGCCCACATCAGATTGTCTCTATCCATAGCGGTTTTGAAGATAACAGACAATTAAATCTAATACTAATCATTGTGGAGAATAAAAGTAGTGACTCATTTTTTGTGTAAAGTTGTTAAAGGGGCATTAGCTGTCAAATTCATTTTCACCGATTTGATTCAAATTCTCATATTTAGTTTATAACATACTAAAACGTATATCTAAATTACAAAAGGCTTAAATAAACAATTAACAAGCATTCTGAGAGTATTGCATGGCAATACATAGTCCCCTACCGGGTAAAAATTCATTATACTGGAACAAAAAGCTAACTTGTTCTATAACTTGTCATGGTGTAAACAAAAAGAAAATATCAAGTCAATATCTTCAAGCATGACTAAAAACAGTGTAGAAAACTGATTAAATAAGTGAATTTTTCAAGTCCAAGGACCATAACTCTGCACAAAATTATCAGACCGAAACAAAATTTCGAACTTGTTCTGTATAACTTGTCATGATAAAACTATATACCAATTATCAATCAATATCTTCAAGCATGATGAAAAAAAGTGTGGAAAACACTTTAACATTAGATATGATTAATAGTTCTCTAAAATTAGATATGATGTAATACAGTGTATATCTATTTTCAAATTATAATCAAATATAATTAATAGTTCCAAGTATTTTTTCTTTTATTTGTCACAAACTAATATTGATTTGTAACTTATCTATAAAATGTCAACAATTCTTATCTACACAATGTAATGTAATATATACATTAATAAAAATAGATTATTATTTAATTAAAGGATTTCACTTCATAATTTTTTTTATATATATATATAGCATTCAGAAAATTAGTTTATACAAAATAACAAACAAACCTGCCTAAAATTCTTCAAATAATTTACCAAAGAATGTCTTTTAAAAAATGAGTTATCTCCCTTTGTACAGAAATATGGTTTAACATAGTACTCTAACATTAGATATGGTCCAGAGTTATGGTCCATAACTCTGGACTAAATCATCAGACCGGAACAAAATTCGAACTTGATCTGTAACTTGTCATGGCAAAACTACATACCAAATATCAAATCAATATCTTTAAGAACGAAGAAAAAAAGTGTGGAAAGCTGATTTGCCGGACTGGCGGATGGACAGATGGACGGACAGACAGACGGACAGAGTGCAAACCTAAAGTCCCCTTCGACTTGGTCGGTAGGGGACTAACAATGAATGGACACGATAAAATGTATCAGCATTTCGTATGTATTTTAGTCTAGAAGCCATCTAATTAACCATCGAGATGACCTCCGAAGGTTGCCGACGGTCATATAACCTGATATAAACATAAACATAATATAAATAGATAGCAAACACGTGCAATTAGATTTTTCTAAGTCTGTATGATTTGATATAATAGGTTAAAAAAATATGTTAATCATCGTTTATACCTGTATAAGAATGATTTTTTGTGGATCGAATCAGTCAACCAAGGGATTCATCCTTGTTTCACTTTCAATTATTTCATTTTTATAGCAGAAAAAGCCTTGTAAAAAATGTTGTACATGCATAACTCATCTCTATCTAAGGGGTCAAATTGAAGGTAACATAAATACAAATTCAATAAGGTTAAATTATTGATTTGCAAGTCAATAATACATCAGCGATGTTTGTGAGCTTATCTTGACAAATTTTTGTCAAACTGACTGCTTATAACCAGATATTATTTCAAAATTCAGCTTTTATGAATACTTGAAACTCAAAGAACTGTATTTCAAATTTTTGTCTAAATTGTAGCTAATGCCCCTTTAAACTCTCTAAGTTACATCGTTACTCAAAATTTATGATCGTAGCTTACTTCTAATCCAAAAAATGAACTCAATCAGTTAATCATATCATTAGCCTTATAAATTACAGAAATAGGCAAAGAGATCTTCATTTATTAACACTCCCCAACTGACCCCAAGACGCATCTTTTCACCACTGTATAGGCCACTAAGTACATTTGTATCAAAGACCTGAAGTAAGATGTAGGAATCAAAATAGGTCAAAAGTGAATCAATGTCCAACTTTTTGTTGGAAATCACTAAATTCTGTTAGTTGCATTCCAATACCAAAGTTATATGATTGTCGGTGATTTAGTGTTAATTTCTGATGTAATACTTTTTAGAATTCAATAAAGCATCAAAGTTCAGAGTAACCTACTTTTTATGGGAGTCTGCTATATTCCCAAAATAAATCTTCTGATTGTCGGGAAAAAACTTAATCAGTCTTTAAGCATGAAATGTACTGTCATTCTGACCTAAATTTACAATTCCCGAGATACAATACTTGAACAAATAATAAATGATTATGGGTCATTTAATATAAGAGAAATGAACTTTAGATTTTAATTTAAAACAAGAATGTGTCCATAGTACACGGATGCCCCCTCGCATTATCATTTTCTATGTTCAGAAAACCGTGAAATTGGGGTCAAAACTCTAATTTGGCATTAAAATTTGAAAGATCATATCATAGGGAACATGTGTACTAAGTTTCAAATTGATTGGACTTCAACTTCATCAAAAACTACTTTGACCAAAAACTTTAACCTGAAGTGGGACAGACGGACGAACGAATGAACGAACGAATGAACGGATGCACAGACCTAAAAAAATAATGCCTCTCTACTATCGTAGGTTGGGCATAAAAAAGGAAATAAAGTTTTATTTTACATATAAGCGACTGAATCATATGAAACGAGTTTTTTTTAATTATAATGTTATCGAAATTATTGAACCAACAAATGCATATATACTAAACTGAGTCTTGTATACATGTTTCTTAAATTTATTACAAATCTATAACGCATTATCCACAAATAATATTTCATCATTCTTTCATCATGGTTTCCCCCTTGCACTTGCGCTGGCTGAAGTTCTAACAAGAGGTCTCGTAGTTAAAATCACTGCATACGGGAAAATATTGCTAAATTGTGTAAGGGAAGACTATTATACAATAGCAGTACATTTATTAAGTTTTTAATAATATAAAGGATTTTCTTTAATAGGAAAATACATGTACACTTGTTTTAAAGTAAAACTTAGCCATTCAGGTATATAAAACATATTCAACTTTTTTTTTAAATTTGAAGTTTCATATGACTTTAAATATGGGAGATTTAACCTCTGTATCTAAGGGCAAATGATAAGTCGTTCCTCCAATATGGATATGAACACCATATTCATTACTTCCTTAGAACTTGCTGCAGAGGCACATTGACATGGAAATTTTGACTTCTCCAAGTCTTCCTAAATTTATTTGAGATAAACTAAAGATTAAAGAAAACGGACGCCAAGTGATTGCAATTGCTCATTCTGGCATTTTGGGGCCAGGGTAGCTAAAAAGGATTACATGTTACATTTAATGTAAATATATAAATAATATGCATGTTACATAAAGGAAGTCCAAAAAGCAGACACCAGGCATGGAAGCTACAGGGCAGATGATTGGTCAGTGATATCTATAGCGTGTACTGTCTCTTTGCTGATTGGATGAAGAGTAATGACGAGGAACAGAAGAGGTACCTGGTTAGAAAAGGAAAGAATTGTTAATAAACAGCCATAACCATGGAAATGAGATATAAATATTCATGCAGGAATGCAGACATTTTAAATTGATTCTCTAATTTTCATCCGCTATTAGGTCATTTCTTTCAGACAACTCTTGAAAATAGTAAATTCCGTGTCATACCTGTTTTAACCTCTTTGATTATAACATGTTCAGTTGAAGATCTCCCCTTATTATTCATTATTGAGTTTCAGGAAGTGGTTTAACAGGAATAACTTGTTTTCTATTTTTTCAAATAATCTGGTGATATTTAAATACACCTTATCGCTATTTGTCCGCCATTACTGGACATCACAAAAGTTCCCGTAAAATTTTGACGTCATAATAGAAAATATCTGATGCCACAATGGAAAAGTGATTGTTGTATGACGTCAAAAGTTCAAGCAAACAGATTCTCGGGTCAAGCGGGAATAGCGATAAGGTGTATTAAAACATCAGTTATCATTATATAAGAAGTTGTTAGTATGTTGTAATGAAGGATGAAAATTCAAGATATCAATTCAGCTTCAGAAGTATAAGCAATATTCTACATGCAAAATGTTTTTAAAAAAACAATATCAATAGGAACTGTTTGACCTTACAACATACTGATTCTTACAATATTT